>NC_080419.1:71237096-71837096 GCF_029873635.1 Malania oleifera | reverse complement strand
TGCTCCTTAATATGAGCAAAATGATTTACAACTCAAACCTCACACTATTCTCTCAAGAAATGAATCAAACACAATAAGTGAGTAAGAGAGAATGAGCACGTGTAATGAAAAACTAATATGCAATGTGCTAGGTTTTGTATAAAATGATATTTTTTACTAACAATGATCAAAGACCTTCAAGACCATGTTAATACAAGTCCAATAGTTTGTATTTATAGCCCAAAAGCCTTAGGAGCCGTTAACTAGCTGTTGGGGGGAAGAAAAGATATTTTATTTGGTAAAATAGCTGTTTTCCGTCTCTTAGCATCATTCTGCCCGTTGGACTCGTCGACTAATCATATACTGCACCTCGTCGACGAATCCCCTGTGTTCGTCAACGAGATCCCTGAATTAGAAAAAGTGATCAACAAAAAAGTTGTGAAATTTTGTCTTAGATTTCTAGAGACACTAAGATCGCCCCATTTGGACTTTTCTAGCAAAAGTTATGCCCAAAATGTCGAAAGGTGTTTAGGACTGAAGGCTGCACTACGGTAGTGATGATTGTTTTGCTTTTCCTTATCAAAAAGCGTTTTAATGACTCAAAACATTCTTGAACAAAATTATATGAAATTTATTAAGTCTAATTAAGATTAAAACTTATCCAAATGAGTTTTCTCTTGAATATAAGATATCTTCATTAATAAAACACGTTTGAAAACCCATTTTGATATCTTATATACTTAGTATGTCCTTTTATAAATATACTTGACTTTCTTTGAACCTTTAGGACACAAGACCCGTTTTGATAAAATCGGGACTAAGTATGAAGATGTTCCAAATACTAAGATGTTTGAAAACTTGTCTCTTTAGAAAACATATTTGAGTTTAGGATTCATTTAACAAACTCTTTAAGTTTAACTTTGAAAGTCATGAAAGATGAGTTTGTGTTTATGTCTTTAGTGCAATCCTATATGCTCATGTGTCCTAGTATGCTTATGCAATGGCTCAACTCTTACTCAGAAATCATGCAAGACACACACTAGGTCCGATCTTTGCTTTTGATTTGGTACCTATGTGTATCATGCAAGACACACACCAAAAGAGTTATAATACGCACTCACTCACACAACCCTTATTACAATTAATTTATACACAATAAAAACTCTGGGATGTGCTTTGGTGCTTCTGAGTCAATGTCCTTCCGATCTTTTCTATTTGATGTCTACTAGGTCCGATCTTTGCTTCTGATTTGGTACCTATGTGTATCTGACACTATGTACATATACTAGATAAGATTTGCAAGGATGGAAAACACTAGAAACAACAACTAGGTTAATATCATCAAAACATATAAGCCAAGATAGTGTAACTGACAGGGCTAACATTCTCCCCCTTTTTTATGATGTCTAACCTATTAAGAATCTACTTAATCTTTGCATTTGTGTTTGTTGTTACTAAGGCTTATTGTGCAAAGATAATCCTACTTAGAACCACTAATGGGTTGTTATCATCAAAACAAGACAATTAAGCTTACGTAGCCTCTAAGGCTAACATTTTCCCCCTTTTTGATGATGACAAACCACTGGTGTTCTATATGAGGTATATTTTAAAGCTCCTCCTTAATTTATGTGCTCCCCCTTAATTTATGCATATTGTTAAATGATATTTATAATTTGCTCCCCCTTACTATATGCATATGAGGCATAAAAACAATTCATGTTCATTTGAGCTTTTAACATGCATTCCATAAAATAGAAATTTTATAGCATTACATTCATATTTTCCCCTACTAAAGATTGTTTTTAGAAACTTTTTACTAGTTTGATTTCTCAATGATGACTCATATTCAAAGATGAATTTAGGATTGGATGGTCCGTAGTGTCCATGTTGTTATAATTAATTTTCCTAACACTCAACTTCTTATGGAGGGATAAAAAATGCTTATAGTCTAGATGGACTTACTATGTTTCTAAATTTTAATCATATATCATTAAAAAAAAATAGATTATGTAACTAAGGAATATCTCTTGTCCATAAGAGATGGATCTACCTACTATAGCATGCTCTTGAACCTTTATTCAACACCTAACTTTTTCATATCAGAAATTAAAGGTTTCTACCTTTTTCCCAAAAATAGGCTTTTTTCAGTCCCTTTGCCTTGCATTTTGGAGGAATGATGTCAAATATTTCACAATAGCAAATATTGTTTCATTCCTTACGAATCCTATAGGACAAGCCTAACTATAGAGATTGTGAGGGTGTGCATGCTACTTTATCCCAGGTAGAGGTAAATAGTCCTAAGTCCAAGATGACTTGTACTTTAAGCATAGCAAGTATGTCCTTACTACTTGGCAAAAAGCATTAGGGGTATACTAGACTTAACTTAATAATGCTCTAGGAGACATGTTATCCTAAATTGCCACTAAAGGGAAGATATTCAAAGCATATGTTATAAAGATATTACATGTTAGTACTTCATTTGAATACCACTTGTTGTTATGATAATTTTTACTAAAAATTATCATAACAACAAGTGGTATTCAAATGAACTAAAGATTAATTTCATGAATGTTATGATCTAATATTCTAACTGTATATCCAAGCAATCATATATCATCAAAACAAGTTATGTGACTAAGAAAATATCTCTTCTTCATAAGAGATGGACTTATCTAACATGCGAGTTTTAGAAATTTTATATTTAAAACCTTAGTAATTCACATGAGAAGAACAAGGTTTTTTTCATTTCTCACAAAAAAAATTTATTTCTAAATAACAAGTTTTGTATGCTATTTTATCCCATAAGCAATAGTCTATATTTCAAAATGAAATAAACCAAACAACTGAGCATATATGCAATTAAACCATTATATTGGTTTTCAAATTTGAAGATCAATATTGGCATGGATATCAAAAGTTCCCAATAAAGTAATTTAAACATTTTAAAATGCATAGGCTAGGATTTTAAGATTTTAAGCACAAACTTAGTCACCATATCCCTTTTAACTTTTTACCTAGGTCAACTTAAATTCTAATTTCTAATCTTAAGTTCTAAGGAAGCGGTGTTTAACCGGACTAGGTAACTTTGGGTACCCACTCTCCTTTGGGTCCCAATGGGTTTCTTTTCTTGACAACCTATTTCATCTTCCTCTCTTTGCCTCTTTCTCCTCTATAAGGGAAAAAATATCTAATATGACCTTTTCTTTCACAATATAAACAAATCTTATTTTCATGTGATGGTCTTGACTTATTTGCATTATTTTTACTTATTGAGGCATAACATTGTGATTTATGAGAGGATTTTGAATTATTTTTGGAAACATTATTTTTCTTAACTCCCAAAGATTTCTTGGAGTTTTCTTTTCCTCTTATTACTTTGCTATGATTTTCATTTTTCTTTTTCAAGATAGTATTTTCCTTCAAAACATTTTCAATTTTATTTTTCAAAATTTTCACCTCAGCTTGAAAAGATCCATGGTCTTTTTGAGTCTTTTCTATAAGCTCCTCATTTTCCCTTTTTAAGGAGCAATTTTCTTCTTTCAAGATAGAACAAAGACAAGGCTCCGACCTTTGGATTTTGACAATTTTTATTCCAAATACTCTATCTTTTCTTTTAAAGTTTCATGCTTTTTTGAGAATTTAAAACAAACTCTTCATTTTTCCTTTTAAGGGATTCATTTTCTTCTTTCAAAGAAAATTCCATTTGTTTTGACAAAAAAAGCTATTTCTCAACATTTTTATTCTTCCTTTTTACTAAAAGTAACTCATCAAACAATTTAACACAACTATTCACAATTTCATCATATGAAGGTGCATAATCCTCCTCATCCGAACTTACTTCATCTTCTTGTTCGTTAGCTATGAAGTAAGGATGTGCTTCTTTCTCATTTTCATCATCGGTGGCTAATCCATCAATTTGATCCCAAGTAGCACCATTTATGGCATTATGATCCCCATTTAGAAAATTTTCTTCATTTTGATTTAGGGGGCAATTTATCATGTCATGCCTAGAGTTAGTACAATCACAACATTGCAATTTATCATGTCATGCCTAGAGTTAGTACAATCACAACATTGCAATTTATCATGTCATGCCTAGAGTTAGTACAATCACAACATTCAATGTATGACTCTTCTTTTTCTTTTTGTTGCATTCTCTTACTTAAAAGTTTCTTAAGTTCTTTTGTGAAGAATGCAATATTATTATCTTCAATTATTTTTTGTTGATTAGCACAAGGTGATTTGAAGACAAGACCATTTTCTATCTTAGGTTTTTTTGGATTTCTTGCTTCTTCAATGGTCCTAGATGACTTAGGTAAAGATTGGAGAATTTTTTGAATATAATATTCTAATGAATAAATTCTACCAAATGCTTTCAAGTTGTTTATAAGGTGTGTGAATCGAGTGAGCATGGAAGAAATTTCTTCACCATCATTTAATTTAAACAACTCAAATTCTCTAACTAGCATGCATATTTTTGTTTGTTCATTTTGAGATGGGTTTCCATAGATGTTTTCAAGTACATCCCAAATTTTTTTTGCGATTTTACATTCGCAAATAAAACTATGTACAACATCATTTAAACCACAATAAATAATATGCATTGCTTTAAAATTGAGTTCAACCAACCTTTTTTCGCTTGATGATTGTTTCAATAAAGCCTTTAGAATATCCTCATTTTTCTTTCTGATTGAGAAGTTTCCTTTGGAAATGATCTCCCACAAATTCAAGTCGTATGCTTGAATGAAGACGGTCATTTTATTTTTCCACGCATGGTAGTTGGAATCGTTGAACATCGGTGGTTGATATACGGATCGTTCGTGCGAAGTGGTGCTCACCGAATACTCCATTGATCGTTTACGCTTTGGATTTTACTCCGAAAATACAAACGCCTTACTCTGATACAACTTGTTAGACGTCCCAGCCCGGGAGTATATAGTCTAGAGGGAGGGTGAATAGACTCTTTTTGCGGAATACATATTTTTATACAAAATAAAAACTCTTGGCAAGATACAAGAAATTATATCGCAATATAAATATAAATCATGCACAAGATATAAAATAAAGAGTGCAAGGGAGGGAAAGAATAACACCGGTATTTTTACGTGATTCCGCACCAAACCTACGTCCACGCCTTAGCACCAAGTCAAGGATTCCACAATCCACTATAATCGCTCCTTCCGCAGCGGAGCAAGCTTTACGAACTCGGAAACAAATCCTTACCGCTCACAAAGAGCCTTTACCGATTCGCTTCACAAAGAACCTTATGACTTGGTTCACAAAGAACCTTTCACAAGAAGATGAAAGATTACAAAGAATGCTCCTTACAATGAGCAAATATGATTTACAACTCAAACCTCACACTATTCTCTCAAGAATTGAACCAAACACAATAAGTGAGCAAGAGAGAATGAGCACATGTAATGAAGAACTAATATGCAATGTGCTAGGTTTTGTATAAAATGATGTTTTTTACTAACAATGTTCAAAGACCTTCAAAACCATGTTAATACAAGTCTAATAGCTTGTATTTATAACTAAAGAGCCTTAGGAGCCGTTAACTTGTTGTTGAGGGGAAGAAAAGCTATTTTATTTGGTAAACTAGCTGTTTTCCTTCCGTTAGCATTATTCTGTCCGTTGGACTCGTCGACTAGACCCCTAC
Source organism: Malania oleifera (assembly GCF_029873635.1). Classification (NCBI taxonomy): domain Eukaryota; kingdom Viridiplantae; phylum Streptophyta; class Magnoliopsida; order Santalales; family Ximeniaceae; genus Malania; species Malania oleifera. The sequence continues at coordinate 71,831,455 of NC_080419.1, read as the reverse complement.
ACTCGTCGACTAATCATATACTGCACCTCGTCAATGAATCCCCTGTGTTCATCAATGGGATCCTTGAATTAGAAAAAGTTATCAACATGAAAGTTGTGAAATTTTTTCTTAGCTTTCTAGAGACACTAAGATCGCCCCATTTGGAATTTTTTAACAAAAGTTATGCTCAAAATACCAAAAAGTATTTAAGACTAAAGGCTTGCACTACGGTAGTCACGATTACTTTGTTTTTCCTTATCAAAAAGCGTTTTAATGACTCAAAACATTCTTGAACAAAATTATTTGAAATTTATTAAGTCTAATGAAGATTAAAACTAATCCAAATGAGTTTTCTCTTGAATATAAGATATCTTGATTAATAAAACACGTTTGAAAACCCATTTTGATATCTTATATTCTTAGTATGTCCTTTTATAAATATACTTGACTTTCTTTGAACCTTTAGGACACAAGACTCGTTTTGATAAATTGGGAAGTATGAAGATGTTCCAAATACTAAGATGTTTAAAAACTTGTCTCTTTAGAAAACATATTTGAGTTTAGGATTCATTTGACAAACTCTTTAAGTTTAACTTTGAAAGTCATGAAAGGTGAGTTTGTGTTTATGTCTTTAGTGCAATCTTATATGCTCATGTGTCCCAATATGCTTATGCAATGGCTCAACTCTTACCCATAAATCATGCAAGACACACACCGCAAGAGTTACAATACGCACTCACTCACACAACCTTTATTACAATTAATTTATACACAATAAAAACTTCAGGATGTGCTTTGGTGCTTTTGAGTCAGCGTCCTTCCGATCTTTCCCATTTGATGTCTACTCAGTCCGATTTTGCTTCCGATTTGGTACCTCCATGTATCCAACACTTTGTACCTATACTAGATAAGATCTGCAAGGATGGAAAATACTAGGAACAACAAATAGGTTAATATCATCAAAATATATAAACCAAGATAGTGTAACTGTCAGGGCTAACATTCTCCCCATTTTTGATGATGTCGAACCTATTAAGAATCTACTTAATCTTTGCATTTGTGTTTGTTCTTACTAAGACTTATTGTGCAAAGATAATCTCACTTAGAACCACTAATGGGTTGTTATCACAAAATAAGACAATTAAGTTTACGTAGCCTCTAAGGCTAACAGACCAGTTGGGTTTAGCCTGATAATTAAGCTGGGGTATTCCTCACCTCGTAAAGGGAGGCTGTATTTGTTGTGGTTTAGTCCTGTGATTTGAGCTGGGAAGGCTCCGCCTCATAAGGAGTTGTAAACGGCTTCTACTCCGCTTGGTTAAGTGAGCAGGTTAGTGGAATCCTTGGGGAGTATGCCCAAGGTGGGGACGTTGGCAACATTGTCCAAAGCTCGATAAAAAATTGTGTGTGTGTGTCTCTCTCTCTCTATCTCCTTTATTTTATTCACATTAATTTCCATATGTGTATGCTTGTAAATTTATTATTTTAATTATTTGCATACATAAAATTAATTTACATAAGATATGTTGCACACGTGTATGTTCGCATTCAGTGGCTAATCATTTTACATATACGCTTCAAAGTTTATATGGGATATGATGTGGTATTTGTATGCTAATGTCAAAGTGTTGAAAATGTCATATTTACTTTAAACATAAGCATAATTGATTAGTCGGAGGATTTAAGACTGCTTAGAGTGACCCGAGGTTGAGTAGTACTGGTTGAGGTTTAAAATTGAATACACTTAACCTAGGAAGAAATTTTTAATACCCAATTCACCCCCCCTCTCGGGATCTCACCATAACTCTCAATTGGTATCAGAGTTCGGTTGCAATTAGCTTAACCGCTTGTTGTATAAAGATTGCAATGACTTTAGACAAGGAGGGTATAGGATACAATGAAATTGAAAATAAGAAGAAAAAGAACCTTTACATGGGGTACTTTGTAAAAGTATCAAAATACTATGCTAGTACCTCCTCTAGTGCTTATGCTCACACCACGTGCTTCTTATGTAAAAAGAAGGACCACATCAAATTTGATTGCCTAATTAAAAGGAAAGGTGTGAAAGTCAAACAAGTTTGGAAATTCAAAGAATCACCGGGTTCTAACCCATCGAGACTCAAAGAAAAATGGGTACCAAAACGAGCCCCAATGACTCCTCCTTAGATCTTAGGATTGAGAACTTATTAAAGTTAACCATCCATGAAAAAGGGATAGTGATGACCAAATGCTTGGGAAGTGGCTTCTCCTTAAAATGACAAATCTTAGTATACATATTTACTATACTAAGAACCTTAGAGAATCAAGCCAATACGAAAAGTTCAAATAATATATCCAATCCAATCGCTTACTATATATCTAAATAATTGGTTAAAATATGAAAATATTGGCTATAACATGCTAACCTTGAACTAAAAAGGAATGAGATAATTTTTGCTTGAATGTGACATTGGTCTCCACACAATCCATATCATTCCTTTGAAATGTTTAAAGTAAAGGTTAAGGGCTTAATTGGTTACAATATTTGGAACCTTGTATTTTTGAGATAAATAACATAAATCATCAACTCTTGAATAAAATCTCAGAAGCATGCTTGAGTAAATCCACTTCCAATGGACAAATTTTCTAAATGATTCGTAATGCCTAATTCTTGCTTACATATGAAAATCTAAAGTTAAGCATATTTTGTCCATTGCATAAGCTTGAACCTTAGGGAATGAATCTTATACTATGTATCATCTAACCCTAAGCTCATCTTGGAGTTTTAATGCTTAATCATATTCTAGAGCTACTAGCTTTCCACATTTTTAGAATGAAAATCTTGAGAGGAAAATATATAAATATGTACTCTACGATAATGATAGTGGAAAAATTTGTTGATATCATCATGAGATGAGCTAACTTAGTATGATCCTTAACTCTCTATTAATATCACAAAAGAACAACCTATAATCAAATGCTTCGTAAATCTGTACACAAAATAGGTTGTCTCTTTGAGAGTCTAATATGAAACCTCATAGGATAAGACGAAAGTCTACTAGATCCTAATACTTATCAAAATCTAAAAGCAATGATAGGTTCTTTAAGATGAATACTCATGTTCTTGTGAACTGCATGATGGAAAAATGAACTACTTACAAATGGCATGCTGCCCAATTTTTGTTAAAATAGATTTTTCCTAGAATGCTCTAAATCGTATACATGTTCTCTAATCTTAGGAAAATCTAGTTCATGGACACCATTTGGTCTAAGCTTTTGATTTTGAACTTCATTCAGGACCTAAATGGTTAATCATTTTGAATTGAATTCAATATTAAATGCTTTGATTAAAGTCCATAAACTGTGAGTAAATGCATGACATAAGGGAAATTTTCATTTCACACACACTCATTTGAGTTGTGTCATCTTCATAATTGAACCCCAACTGCACAATCATTGCATAATTATTGAGAATAGCCTTGATTGGTTATGTATCGTATGTTGAATGGAATGCAATATGCAGTAACTATGTGTTGAATGTTTAAAATTTGTTGCATGATGAAATTCTTATGATGGATGATTGTATGACAAATGATTTGATAAATGAAATTCATCCTTGACTGAAAATGCACTTTTATGTGCATAAGAACATAAAAGGGAGCTGAGCTCCATCCTAGGAGAAATATTTTAAATTATTTCTGAGATGAACTCATATGCATCATATTACTATTGTTTTTTTTTTTTTGAGTCCTGAAGCTCTTCTGAAAACCATGAACATCATATCCTACTCTTATGGAATCATAAATTGATATGGATTGTTCTTGGGATTTATGAACACTTTACATAACTCAAACTCAGTCCTTTATGTTGTATGTGTGTTCTCTAGGAATAATTGTACTGGTTGGACAAAAAATGGCTTGATCATTTCTCAGTAAAAATGTTTTAAATTGAAAATGCATTCACTGTATCTAAGTTAGTACTTAGTTAAAGAGGGGAGCTTTTGAAATTAAAAACTCTATTTTTTTACACTCACCCATCCTTTGGCTTAGATTTCTTTTAAAAGCTTACTGTGGCATGTATGTTTAAGCAAAATGTTTTTTGTGCTCATAGTAAATCTTAAGTGAAAATATGTCGCTTAGGCACAATAGTTCTAAGCTTAGCCATATAATCTTGCATTAAACTTTCTTATGGTTTTAGGATCTATATGGTTGCTCTTTCTAGTTGAAGTATGAATTTTGACTTGATAAATGTTTAAATGCTTACCAGAAAAATAAAGCTTGCCCGAACTTTATATTAAATTCACTTTGAAATTTACAAGCAAGCATAGTCCACAGTGCTTGCTGATAATATCAAAAGAGAATTTTTTTAAAAAAAATTCTTATGTCAAGAAATGAACTTATAAAAGATAAATCTTATGTTTTGCTTCAAGTTTGTAAACTCAAAGGTATTCATGACATGTGCTATTTGTAATTTTCTAAAACTCAATTTTTGTCATGAAATTCAAATATTTAAGGGTTTTGTTGTTTAAATGATTCTCTTTGAAAAATGGGAGATGTTTAGCCCTTTTGCCGATGACAAAAGGGGGAGAAGTTTTTGAGAAAACTTATCATAACTCTTTTACAATTCGTATCCTCCTGTCTTTTGTTATTCACAATTGGAAATGTTTATAGACATTATACTTGTTATGAAATTGTAATCATTAATGTATCATGTGACTTTGCTTGTTAACTGAATATTTTTCAAAGTCAGCTTCAATACATGTTGCACATTGAACTAAACTGAACTCAATTGTTCAACTTAAAAATTCACAAGTCTTCATGTTGAATATGCTTGAATTATATTGTTTATTCTGTTGAAATTATGCATATTGTAAGGGGGAGCCTTGTTAGGCAGACCTCATTTTGCTCATGTGTTTGTCATCATCAAGAGATTGTTGACTTTTTGAGTCCTATCCCATCTTGATAATGAAAAATCAAAGCATCTCATTTTGTGCGTTAAGTATATGAACATGTTTATCTTTCAGAAAGCACAAATGACAGATGCAAAATGGAAGCCATGAAGCACTTACACGCTCTCATATATCTTGGAGCATTCCATGGAAATCGAAGAGCAAAGCTTGAAGACCTTTATTTTTCAGTTGTATTGTTATTAGGTTTCAATTGTGCATGCATTTCATTTGATTTAAATTAAAGCCCTAAAAAATGACCATAGATTGACCTTAGGAACTTAAATTTTCATGGAAAACCTTTCTCTTAAAAGTTAAACTCATACAAAAAGTTTGAAATCTTTTTGAAGTTCAAAACAAAGTTGAAACTCAATTAGAAGGCTTTTTGGCATGTAAAAACTGAGCAGTTGTCGACTAATGTAGTGCATTCGTCAACTAATAAAACTAGTAGCCTTATTGAGTTTCTGCCTAGGTCAATCGTCGATGAATGGGCATGACTCGTCGACGAATGATATTTGAGTCGTCGACAAAAAACTCCAGTAGCTAAATGTGCTTTTCAGCCTAGGTGACTCGTCGACGAAAAGGGGTGACTCGTCGATGACTGAAGGTCACTCGTCGACAATTGGACAGCTCTCGTCGACGATTAACATCGAGAACTGAACGCCAATGGCTGAAAAACAACTAGTTTTCGAAAGAAACTTATATTTAATACTCTGATGGTCATATAACAGCTATGTTAGCCATAAAGGCTACGTAAACTTAATTGTCTTGTTTGGATGATAACAACCCATTAGTGGTTCTAAGTAGGATTATCTTTGCACAATAAGCCTTAGTAAGAACAAACACAAATGCAAAGATTAAGTAGATTCTTAATAGGTTAGACATCATCAAAAAGGGGGAGAATGTTAGCCCTGTCAGCTACACTATCTTGGCTTATATGTTTTGATGATATTAACCTAGTTGTTGTTTCTAGTATTTTCCATCCTTGCAAATCTTATGTAGTATAGGTACATAGTGTCAGATACACAGAGGTACCAAATCAGAAGCAAAGATCGGATCTCGTAGACATCAAATAGAAAAGATCGGAAGGACACTGACTCAGAAGCACCAAAGCACATCCCGGAGTTTTTATTGTGTATAAATTAATTATAATAAGGGTTGTGTGAGTGAGTGCGTATTATAAATCTTGCGGTGTGTGTCTTGCATGATTTTATGAGTAAGAGTTGAGCCATTGCATAAGCATATTAGGACACATGAGTTTATTGGATTGCACTAAAGACATAAACACATACTCACCTTTCATGGCTTTCTAAGTTAAAATAAGAGTTTGTCAACTAAATCCTAAAACTCAAATATGTTTTCAAAGGGACAAGTTTTTAACATCCTAGTTTTAAGAACATTTTTATACTTAGTTCCGATTATATTAAAACAAGTTTAATGTCCTAAAGGTTCAAAGAAAGTTGAGTATATTTACAAAAGGACATACTAAGCATATAAGATATCAAAATGGGTTTTCAAACGTGTTTTATTAATTAAAATATCTTATATTCAAAAGGAAACTCATTTGGATGAGTTTTAATCTTCATTAGACTTAATATATTTCATATAATTTTGTCCAAGAATGATTTGAGTCATTAAAACACTTTTTGACAAGGAAAAACAAAGTAATCGTCACTGCAGTAGTGCAGTCTTGAGTCCTGAACACCTTACGGTATTTTGGGCATAAATTTTTCTAAAAAAGTTCAAATGGGACGATCTTGGTGTCCCTGGAAAGCTAAGACAAAATTCCACAACTTTTATTTTGGTGACTTTTTCTGATTCAGGGACCTCATCAACGAAATTCAGATTTCGTTGACGAATTCTGGGCAGAAGCTCCCCAACGAGTGGAAAACGGCTAGTTGGCCAAATAAAGTATTTTTTCTTCCCCCCAACGGCTAGTTAACGGCTCCTAAGGTTCTTGGGCTATAAATACAAGCTTTTAGACTTGTATTAATATGGTTTTGAGCATTGTTGATCATATTTGTGAAAAATATCATTTTATCCAAAACCTAAGCACTTTGCACTTTGCATTTTAGTTATTCTTGACAAGTGCTCAATCCTCTCTTGCTCACTTATCTTGTAAGATTCATTCCTTGAGAGAATAGAGTGAGTATTTGGTTATGTTTCATATTGGCTCATTTAAGGAGCATTAAATTGTATTTCCAATCTCTTGTAAGGTTCTTTGTGAACCATTGTGGTAAGATTCTTTGTGAACCGAACCGAAGGCTCTTGGTGAGCGCGGTAGGGGTTCGTTCCCAAGTGTAGGGATTTGTTCTCGAGTTGTAAGGCTTCTCTGCCAGTGAAGGAGTATCTTTAGTGGATTGTGGAATCCTTGGCTTGGTGCTAAGGCGTGGACGTAGGCTTGGTGCCGAACCACGTAAAAATACTGGTGTTGTTCTCTCTCCCTTACATTCTTTATTTTATATCTTGTGCATGATTTATATTTATATTGCGATATAATTTCTTGTATCTTGTCAAGAGTTTTTATTTTATAGAAAAATACGTATTTCGCCAAAAGAGTCTATTCACCCCCCCTCTAAATTATATACTCCGGGCTGGGACTCCCAATAAGCTCTATATGATTTTTTCCTATAAGTACCAAGTTTAAACACTTGGAGAAAGTTGGAAAAACATCTTGAGAGCATATTTACATATTCTTTGATTTTTGTTTATATTTTTATACTTTTTTTGAAGATCAAATATCATACTTCTCCTATTCTTCTTTTGAAAATACTTTTTGGAGAAAAAATTTTAAGGGTTTCTTGAAAGGCTTGAGCTTATATCCACACTCATATTTATTGCTTCAAAGCCTTCTTGTATTTGATTTTTCAAAGGTCAATCTTAAAAAAATCATTTTCCATAATCTCATTTTCTTGCAAAAATATTTTTGAGAGGATTACTTCTAATCTATTGAGCTTCATATTTAAAATCATTTGAGAGTGCATTTAGAAGTATTTTTCATTATACAAATCAACTGTTGAAGAAGAATTCCTTGTACGCAAAATTTATTTTCAAATCATTTGTATTTGTAGTTCGGGTTGTGAACCATACCAAGTGAGGGGATATCATTTGGAGAGGTGGCTTTACCTATAAGGAGTGGGCTAAGCGAGGGGATATTGTTTGGAGAGGTGGCTCTACTTATAAGGAGTGGACCGAGTGAGGGGATATTGCTCGAAGAGGTGGCTCCACCTATAAGGAGTGTGTAACGGGTGGCTCCGCCTGGTTTAAAGGAGTGTTATAGTGGAAATCCTCAGGTGGTTTTCTCGAGACAAGGACATAGGTAGGGATAGCCGAACCTCATAAAAATCTTGGTGTAGTTCTCTTTTTCCCTATACTATTTAAATTTCCGCATGTGTATGTTTACATTTACTTCGTTGTAATTGCTTGTATATTGTTGTGATTGTTTTACATGCACGCCTTAAATTTTGTTTGGGATATTATTTGTGAATTGGTTAAATAAGTAGCAAAAGTAAAAATTCAATTCACCCCCCCCCCCCCTTTTAGGATCACACCAATCCTTGTTAGCTTTGGTGCAATCCCAAGTGGTGGGGGGGGGGGGGGGTGAATTGGAGATTTAAAATTTATTCCTAAGTTCAACTAATTCAGCAAGCAGTATTTCACAAACCTAGAGTCTTTTTATGTATTCACAATCCCAATCAAATATTTAAACAATAAACATAAAACATACAGGTGCAGAAAGTAAATTGCGGAAAATAAAATCAACACCAGATATGTTATCGGGGTTCTGCCAACTGTGCCTATATCCCCGCCTTGGCTCACCAGCACAAGGATTCCACTACAGCTCACTTAATGGGTGGAGTGGCACCGGTTACAACCAGATCAATTAGCGGGGTTGACTTCAACCTACACCTTACCAGGATGGTGCACCTAATTTTCATAATCGGATCTAAACCAATCCGAGACTATTCAACGGGGCTAGTCTCCCTCTTCAGACCCACGCCTAGAATACAACAAATGTATATGAAATTTTTTGTACACTGAAAAATGCTTCTTCAAACAAGCATATATGTACCACAATATAGCTCAAATAATAACGCAAGCACAAATGATAGAAAAATATGCCCAGTGCTTAATGATGTGTGCTAAACACTCAATCAAGTATAGATAAGCAATCAGGATCTAGAGTGTATATCTAAGCAAGCTTTGAAACATAATATTGAATATCACAATATCAATTTAGGGTTTCAAAAAATGCTAGTAAGATGATTCAAAGAATCTCAACAAAATGTTCTTAAAAAACTAAGCACAAGAGATGTTTGAATGCAAACTTGAAAATAATTTTTGCACACAAAAATACAAACTAAGGTAACTTGCAATGACAATACAAGAATCACAAGCTTCTAAGTCTTCCCACACAAGATCTATGAAATAAAATCGGTGGGAGAACTTTAAGCTTTACTCTTAATAATAAAATCAAACAATAAGCACAACAAATGAGAATTTTAAGCTAATGGAAATGAAGCACAAAACTCTAAGCACACTCACAACTCTTGGATAATCAAGAAAAATGAAGTTTTTGAGTGTATGGGAGTAGTATAGGCTAAAATAGAATTTTGGAATTTTGAGAGAATTTGGCCTTAATGATCTTTACTAATCCTTGCTAATTTTTGCAAATGAACTAGTATTTATAGGCAAGAGGCAAATTATGACCGTAGGGGACATATAGGGTATTATTAATTTTGTTTGAAAACCAATTAAGAAAATTAACCTTGTTTACCCCTCTTTAATCTTGGTAAAAATAAATCCAACTTGATTGTTTCGGGTGCCCGAGCATAAGTTCGGGTGCCCGAACAGACATAGCACAAAAAGTCATTTTAATGGTTCTGGTGCCTTAAAATCAGTTTGGTTTGCTAAATTGAGGCGATTTTCCAAAAGACTGTGTTTCGGGTGCTCGATCTGAAGTTCGGTTAACCGAACTCACAAGTTCGGTCGCCCAAGGCTAAATTGAACATAATGTTCGAGCGCTCGGGTTGGTGAAAAAGTGACCTGACACAGGTTCGGTCAACCATGGAAGATGTATACATTTTGGTTCAGTATGCCGAACATAGGTCAACTTGTTGACCAGTCCACGATTCGGTCGACCAAGACAATTTGAACTGTCAGGTTCGGTCGCCTAACCACTTACAAAATTTGGTCCTTTTAGTCCAATTATACTCCAATCAATTCCCTTGATAAATTATGTGATATAGGGGACTTAGTGCATTATGTGTAGGAACCTAAAGTTCAACTAAGGTCGTTTTGAGCACACCTACCTATCATGCATGATGCAACTTATTACAAGCCGTATTGAGGTACAGTTCATAATTAAATTACATCTCATAATGAAGAAAATGAAAATAATTACAACTACAACATAATTTTCTTCAACCTTCTGCTTGATCACCGTACGCCATCATGATATGGCTTTCTATTCGAATACACGCGTAAGGTGAACCTGCATTCAAGTCTCAGTACAAACATTAGTACCAAATGCATTTGTCATTATCCAAACCGGGATATGACCAACTAGGTCAACAATCCTCACAATTATCTTCCAAAAAAAAAATTAGTCTTTTGTTTTTAAAAGTTTCAAATTCCTAACTTTTAAAATCTCCCCGAAAAAGTTAAAAGTTATCTTCTAAAAGTTAGAAAAGTTATTTACCATAAAAAAATAAAATAAAAAAGGAGGAATTGAGGCAAAAAGAGGTGTCAAACTTACCCTAAGGCTAGTGAAAAATAAAATAGAGTTTTAGCCCTAATAAAATGAAAAATTACCCCTTCATTCAATTGTGATAGGATAAATAAAGAAAATGACATTAGTATAACAAATTAAGTTGAGAAAATTGATCAATTAAGAACAATTATTTTTAAAAATTAAACTTATACATAAATCGAGCACCCAATGACTGTTTTTGGTCAACTAGTTGACATAAGTATGACAATATAATTAAATAATTGTTTCAAAATTTTTGCAAATATATGAAAAATAAATAAATAATACTAATAATTGAAGAAAAATATATAGATAATTATATTGCTCCAAAATATATGTTCTATACATCCCATGCAAATTAAATAACCAAATATGTATTTAAAAAATAAAATATAGTTTAAAAATCAATTCAAATTGGACGGTTAGTCAAATTTGAGCTTGTTTTATAAGTCTAACTAAATATCATATTTAATGATTGTTGATAGTTATTTTTTGTCCAAATTATTTTATAACTTAGTTGAACATATGAAAAGTTAAACTAAAAAACAAAGAATGAAGAAATACTGCATTTGCAGTCAATTGGTCACTTAAAAGTAGTCAATCAACCCCTTTTTCTTCCCCATTTTTTTGTGCATGCATGAAGAGATTTTGGCACCACCTGATAGTGGTCGATCAACCTTCATGGGGTGGTCAACTAGTTCAGTTAAAATTTAAATTTTAAATTTGATTGATTTGATTGGTTGGTGGATCCGAGCGTGCCAAATGTCCTCATTTTTAGTTGGCATTTGATGTTATGGTGGTTCAGATTTTGAATTTAACATTCAAAATCTCTAATTCCCATTTCCCTCGACCATATAGATCATCCATGGACCATTTCTTGCGTGTCCAAGTAGGGATAAGGGGAAAAATACAAAAAGTTCGAGTCCTTTGGGGTTTTTGGAAAAAGTTTTGAGGAGATTGCATCAATATTTCTTCTTTTTCTTGCGTTCTTTTGGGTGTGAATACTTAAAAGAGTGAATCTCCCACTTGAAAGACATTGTTGCACATCTTCAAGTCTGTTCTATCACCGTATTTTGATTTATTTTCGAGTTTCACCATTGTTTTACACAAAATCATATATGGTATCGTGAAGTGAGTTTGTATCATGTAATTTTTTAGTATATCAATACTTTTTTGTGAGTCTTTAATGTAGTGAGAAGGACTATGCCAAGCAATATTTGGTTTTGGCATTCCATATTTTAAAATTTGAATATTTGATAATAAAAAAAAATAATCATTCATTTCTATGTATGTATGTTCCAATTCCAAATCAACATATCATTTAAAGATAGGAGAAGATAAGATTTAGACATTAGAACCATCAAAATGCAAAATTGAAAGGAAAAAGTAAGAAAGCCTCCAGGCAATAGACTAACCTTAGGCACATTTGACTAACCCTTGAACTCTATGGTTTACCAGCCTTAGTCGTGATTGATTGAGTGCCCAATCCAGAGGCCAAATTTTGGTGTTTTTCTTTTTTTCTTTTAATAACATTTCAGTAATGTTGATCAGTCAAAACACACTATAGTCAAATCTAGTTTTATGGTTCTTTTCATTTTTTTTTTAAATAATCAATTGAAGATGTGGTTTCTACGCATTTTTCAGATGTTGCCTCTTGACTTTCAAAGTTAAAATTAAAAAAAAATAACTTTGCTTTTTCAAAGTAATCACCTCTGAAGTATTGAGTTTTCTAACTTCTAACTTGTTTTCAAAGCTTTGCTCTTGCAAAGGGTTTTCTAAAAAAATTCAATATTTTCAAATAAAATATAAATTTTTCAACCAGTAACTTCGAAATAAGAAAAAAAAAATAGACATTTCTATAATGAAATTTGAGAATAATTATTACCCATATGACAATTTAAACCCAGATTTTGCTTCCTTAATGCAAAAATAAATAAATAAATAAAGCCAGACGGAAAACAAGCAGAGGGGAATTGAACGAAGAGGGAACACAACTGCTTAAAAGCAGGGGAATACCCCAATTGATATTTACATTAGAAGACAAACTATGGCTGCACATGTTCAAAAAGGAATTACAGGGAAGGAATGCCTCTATATTTCTTTATCATTTTGCTTTTTCTTTACGGTGCTTGTGTGTGTCACTCACCTACACTACATTCAAAAAACAACATACAAAAAAGAGGGTAAAGTAAAACAAAAATCAAAAACAAAAAGAACACGTTGACTTGGGGAGCGAACGATCTCATGACTGCCAGAACAGCTCGAAGTCGTTACTATACAAAGATCGATCATGAATCTCAAGATTTGCAACATGCCAATTGATAAGTCGGGATTGGATAAATTTACACACAACCAATCCAGTAGGAAAAATCCACCATTCACTTTCATCCCTGCACCAACAAAGAAATCCCAGGGCATATTAGCTGCTGCAACTAAGTTTCATAGAATTATTATTCTTTTAAAAGGAAAAACTCAGCAGCTGTATGATCTCACATGCTGAAACTCCACGTCTGAAAGTTGGGAAGCTTCTTACTAGATGATGACTGGGCACTATAGTGAACATATCCACAAATAAATGCCACCACCTACGACAGAACCAAAGCATTGGAAAATATTTACACACTGCATTTAAAAGCAACTAAAGAAGGTAATCATGAGTTTAATTGGAAGGACTAATAATAGTTCATTTGGTTGCTGAGATGACCAACAAAAAGATGCCGAAAGCTAGGCACCAGCCACAGCCATGCCTGTTCTTTTTGAGCATCCTCAGCAATCGAAAGGCACACACATAAGCAAGTTAAGAGGACAGAAAACAGGAGTGAATTAAAAACAACCCCATCAAGACCACAACCCAGCAGACGAGTTTTTGCAACTTACAACATTAATTAATGATGTAATGTTCCACAGGGCATAGACACGTGCAAGACCTGCAGAGCGCCTAGGTCCATGACTGAACAAAGCATTGATACCAGCAGGGAAGGGAAGTAGAATGCCAAGAGGTAAGATGGACAAAACCAGGAAGACGTCCGCCAATGAAATGGAATATAACTGTAGCAAAGTAAGCAATACTAAGCTAAAATCTCCTAAAAGTAGCATTGAGATGACCAAACCAACAAGATCCTGCATTTGGACACACACTTCATGAGAGAGGGAAATAAGGGGAGGGAGAGAGATCCATCTAAATCTGCACCCAAGATAAATTCCAATGGCCTGTGTTATGCTTGAGAAAAGTACCTGGTGACCAACGGGTTTGGTGTTGTGAACTATAAAAGAGATGGGGTAAAAAATCTCTCTTTTTTCTTCGAGCATTTGTAAGCTGTTAGAGTCTAAAATCCCTCCGTATGCCCTTTTCCGCCGCACAACATTTTCATTACTTCTCTGGGCTTGATCTAAGAGTGTTTCCTTTCTCAGAAAACTATATGGATTTTCCCTCGGAATGCTACTTGCACTGCAAATACATAAAGAAACAATAGGAAAAAAAAAAAAAAAAAAAGACAAACAAACAAAATTATACACTTGCAATGAAGCATCACTGTGGAAAGCTTCCAGCAGTCTCTCTCCAGGTTGCCACAATTTTTTCCTAAATTCACACTAATCTATCATCCTTGTACATGCCATCAGTCCTTGTACAGTGTGTGAGAGAGAGATATAAAACAAAAGTATATGGCATATTTATCTAACATTACTGTATCCAAATTATGGAGCTTTCAATAGACACCAATTTGTGATGTTCTGAAGCGTATTCACACACACATCAGAAAGTATAGGTTATAGTGCATTTGCAACTCCTTATTATACCTACTTTATTTGTTTTACAATATAAGTTATTAACAAATGATTGAGAATTTGACCAGATCTTATGATTTGATTTTCTATTCCTTGATTTCAAAATTTATGATTTCAATTCATGATTCAGTTTGAAAACTATGGTTGCAGCAAGTATCTTCATGACATGCCAAGATACAACACACTGTAGAATGGTATGACCTCCTAGAATATGATATACTGTAAATGAGAAACTTAGTATTGGCACCCACATCAGAAAAAGTATAGGTTATAGTGCATTTGCAACTCGTTTTTAAACCTATTTTATTTGTTTTACAATACAAGTTATTAACAATTGATTTTAAGAATTTGTACCAGATCTTATGATTTGATTTTCTATTCCTTGAAAACTATGGTTGCAGCATCTTCATGACATGCCAAGATACAACACACCGTAGAATGGTATGAACTCCAAGTATACGACTTACCGTAAATGAGAAACTTAGTATAATGGGTACTCAAGGGAATACAAGTAGACATGACAAGAATATGGATAAATTAAAACAGAACGTAGAAGACTCTCAGTTGACAGCAAAAGAAATATAACTATTACCGAGACTCTTGCACAGTTTGTACAGTAGCATCAGTGCTTCCAGTGCATGTTTGCTCAATTTCTTCGAAAGCAGACAACAAAAGTCCATATTGACAGTAACCACAAGCTGTAGCCTGAAACCAGGCAAGCTCAACTCGCACACCATGGATCCTCAAAGCAGGATTGGCATGAGTTTCAAGCCATCTAAGAACAGGCCGAAATGTTACTCTTAGGCGTCCACAACGAACCAAGCGCAAATGTGCATTCAAACCAGCCACCAATCGATACCAAGTTGTAGGAGGGACTGACTGAATAAGAGAAGCATAACAATCAACAGAGTTCCATAGGACACATCATACATTTTTGAGGTTCGTGCAGGAAAAAAAAAAAAAGAATCTCTCTAACCTGACTCATAAGGCTAGTGAGAATATTATCATTGTGAAGAGAGAAAGGAGCCATGTAACTTCCATCACCCCCAAAAAGTAGAGAGATGGGGAATCTTTGATGAAGACGAAGAGGAAGATCAGTTCTCTTTTCATCACCACCAAGAAAGAAGTCTACATATGCAAGCATTAGATCAGAAGTCGCTGCAACCTACAATAATACAGAAAATAAAACAGACAATAAACCTTGTCATGAAAATTACTTATTTTTTGTTGAGTTTGCCAGTAAGGGTTGGAAGAGAGATGCATCATAAACATATCAAAAGTTTCAGCTCTAAAAGCACATATTCAGGAGGAACATGTTAAACATCAAATAGTTGCACAGCAAGAGAGTATCAGGTAGGATCCTCAAATAGACTTCTTCTTGTATTATGTTTGCTGTACTTATTTTCTTGATTTTTATTTTCTTTTTGTGCAGAGACTGATGTTGTGGTGATAAGAGATGTGTATAGCAAGAAAAATAAAAAATAAAAAATAAAACTTGATCAACAAAGCATTATGTTTAAGGAAGAAAGGAGTAGAGCAAAGGAAAAAAATAAAGAATGTAGAACACTAGATCCTCCCACTACAAAAAGGATAACATCTAAAAGAAAAGATAATAATTACAAGACAAATCTAATAAACTAATATGCTGTGTAAGATGGTTTAACAGATGTGGGGCCTCTCTCAGAAGAAGTTGGTAGACCTCAGTTGACTAATGAGTTTGAACTTCTTCTGAGGGAAGATAAGAGCTGGAGGCAGAAGTCAAGGATGAATTTGGCTCAGCTTATAACCGCTTTTTCTAGATTGTAATCACAAAAAACCTCTATGTTCCAGATTTTAAATTTTTCTTTCGAAAATTTCAATCTCCTCATAAAACAGAACCATTCCCAACATTACATATTACCTCACCCCCCCCCCCCCCCCCCCAAAAACACCAATCTGTAGCCAACCCCTAAAAATCCAAGTAGGCTAACCACATTCTCAAACCTAAACACAGTGCACCCGACATCAAAGGGTGAGACTAAAGAACTAAAGGACAATTATCAGAGACCACTCTAGGACATACTACTTGAGTTCAACAAAGGAATGCATCCTCCCACACTGTAGTGAATGAAAACCTATCAATCCTAGTAGCAACAAGCCTAACGCCATCAGCAAGCCAAGTGAATTGGGCATTAAAAAGAGGAATATCCCGCAAGTCACACTTCCTGATAAACAAGTCAAAGCCCCTCATGCTAGAATTACTCCCTGATAAACAAGTCAAAGTCCCACATGCTAGAAGTAATTCTAGAACCTCCCAATTTTTCGTCAGTGAATCTAATAACAATAAATCACCTCCTAGGAACCGATTTGGAAAACACGAACCATAAACTGCAGTTAGCTCATCTTAAATAAAACCCCTCAAACAAGGGCAATTATGACCATACAAGGAGGCGAACCACAACTATCCCTGACCCTTGACATCTAAAAGAACAGACACAGAAAAAGATCCTAACATTGAATTCACAAGCAGCCCAAAGGTTCCAAATCACCACAACATCCCCAAGGAACCAATAGAAGCTAGGAACACCCAGTCCTTAAACCTGAAATCCCAAATACTCCTAACAAGAAGGCCATCTACCACCTCCAACTTGTAAGACTCCTGAAAAAACAACTGGAGAAACATGCCCAATAATCTCCTGTTGATGATGCACATCACATGTGCCAGCATCCCAACCAGTACAAGTTTCATCAGCTTGATTACACTCACCTCATTGCATGCATATGAATGCTGCATCATATGAAACAGAAAATCATTTAAGTGGGCACAAACATGGCAAAACTCTCACAAACGCCCCCCAAAACAATCCTTTGTTACATAAGAGAAAGTATAAGGGACAAATATCCAAAGGGAAAATTACACTTTTGATCCCCTAACGTTTGGAAGTCCTGTCAAATTAGTTCCCCGCATTCCTACTGTTTCATTATAACAGCCTCACAATAGCAGAGAACTGGGAGAGGAAGGGAGAGATAAGAAGGAAAGGAAGTGGGCCTTCATCTGTGAGAGAGAGAGAGAGAGAGAGAGAGAGAGAATATGCAGAAAAGAGGGAAAGACCTGGGAAAGAGACCTTAGACATTTTTTATAGCATTAATAACAGGGTACTTGGTGTGGTCCAATGTCACAGCAGATACAAGCTGCCCCTGCAAACTCCATGGACTGTCCTGAAGGTCAGAGATGACGGACAATCTCTCCTAGTATGGAGGAAAGAATGTATATCTTACCCTCTCCAGACCCCCAATGACATGGGAGCCTTGTGCAGTGGGTGTTGCATGCACTGTTGTTTCAATGAATTAATAATTTACACACTCGAGTATAATAAAGATACCTCATGGTTGTGGGAGCTATGGCATGACCTAAAGACGTGTGAAAGGTCAAATATGATCATCCCTAGGTTGCATTGAAGGATTAGAAGAATGGAAGTACAATTGGAGAGGTAAAGGGGGAAAGAAAAATGGCTAGTCGCATGGCTGTTTCCGTCTAGATAGTGTCAGTAGTCGTGTCTATTCAGCACTAAATTTGACGGTAATGCAGATTGGGCTTCAATTTTAGGCTACTGTTTTAGGAAAGTTGGGTTGTGCTATTGTGCCTAGTAATCTAATATATTTGCAGTGCAATGCATGCATGCATTTTTTATGTAGTGTGTAAGGATGACATGTTTTATGTAGTGCAATGAAGAATGTGTCAGCTTCATAATTTGTTCAACAAGTATCTATTTGCAATAGCTAGAATAGAACAGAGCAACAAACTGCAGGACACTGCAGACAAAATATCGAAGAGAAAGCTTGATACTGAAGTACAAAACATTGCAGAAGAGATGCATTCCTGATTCCAAATCAAAATAGTGCTAGACAGTAGCAGTATTGTGCAAGAAATAACACCAAACAGTAGCAGAATTACACAAACCCAGCACAAAAAAAGGGATACATTTCCTAATTCCAAATCAAAATAGAGCTAGACAGTAGCAGCATTGTGCAAGAAATAACACCAAACAATAGCAGAATTACACAAATGCAGCACGAAACAGTAACATCCATGCCAAATATGCTTCACAAAGTGGTAGCATCCACTTTAAACAGTGAAAAGAGCAATAAACAGAGCAGTAAACATGACATTCAAATACACACAAGTTCAGATCCCCCTGCTTGAAGCAGCACCACTAGCAGACCCAGAGTTGCAGAATCTCAACATTCTAATGTACTTCCCCATTTTTGAAAATTGAGGCAGATCCACCAGTGTTGGCAATTACTAGAAGCTGCACCACCTAAGGCTGCCCCTCCATCCACTGCTGACTGGGGTGTATCCACACATGAAGAATATCACATCATTATAAGTACTACAGATTCAATACAATCCACTAACACATGAACAACAAAACCCTTATGGAAGCTCTTCTCTTGGAGATTGCTGTAGGGGCCTTACATCCTCTATGATCACTGGATCCACATCCATATGTCCAGGTTGGATTTCAACCTTTAGCACACCTAGGCCTCCACCTTGCTTCCCGCTTAGTCCCTTGCCCACATCCACATCCACAATAGCCTTGCATGACCTTTTATTGAGACCCTTGCCACCATACTATATGTGGTTCAAGGAGCGACTTTTTTTTTTTAAACTACGAGAGTGGATAACCGGTAGCTCATTTGGATCCCTTCTCACCTACAATATTGTGAGGCTGTGATGAAGTTAAGCAAGTTTTAGGCCACGAATGTGGCCCATTCAAGGGGATTATGGCTGTTCCATATATCTACAAGTGGGTGTACATCTTGTTAAACTCACAAACATAATGCTAAGGCTGCTCATGCTTCATCCATCTGGTCAAAAATGACATTCTCTTTGGGTATCCCACTCTCATTTCCTACAAGAAGACAACATACCTTCAAACCTAAGTGTTTTGATCACCATGCATTCCCTAGAGTTGGTAACATTTCATCTGACTTCACGGGAATCCAATGATCCACATCCATCATGTCCTTTAGTAAACTTCTCTTGATCTGAGGACCTATACCCTCCCACTTTCTTTCCTTCTGCCTGATTTTTTGTCTCCTAACCATGATAAGGTTCCTTGCAGGTTTCCCTCTTGCAACAAATATGAAGCTATTAAAGCTCTCACAAAGGTAATTCATACTAAAATGGGTCTAACGTGAACAAACTAGAGGATTTTCCTGAAGCCACACTCAAATGTTTATCTACAATCCCCTTGGATTCCTTTATTATAAGGGTTAATTCATCCAACCTTGTAGCTGTTGCAGCTACCCACTGTGCTTTGTAGGGCCTTCTCCGTCCAAGCAGATGCCATTGTATAAGAATGCAAGAAAGTCCAAGCCTGCTTAGTTGAAGTGCATGGATTTGCAATGGGGGACAAACCATTGTCTGAATCAATCCCTGTTGTGGTCAATAACTAATCAACATGAACCCACATCAAGAGACAATATCAACTTGCATAACAAGTCTTTACCAAGCCTTAAACCCCTGCTTACAAGCAGCAAGACAAACATCCAGCCTCTCGAAAGATTGTTTCCACTGAGATATGTTCATGATCATTGTTGTCCCCAGGTTAACCCGTCTAACCACCTCAAAGTAACCCTACAACTGTGCTAACTAACAGAGTTGGCTGCTTCAATCAACTTAATTGCTTTCTTCTCAGAGCTGTAAGCCTGAAAACTAGATACAAATGCTTTCATTCATGTCATGACCTTCATTTTAACTTCACTGCTGAATTCAGATTTTCCCTAGACTTGTCCACATATGCCTCAGAAATCCATATGGAGTTCACAATTTTATTAAGGGAAACCCGAGCACAGCTATGTTTGGACTGTTATAACCCCCAAAGCTGGTCCTCAAGGCACCTTTACAGCATATATGATCCAGTCATGCCCTTCAATTCTACACACAACTCTAGCTGGTGCATTATCATTCCTCACATATTCAATTGTCTTCTCTCTCTTGGTTTCATAATCTATGACAGCTTCTTTCAAATGCTTTCCAGCGCTGAAATCATCCCAAACTTAATTTTTGCATCTTCCATATCAAATTTTTGACTGCATTGTGGCCACCTTTTCTTCTATCCACATTAGAACAATCAAAGCCAATCATACTCCCCATTTCTTCAGAATCGGCATAAATCTCATCAGCATTGCATGCTCCACTAGTACTTTTGTTTTTTCCTAATACCAACATATTCAACCCCACTGTCAATGTTGGTTTCAAATAAGAAATCATCCTTCTCGAGGTCCATGTTTGCTTCATAAAGCAAACCACCATCGCTGATCTCAAACTGTCAGACAATGCCCCATATTCTTGATACTGGACCAAAGTACAACATCAATTAGTTTCAATTCCACTACCTAAAAACTAGTGCATAGGAGCCTTTATATATAAGCTCAGCGTTTGGGGAACAAGAAAACCAATCTTGGAAACCAAAATAAATTAAAATACTAGTTAACCAAATAATATTTCTTAGAATCTTATAAATATCACCTAAATAAAATAAACTGAGTAAAGAAAATGAAAGAACTACAAAAATATGATTCCTCTTTGTGCTATACTGCACTTACATGATTCCACTCAAAAGATATATCTGTCATGTCATAGAGACCTAACCAATCTCTTAAACCTGGTCATACTTATGCCAAAACTTGACCACGTACTTATCCCTGCGCTTTCCAAACATTCTGTGCAGCTAGATGAGTGACATGTCTTGCAAGTCCTAGTAATCAAATTACTCAATTCTTCCACCCTAGGATCCACCCATACTGCATGGACAAATATACCCACATGATATACACTTTATGGTCCACACAGCATTCTCCCAGCCTACACATCACCACAAATATATAGGGATCTAGACAAAAAACCAAAAAAAACAAAAAAAAACACACACACACACAACGAATCATCATGTACAAATGCATTCAGAACCAACACTCTTACCATTTTCCCCACTCTCACATGCATTTGAGACCATCAATGCAAAGCAACAATGAATTAATAGGAGCAACAACCACAACAGAACCCTAATCATACAACAACCCCACCCCAAAAAACAAAAAAATTTAAAAGAAAAGCAAAAAACAGCGAACTGAATCCCAATAAATCAAACAGAAACCCCAGAGAGTCCATATTCAAAGTCCAAATTGAAAAAAAAAATAACACATTGATTGTAAATTGATGAAATAACACGCACCATAGGATTGGTGTTTGATAGCCTAATCAATGCCTCAATGTCATAATCAAAATGTCTTGTAATAATGGTCATCCAATTTCGCCAATGAAAAACAATGTTTGCCCTCAATTTGAGGCTTATCACAGAATCAAAAAAACCCTAAATTTGAATGAGACTATGGACATATGGAGGGTAATTTTTGTGGGAAATATTAGAATCCGTTCACCTGTGGACAACGTTTTTATTTTCCATTTTCAGTTCTCCAAAACCTTACACATACATCCTCGTCTTCCATTTTTCCAACAATTTCCGGAAAAGACTTCTCAATGTTATATAGCATTTCTGTACAAATATTGGATGGGTGGAAAACACATTTTTGTTTTGCTTTGAAAACTGACAAAGGAAAATGAAAATTAGTCCTACATTAGCAATCTAACAACCATTGAAAAATTGGGGAAATGTGTGACAATAACGAAATATTGTGAGTCAAATACATCCAAATTGAAACCTTGCTATTTGCAATCTGACAGCCAGTGACAAATTGGCCAATTGTGTGAATAACGAAACATACTCTTCTTATTAGCAGTTGAAGAAGTGAATTGACTGACCTACATCTCCTACTAAGATTTCTCGGGCCAAAAGAGGTGTTAGATGGAATTGAATCGGTGACTCAGACTTATGTCATACTCCATTACTAACCTGGGTCATCTACGCACTCAGCTAATGACCTATATATTTCCCATTCTTAAATGGGACAAAAGAGTTCGCAATTGTCTCAAAGAGTTGATTTATTCCACTGTTGAAATTGAAATTTTGATAACCCCAAAAGTGTAATTCATGGTTTTAAATAACAGCCATTACACTACGTAATGGCTGTTATGTAACGGAAAATGGGGAGGTTGAAACCGTTGCAGGCCGACATTCCCGCCCCCCAGGGGGGGGAGGGAATTCACCGCTGTAATAGCCCATAACAGCCGTTACGATCTGTTAGACTGCATTACAGTCCGTTACGCTGGCCGACACTCCGATTACTCTTGTCTCCTTCAAATCCACCCAACTTTCTCATGATTCACTGCTTTCCTCCTCTCCCAACCACCCATCCTTAGCAGATCTACCATTCCAAAGACTGAAATCAAGAAATCGTACCTTCAATTTGTTGTTGGAAGCTGAAGAATAAGGACCCTTCGTTGCAGTCGGCCAGCACTCGCCCTCCTCCATTTCTCCAATTTCTTTGACTTTGAAGGCTAAGATCTGCCCTCCTCAAGCGGTCGAACAGTTGAAGGCTTAGACTCCCCGCCCCCGCCCCCGCCCCCCCGCAAGCAGTCGAAGGCTTGAAGCTTTGTCCTAGCCTGTTCGGCAGTAGCAGGCCAGCCTTGCAGCAGCTCTGCGAGTTGCCCCCAGCCTTGCAGGAGTTCCGCGAGTCGCCGCTAGCCCTGCAGCAGCTCCATGAGTCACCACCAGCCCCATCTCCCTTCTAGTCTTTGAGAGTTTGAGACTTTGAGTCTTGGAGTGGACTCATCGAAACTCCTCTAGCACCCTCCGTCTCTCTCACTCTTGAATCTTAACTCTTCAGGTTCCTATTTGTTTTTTTTTTCTCTTCTTGTTTACTTAAATCTTAAACTAGTATATAATTTATATATTATATTGTTTATATATTATATCAAGTTTAGCTTTATTTATATATTATATATTGTTTTAGTTATTTATATATCATATTATTTATATATTATATATCAAGTTTAGCTTTATTTATATATTATATATTATATGAGGTTTACCTAAAATCCTAAATTACTAATTGCTAAGATTTGAGAAATAAATTTAATGGTCTTAAAATAAATATATGGTACATAAATAATAATAAAAAATTATTTTATGACTTATTTTATTAATAGATGAAATATCTAATATTTTAAATTTTTATTTGTTTAAAAATTTTAAATAAACACTACTTATTATTTTTAATCAAAGATTATATTTTATTTTTATGTAATAAATATTTAAAATTAGGAGGACTATTTAGTACTTACTAATTATGCAACAACAACAACAAAACCAAACCTTAAGTCCCATTAGGTGGGATCGGCTATATGAATCTATTTCCGTTAATTTATGCGATCATGGATCATTTCTTTTGACAAATTCAGGGATATTAAATCTTTACTCACTATCTCCTGCCAAGTTATTTTAGGTTTACTCCTATCCCTCCTACTGCCCCCAATTGTACTTACTAATTATATTATATCTTATTTTCATTTTTTTATAACAACTGTAACTTTGTTTTTTCTATGTGTGTTGTCTAGAGATCATCAAATCAAGTCTATCAAGATGCCACGTGAGAAAGGAAATGACAACTTACCCAGTGAGGACATTGGATGGCATTTTGGTACTCCAGTGGACGGTAATAGACATATTATTATATGCAAGTTGTGTGCGAAGATAATTAAAGGCGGTATTATACGCTTGAAACAACGCTTGGCACATAAAAAAGGTCAAGTGGTTGGATTGGATGTTTGAATGTAACCACATGAGTAAGAGAACAAATGATGAAACATCTACAACAATATGCTGAAAAGAAAAGAGATGAAATAAAAAGGCAAAAAGAAGCGAAAGCTCAAATTAGAGGTGATTTTGAGAATTTGAGCGATGAAGAAGACTCTAAAGAAGAAAGAATGAGATTTTACGACAAGAAAGCATACGATCACAGCAACAATGGGAAGAGAGACAGCGATTTTGAGCAAGAACAACTGGAGGGGGTAATATTTATGAAGAGGAAGGTGGCTCTGGCAATGGTGGTGCCAATGGTCTCAGTAGAGACCAATCTTATAGTGTTCGAGAAGCTGGAGGTAGTGGACGACAATGGATCAATCCCAATGCCCCTAAAGCTAGACTAAGGGCAATGGATCCTATTTTAGAAAGAAGCAAAAGTGCAAAAATGCCAAAAATAAACAATAGGTACTGAGAGGTTTAAGAAGTAAATTAGGAAAAGCAGTAGGTAAATTCCTAATTTATAATCGGATTTCAGAAAATGTAGTTAACTTTCCATTTATGCAGTCTATGCTTGATGTTGCTGCAAAGGTTGGAAAGGGGGTGAAGGGTCCATCACCCTATGAGGTATCTGAAGTTTATTTGGAGTAAGAGTATCAGGAAATGAAATATTATATATCTTCTTTTGCTCGTTCATTCCAAAAGATATGAACTCAAAGAGGTTTAAATTTAGAGAATCTTTTTAACCAATATTCATTATCAATGACAGCCCTTCCATCTTTTTTATCCACTATATTAAGAACAATCCCAGTCCATGGCAAGACATACCACTTCCTCAATTTCTACTTATAATGTTTCTCTTTACCAGTGGCATGCATGTTTGTGTCATCCATCCCTTCAAGTTTGTTTCTTGTATTATGGACTTGTATATTTTTAATTACGTAGAAGTAATCATTAAATCAATGATTTCATTTCAGATTAATAGACGAGGTGGTTGAAAAAATTGAAGAGGAGAATGTTGTCCAAGTAGTTACTGATAATGAAGCTGCAATGAAGGCAGAGGGAAATTATTAATGCAGAAGAGACCCAATCTCTACTAGGTAGTTGTGCAGCTCATTGCATAAACCTTATTCTTGAAGATATTGGTAAGAAAATTAACGTGAAGAAGGTTTTGGAAGATGCAACAACAATAACCTTTTTTTATTTACAGCCACACATGAACAGTGAATTTCATGAAGAAATTCACAAATAATCGAGAGTTGTTTCGCCTGCCATCACTCGATTTACCAACTTTATTGCCTTGGAGACTATTGTTAGGCATAAACAAGCATTGGAGGAAATGTTCACATCTAATGCTTGGAAAAACTCAAGATTTGGGATGAAAAAATCAAGCCCAGCATATGATGCGAAGAAGATTATCTTAGGGAAAGAGTTTTGGTAAAAGACTTCCAATATAATTAAAGTAAAGAAACCCTTGGAGAAAGTTCTTAAATTGACTCATGGTGAAAAACCATGGGTTTTATATATGAGGCAATTGATAGGGTGAAGTTGGCTATTCAAAAAGATTGTTGATTCTACAAAGACAATTGGAAAATTATTGACAACTAGTGGAGTTTTCAATTGCACTAAGATTTGCATGTTGTTGGTAAGTGTAAATAAAATACAATTTCTTATTATTTTAACTTTTAAATTATGCATAGTTGCAATAAAACACTATTATTGATTAATATGTTTGTAAATTTAATTTTAGGAATTTTTTTAATCCCAATTTCTTTATGGTACCCCACCCTCTCCTAAAGTTGTAAGAGAAGTCATGGATGGGATTAAAAAAGTCATAAAAAAGTTGGTACCTAATATAGATACTCAAATTCGAGCTATTAATCAAGTATTGGTCCTATTGAATTGAATAATGAACTAGTTCAATATTCTATCATACTTTCTAGAATATATATATATATATATATATATATATATATATATTAATATATTTAATTAATTAATTATACTTCACAATCATCCTGTTTTAGTTGTTGTATCGGGATAGGCAAGAGACATTTGGAACCCCATTGGCTAAATAATGAATGAATGGATCTATTTTGTCATTTTTATGTTCAAATTTGACTTTTAAAAAATACACTATACTGATATAAAATTCTTTTTAATTATTCATGCAATTGAATGGTGGATTCATTATGGCATGTGTGCTCCTGAGCTTCAAAGAATAGCAATCAAAGTTCTTAGCCAGACCACATCAGCTTCGAACTATGAGCGTAATTGGTTAGCCTCATCCATACGAAAACAAGAAATACTAAAAGTACATGAGACTACAAAAACTTGTTTGCGTACATTACAACATGACGTTAAAGTTAAGACATACAATGAGAAGAAGCCAATAGGAAATTGAAGATAGTTTCAACCCTATCAATTTGGACTATATTTTCAAAGAAGACGATCCTCTCAAACTACGGTTAGAGGAGAGAGAGGCACCATTAATCAATGATCAAGAACACTCAAATTGGTTAGATGAAGAGGTTGGTGGTACTACAAAAGGAGGAAATCAACCACCAATAAACATGCATGATTCAAGTTCAAGCCCTAAACGTACACTAAGTGATTTGAGCCCACCAAGTGATGATGATGGTGGTAGTGGTGCTGGTGCTAGGCCTGGGGCTGGGGCTGGGGGTGATAGTGGTAGTGGTGGTGGAGGTGTAGAATATGATTATGACAAAGGGACATCATTTGTAAGGGATACATATCCTTCTAGTCGTTATGGACTGCACGATATACCCAAAAATTATGACTTCGGTATTCCTCTAGAGTACCAATCTTCACAACCCAGGAAGAGTGCTACTGGTGGTGGCCCTAGTGGGAGTCATGGTGCACAAACTAGAAGAAATAACCGTCACCGAGATCATGATCCTGCTAAAGATTCATATGGTGCAGTTCGTAGTTTTGACGACTTTGGTTTAGATGATTCATTATCACAATCATATGGATCTCATCTAGCATATCCACCACCTCAACACTATGATCCATATTATGCGTCTCATCTTTATACTAGTGGTCAGGATCTAGTGAGTTTTCTTCAACACACTACTAATAGCCAGACCCAACCCCAACTTATGGATATTATTCAGGAAATGGTCAAGGGGGAGATTATGCGCCTCCTATATCAGTTGGATTTTCACCACCAGTAGATTTTCAGGAGCAACAACAAAATAACGTAAACACACGTATATTCAGCTATGTATTTCCACAAGGGTAGAGAGATAATTCCCAATCCCAATCTCAGTACAAAGATGCAAATTATGAAGACCCGCCACATCATTCTTTTTGGTGGTGATGTAAGTTATGTTATAAATTTGTAAAATTCTATCATATATTCAACTATACTAATCATTTTTCAACTTCATGTATGTGTATATTGAGTAATGACTCATTTTTAGTAATTTTATGTCTTTAATTAATTGATTCTTCACTTTAATTACATTTCTACATTTTTATACCCATTAAAGTATGCAACTATAAAAAAATATAAATTTTTTGTAAACAGGGCACTAAAATTAATATAAAAATCATGTTGCCTATTAAAAAGCATTTGTAGGTTAAATAAAAGTAGTCAAAATTTATTAAAAATCATGTATTAACGGATTTCATGCTTATTTTTCAATTTTGGCATGATTGTGCATTCATGAAAAAAATTCACAACCGTTACGCAAGCTTCCTGTTACGTAACACCCGCATTTCCCGAATCCCTCAACCATTACGCGACGTTACCCGCAACCGCAATTTAAAACCATAGTGTAATTTTTCCTCATCCAAACTCCAATATATCATATGAACAATAAAGTGTTGGGGTAGATGCACCCCATCCTTCCGATGTCACCCATTAGCCATTTAAAATGATATCAATCACAAGCCACAAGTAAAATATAAATAAACACTGCACAAGATAATAAAAATAATAATAATAATAATAAGGCCATAAAAATACTACTCTTCTTACATACAATAAAGCTGTTAATTATATTACTAATTTCTGGATAACCAATTTGACCAGAAGTTACAGAAGAAACAAACCTTAAGCCCTTCATATAGAGCACGAGAACGGCAAGAACGTAAGCAAGCATGGTCATATTCTGATCTAACAAATTCACGTAGCCGTTGTAATTTGATCTTCCGTCGCCATTGTTGCCAAGACCATGCGAGTGGATATGCAAGAACAGAAAGAATGCTATACATTGATCCCTCCCACCACTGATAAGCGGCTATTGCATTAATCTCATCCACAAAGCCATTGAATGCACCCTCATATCTGCCAGGTCATAAAAGGAAAAAAACATTATAAACTGTTGCTTATGATGGAAAAAAAGCCTACTGGTGACGATGATGCATCACAACTTGACAAAATATGACAAAAAGCTTACACAATCTCTTTCACTTGTTCTGGAGGAGTGTGAGGAAGATGCCAAGGTTCACTGAAAGTATTAGGACCCATAAAATACATCCTATGCACATGACTCTGGGACTCCTCAGCTCTGTTTGTTTCCAGAACCTGAAAATAGATGGAACCATCATGACCTCCAGAGTTAAAAAGACAAAAGAAGACTAGCACACAAATCGGCACATTGATCTGTTTCAAATGCAAGAACTTCTGGAAGAACACCTCATTCAGGGACTCCAGGAAAGGGAAGGAGTGATCTATTTGAGAACCATGTTGAGTCGGAGCTGGGCCTGGCAATTCATCAACTCCAACAAATTTAATTCGTGCAACACTAAGCACTAGAGCTAACAGGATGAGGAGGCCAAGGAGAAGAAGACCAAATAACCAAGGCCCACCAAATGTGTATATCAACTCTTCAAGAGCTGTATAACAGTGTGGCATGTGATATCTGTCTGAAATGCATTTGAAAGGACAAGGAGTCTCAGCAATACCACCTGTTTAAGAGGACGAGCGGCAACTTAATTAATTATTAGTTTATGAGGTTTACAAACATATTTCACGTGACAATTGACTTAGATAACACTAACAAAAGCCAAAAATAGAAGGCCGATAAGATTCATCAACAATATATAGCACATGGGAACTTCTGGAGGAAAATGTAGACACATATTCATCAGAAATGCAATACTTGTGTGAAAAATACATTTCAAAGGAAAGACTTTCAAGATGCTATAACATACAAAACATTTTGAGTAGTAGTAATTTAAAATACCTCATTTTGAGTAGTAGTAATTTATAATACCTCGAACAGCAATATAAACAGCACGATGGGGAAGCTCATGAGCTGGGCAAAGATGACAAAGGATTCTATCAGATCCGCTAACATTTTTATAAGTGCCAGCTGGACATTCCTGTAGGATAGAGGCCAAACATGAAATTTAACAACAAATTTTGTGCTAGAAACAACTGTAATAACAGTGTCCCCTCAACCCAGTTAACCCAGTTACACTTAGTATGGGGAAAAAAATAGCAAGTCAATTAAGTACATCTTGGAGAAACAATTTTCAGTTTCCAGTTTTTCAGAAAATACCCATCTGTATAACTGATAAGCTGAGTAGAATTTATAGATAGAAAAAAAGATTACATGAATTCTGAATATATATATATATATATATATATATATATATATATATTCATGTTTTTGATAGAAGAAAAGAAAATCATTTTTTATTGCAAAAGATTACAAAGAAAGTAAATAAAAAAAATTACAAACTAGGTGAGGACAAGAGATCCTCAAAGCATGTTTTAAAATGGTTAGATAAAAGTTAGCTCATTTTTTCTCAACTACGCCATATATTGAATTAAGAGAAGCTGGAAAGCATGTTTTAAAGAGAGTTGATTGCACATGTAAAAGATCAAATTAAATTGGAAGAATGAAATAAATCATGAAGCAATAAACTTGTATACCTACCACACAAAATACACCATAAAGTCCTTTCGGACAGGCTTTTCCAGTCATAGTTCCATTTTCCCCTGCAATACCCTTGTCTCTACCCAAACCTCCCCTGAAATAATAGAAGGCAACATCCAAATGTTATCACAGGAATTATTGCCTAAATAAGCACCAACACAAAAGCATCAACACTGCAAAAAAATGCTAGAACTAACTACTCATATATAAAAAACACATCTAAAATATAGATAAAGCCAGAATTGTTACAAGCTTCTTCAGTGGAGATCTGATGGGAAAATCATGGAAATGTCCTTTTGGAAGGAATTCCAACTGCAATATTTTAATCATCTACAAAACTAATTAGCTAAATTTTTAATCTTCCTCACATCTATAACTTTCATTCATGCCTAGCCCAAATGTAGTTTTAGGTTTTTAGCAAGATGCATTTGCAAGGTATTATACTACTATTATACTTTCTTGTCTGCATACCCAAAGCACTATAAAAGAAAAACTTAGGCCACAACTTCACCTAGTGGATCCCAACTATAGAAACAAGTGGATATCCGTAAATAGTTAGTCAAAAATAGAACTTTGTTTTTGATAAATCTCATCCATTTAAAGGAAGTTTATTAAGAAGAAGAAATTAAAGAGCATATATTGAGAGTAGAAGACTACAATGTAAAAAAGAATAAGCAATCTCAATAAATAAAAAGACCTAACTAACAAGTCACAAAAAAGAAGTCCCCACTTCAAGCCCTTGCCCTCATAGTTCACTGAAGACTTCAAATTTTCTAATTCACACTTTCCCTTCTTCAATTTCCTTTTACCTCCATCCAAGCAAACTTGATTACCTTTACGACCCAAAAACCACAAACCCATCTCATCCATCAATTGTTGAGCTTCTAAGTGCTTTAGATAAGCCTCAACATTCTCAATTATCAAAGTACCCTCTAAACCTTCCATCAAAGATGGCGACATACGATAAATCTCCAAATAAATCAGATGATTCAGAATCATAGCCACACTGATTTCGAATCTCATCCAACAGCAAACCATCTCATCTGCAAATCCAATAGTATCAACACTTGAGATTTTTCTTTAGAAAGAGAAGAATTTACAAAGAGGAGAATAAGGCATCTCTCAAAAAAATTCTGGAAAAATCCAAATAAAGAAAGAAAATAAAAACACAAAAAAAAAAAATAGTTGAATATTCAACACACCACACCATTTCTCCTTCTCCTTGCCCTTGCTGCTCCTCACATTTCTATCTCCCTTCCAAATATTCTGGGAATCACAACACAAAAAACACTTTCAGCATTATTTACTGCAATTTTTTTTTGGTTGTCCCAGAAGAAGCATCTCGCTCATCCCCCCGGACGAACATAAACCTTGTTGAAATTTCTTCCCTTCCCAGAAGAATTATCCCCCTTCAGCAGCAAGCCTCTGTATACCATCCGTACCACCTTCATGAACCTTAGTGCAGGCCCCTACCTCTGCCAACACTGCAGACATCTTCTTGATAAAGAACCGTCTCGAAGCAAAAGCACAGGAGCACCAGTTGAATTTCCAAGACTAACCAAGTAACTACGGTCCCTGGTTGGTGGCTGCCTGCTGGATTCACCCTGCCGGCCTCCCACTGTAGAGGGAAAAGCTTGGATATAATTACAAGGGAAGAGAATAAGATATCTCTTAAATAATTAAAAGAGAAAATGGAAAAAAAATAATAAATAAATAAATCTAAATAACTAGTAAAGATTTATAATCTCTCCGCAAGTCGATCCAGATCACTCCTCTAAAAGCTCCATAAGTTGAACCTCAAACGGCAGAAAGGAAAAAATTCTACCACATAGAATCAATAGACATGGTCCTGAAAAACTTCAGTAGTGTACTCCAATCAAATATGTTAAATAACTGAAAAAACAACATCACGCCGAAGAGTCATACGCACTAACTTCCTTCAAACCTGCAGCAAACCTAAAGAGAAAAACCATCCATGGAGTATGGACACTCCCACTGAACATGAAAACATAAAATAAACTATTCCAAATGCCTTGAGAGGCAGGGCAATGTCAAAAAAGAGATTAGAGCTGTGCTCCTGCAACCACCAACTGCGATCATATGTAGATATTGTCATGTAATTATAAAGGTGCATTGACCATTTTCTTTTAAGTTCTTGTCACTTACAAACACTAAAATGGCTTTCAATTTCGACATTGAACTTGTAAATGTGCATGTCTTTTTTATATATAGCTGGAGCATCTTGACTTGATATTGGATAGAGATCCCTTTGAAGACATTATTACATATAAAAATTATATATATAACATAAGGAACATAAAAGAATAGAGAACATAAATCACGGGAGGAAAAGGAAAATGCATCACAGTTCACACGGAAAGAGGGAAAAAGTAGGATTATGACCAAGACCTCCTAGTATCCAGCTTTACCTTTGCCTTTATTCAGGGACGATTTTTTATTTTAGCTTCTTCCTTGCAACTTCCCAAGGGAATATCTAGCTGACATTGTGCATGATTGGGAGGCATTAGTTTGTTAATTTCTTTTTCATTTCAATTAGAGGAGGATATCATATCCTCCTGTGATCTATTTGTCTTTTTGCTTCTTTAGTAACTATCTTTTAAAATTCAGAATCATACCATTATTTGTGAGAAATTTAGCAAACATGCAAGAAAAAAAGCTCTTCACTCCATTTACCATTGCTTATACATCAAATTCGTGGAAAAAAAAATAATTCTGTAAGTGATGTTAAATTCTGACCAATGAAATTTCTACAAAAGAGCAACATCTCTGCTTTGGACACCAACACTTTGTCAACTTGGAATGACTACACATTTTCTGCACATGTTAGACATCGTCAAAATGCTACGAACATATTCAAACTTCTAGTGTTGGAAATTTAGCCCATGTTTGGCCAACTAGAATTAGACACAGTAAAAACTTTCAGTTACTGAATTTTCAGATAAAACTATCCAATTGCAGATTTTCATTCATTATAGAGTACAATCTCATTAAGACAAGGAGATCTAACTGCAGGCAAAGTAATTGAAAAATTTGGCCACTTTGAAAACATTGTAAGAACTTGCATTAGTAGAGTGTGTGTTTGTACCGTTGTGTCTTTGCCATGTACACATTTTTTTCCAAAAGCTGTGTTGACATTTCCAAATTGTGTGAATCATATGCTGCAATCGTCTGTACAATAGTTTTTCATGATACATTAACAATAAGCATAGTTTTGAGTTAATTACAATATAACTTAACATAATTATTTTATCTTCTGTTACTCAGCCATCAACTATGGATTTGCCTCTTGCCTCTTGCATAGAGGTCCAATCTCATAGCCAGCACCAAGAATATGGTATCTACAAACCATAAATAGAATCTCTAGATTAGAGATCTAGTAGGCAGTGACCATCACATTTGACACTAGAGGCATTAATTGTGAAGGACTGGACTGTTCACTGCTTTCAAGCTGAGCAGAATGCTATATTGAAATTTAGCTAACATATCTCACATTATCAGCCAGAGAACTGAAAAAATTAACATTCTGAAGAGATGAATATGGGAAGCTGACTGCCAAAACAAACATAGATCTCATCAGTTGCCTAATTGGGATTACCCCCCCCCCCCCCCTCCTTCAAAAACAAAAAAGGACAGTCTCACAATTGATACCTTTCGATGCTAACTGCCAAGGGCTAGTAAGGATTAGCTCCTTGGTGCACATCTTCGATCAACATCCCTTAGAGAATAAGCTACACCAGGCTGAGAACTCAACCACATAAAGTGAAAGTCTCGACTATATTACTCCCACAAGGGCAGACACCGCACATGGATTGGTAGGCATTCAAGTGAAGCAATTTTTCAAATCATGGCTAACTGGCTGAGTTCTCAAGACTAACCTTAGACTCACAATAGAAGCCCACAAGCCAAAGAAGAGTAAAGGCAACTGAATGGAAGAGAATACAGTCTTTTTTCATAACAACCAATGGATAAAAAAAATAAAAATAAAAATAAAAAAAGAACAATGAGTGCACAAGGCTACCATGCCATATTAAAGGGGTCTGGGGAGCATAGTTATTAAAATCACAATCCCGATCATAAGATCCTTCAATTCCACTATACCAAAATGATCCAGATCCTATATATAGAATCAGAATTTGGTAGGATCAAAGTTCAATTACAGTAAGATTGGAGGATTGTAGTGGGATTGGTTGGATTGTAGTAAAATCGTGGTAAGATGGTAAGATCCTACAATAAATTTATATCTTTAATTCTTGTCCACATTGCCTGAAATGCAGGATTGGTGTTCGCTCTGCACAACTTATACTAGGAATCAACAACTACGAAAATTGATTTTGACTATTTAAAAGGTAATTATGGATACATTTTATGCTTAGCTCTTATTGACGTTTAAGGGGTTCAAACATTAATTTTAAGGTTGAGAATGAAGTCTATTATTAGTACACCCATGCATTTGATGATAATAATGACAATGGCAATCATGATTTTAACGAAGGCTGTAGTCATTAATTATGATTTCAAAAGGCAATGTAGCTTGGAAGATGGCATTAGTGTTTAGAAGCTAGCTTGATAATTTGGCTTTTGTATTTGTACAATAATATATAATTTTAGGTGGTCACATTGTATACTTGTTTGTTAATTAATTTAGGTTAAAAATTTTCCCTTCCTAAGAATTTATTTCTTGTTTCATTATAAGTTGGTTTTATTTAGGAATGCAACAAGAATTTGAACACTTAATCTTATTCTTACACGAGGGTTCCACGATGATCTACTTATTATTTCTTGGTTTTGAACAATTATGTACATATACTAACCAAGTGATCGGCTGAAATTAATAATGGCTGGAATTACCTTATGATCCTCGTCCAATCCTACAATCAAAACGTGCTACACCCTCCCCCCAACACATAAGCAATCTTACGTAGGATCTTGGTTTCAACAACCTTGTTAGGGAGGTCATGATATGCACGCTCTTACTTTCACAAATTGACAGGCGGTTTGAGCATCAAACCTTCAAGTTGGGACACAACACCCACACGATTGGGTCATGGGGCACTCAATTAAAGGAAAAAAGAAAAAGGACATGAAAAAGTTGTAGAAGGATTAATAAATCAAGTGAAAACATTCATTTCCCAAAAATACCAAACAACACTCGTGGGAATTTCCAGAAGTCTATGTTTGCCACACAAGGTAGTTCTAGCAATCAACCATGTAGTAAAAGAGAGTCTCGGGTTGTTTAGGTTATCTTAAAGGAAGCGGTGGACAAACTAAAGGTATCCCACACAAGTGTTTTCACAGTGGAAGGAGGTCATTCGAACAATTGTTTGGATCTTCATGGTAGTCCCCCACAAGTCGCCAATTAAGCCACCACAAATTCCACCCCTACTAGTTCTCTGCCACAAAGAGTATTCAAAGTACTTACTCCATCAAGCATTGCAACAAGCAACTCTCCTATTGCATCCTTGGCTCAAATAGGTATAACTTGTTTGCCATTTTATCTCTCCCACTACTCCTACGGTCATAGATACGCTGCCACCAACTGTATGACAAGTACAACCAATATATTTTCCATCCTCCAAAAACAAATTACCTTGTATTATCTTGTCAGTGGGCCCACCACTACACCTAGGGGAATAGGGACACCCAACCCCACTTCCCCCATCTCTCTTCCTTCTATTATGTATTCCTCGATTCTTTCTTTTAATCACATGTTTGTCAAGAAGATGAAAACATCAATGAATTGTTCCATAACATTCTTTTCACATTCTATGCCATCATGTTTTGAAGATGACGAAAGTGACAAGGGATAGGAGACCAGCAACTTCACTAATTTTGAGTCAATGACTCCTCCTATTGGTTGTATTGGTGCTGCCACACCGCTTCAAACCCATTATCATCTCAATCATCCTTTTTCAGACCAATTAAAATAGTTCGTCCTTAAGTTGAGTCCTATCTAGTTTGAAGTGTGTCTTGTTAGTCAAGAAAGCACCATTATGTCTCTTTTTTGCTTCCCAAGTCAATAAAAAAGTTGTCAACCCTTATACGTTAGCTCATTCCAATGTTCAAGATCCTAGGCAAGTCATGTCAAAAATGGGTTTCAAATAATTTGCTATATTTCTTGATAAATACTCAGGAATGACCTAGTTTTAATTTCACAATAGATCATTTAATATCATTTGTGCTTTTTGTTTCAAAATAAGGACTCAGCTCAACTTACCCATCAAAATACTTCATACTAATAAGGCCGAAGAGAACTTCAGCACCTAATTCACTAGTCACTACCTATATCCTATATGACTAGATATCGAATGATCCATCAAATTATCTTGTGTGCACACTCCACAACAAAAATGGAGTATCAGAGAGGAAAAACATACATATCTTCAAGTCACTAATCTATTGTCCTATAAGATGAATGTCCCTAAAGCATTTTGAAGGGGATATTGTGCTCACTACTTGCTCTCTATCAATAGAATGCCATCCTTTTGTCCTTCGTGGTTAAAAAACTTATTTTGTTCTCATCCCAAATTTTCCACTGTTCATAGCATGGTCTTGAAACCTGGATTAGTAACCACCCCAGTGAAGCCACTAGGTCGTTCGTTGGACAAGTGGGTCAAATTGGTGGTCGAGCCAGTGATCTCAACATATTTTAATAATATATACTAATACATTATTTAAATATATGTATAAGTATTATATCTACTAATATCATCACAAAATAATATTACACCTATTACATTTAAATATTTTACAAATATGTTTGGTTAAAATTACATATATAGCCAACTAAAGTCGTAAAAGACATAAATTTTAATAGTCATGTAAGTAAAATGAACACTTCTCTAATTTTTTTATTAAACTTTTTTCTCTTATTATTTTTTTCAAAAAACACTATGTTTGAAGTTTTTGTGAATGCTGTCAATGAATCTATCATTTCATAGGTTAGAGATTCCATGGTTAAACACAAATCAACAATTATCATAGTGGTATACTGCTGAAGTATTCTCACCATAGGTCCTAGGTTCAACTCTAGGGGGCAACAGCTTTCAGTGAATATATATATATATATTTAAAGCAAAGGCAGGTTAACCGGCCTTCAACCCTTGTTCAATTTAGTTAGATTCAAACCAGGTTGGCCACATCAACACCGGTTCATATAAATTCCAATTCTGGGATGTTGACTGGACCAGCCTGGTGATCAATTTCAGTTGAACCCAGTCGGACCCAGTGGTCTAGTCCAGGTGTTAAAACTATGGTTCTCATTGCCTCCTATATTTGAGTGTGTCCTTTGTCCATCGATCAACTCCAAGTGTGGACGGGATTATCATGCTCTTAAGCGCATTTCTAGGATACTCTCACACTCGAAAGGGGCGTTAATGTTATAACCTTACTTTGCATTGTTTCTTTATCTTGCTTATGTTACCTTCTTTGAGTCTACACCATATTCCTGTAACTTCTAGAGTCTTGCAGATCCCAATGTGTCCTTTCTTCTGCCTAGTCTTCAAAAGTTCAATATATTGTCTTTGCCTAGTGATCCTCCTCATTCTTCATCTTAGTTAAGCCCTTTTAGTCTCATCCTCTACTTTCCACAAGTACAGACAACAACTAAAGGGAAGAAAGACTTCCATATCCTAATGTTGCATCTCCGAATTCCTTGTATGAATCAGTCTCCATGATATTGACCTTCCCATCGCTATTAAAAAAGGTGTGATATACTCAACATCCAATTTCTAAGTTTGTCTACAATGGTCAAAGTATACAAGACCATGAACATTTTCTATAGAAAATTTACGACTAAAGATTTAGGACCATTGAAGTACTTCTCAGATGTAGAAGTATTAAGATCTCAGGGACCCTTTTGTCATAGTGGAAATATAGTCTAGACATTATGGAGAAGACTTGGTTGTTGGGATAATCCCATTTATACACCTATGGATCCTAATACAAAATTACTACCAAATGTGTGTTACTTGTATACAAATCCAGGATAATACTGACAACTTGGAAGTTAAACTACCTCATTCACTCGACTAAACAAAAGACTTTCACAGTGAGCGTTGAGTGTCAGTTCTGACTCTCCTCGAACAAATAATTAGAATGTTGTTGTTCATAGTTGCAGTACCTCAGAGTGCCCTTAGGAGAAGTCCCTTTTATCAAGATCAAGATCACACTCGTGTTCAAGGTATATGGATGTCCCTTTTATCAAGATCGAGATGACACTCGTGTTCATAGTTGCAGTACCTCAGAGTGCCCTTAGAAGTCCCTTTTATCAAGATCGAGATTACACAATTAGGCATTGTGTATTTGTGGGTGGTAATTTGGCAGCCTAAAAAGGTAAGAAACAAAGTGTGCTTCCACTGCCTAAGTCCAAATATAAAGTAATGAAGTCAGCGTATTAGTTAGCCAATTTATTCACCAAATCTTCAAGAGTGGGAAGCAGCAGGTAAAATTTATTTGTAATAAACAAGCTAGGAGTACATGAGACCTATGCTCCAGCTTGAGGCGGAGTGTTAGTTGCTTAGTGTATTATTAGTGCATGTTCGTGAGTAAGGGTATGATGACCATTATGAAGACCTATAGCTGAGCTAGGCTCTCTCATCACTACAAAATCTTTTATTTTCATAACACAAATTTAAAAAGTTCGAGAACAAACCCAATTCCCAATATTCAGCATGTCTCCCAAAGTTAGGCCACGTATCCAAAGGAATGTTTTATTGAAAGAAATTAAATCTCCAACCACATATGACCCCTCAACAGATGGTGGTTCAACAAACTCAGTTCTCCTTCACATTGCCCCAACAGAGTCTCTTTTGCAACGCTTCCAACCTCCAGATCACAGAACAAGGGATTGGGAAAAGAGTCAAAATAATGTGGAAGGTTTGATAAAATGACTTTTAATGAGTGTCTCCCCCTCTTCTGACAAGTACTTCCTCTTACATCCAGCAAACTTCTTTTCGAACTTTTCAATTCTAGGATCCCAAAGAATTTCATTAAATTTAGCTCCTGAAGGCAGCTCCCAAATATGTGAGGAACAGACCCAACTTGCTGCTTAGAACCTATGTCAGAAGGCATCTGTTGATCCCTTCACCCACCAAAAACAATTTGCTTTTACTTAAATTCACTTATAGGCCAGAAATTGATTCGAAGCACTGAAGGATACATCTCAAATTAAGAACTTGCTTGTATCAGCCCCCTAAAAACAATGGTCACATTTGAAAAAAAAAACACTTCCATTTTTGTATCACCTCATCGAACACCTAAACACTTTTAAAAGACAGCCTCTTCAACTTTCAAAAGCATCTTACTAAGAACTTCCATGACAAGAATGAACAACAGAGATGAAGGCAGGTCTCCTTGCCCCATGTCTCTAAAGGCCTAAAAAACCTGACTTTTGTTGATGATAATTGAGAAGCATGGGGCAGATGTACACTTGAAATCCAATTGATCCATATTTCATTAAAACCCATCCTTTCCATAGAAAAAAAAAAAAAAAAGATCCCACACATGATCAAAAGCCTTTTCCCGATCAAGTTTTCTAATCAAAAAAGGCTTTTGCTGCCAACAGCTGATTACCACCAATGATCTGAAAATTCATATCAATAAGGACATGCCTTCTACCCACTGGCTTAGCATAGAGATTTTATCAAAAATGCAGATTTCATCCATCCTCTCCTTCTCTTCAACAATATAGATCCGCATGGACCCCATCAATCTACAGTTCTTGAAGAAGTTGAATCTCCTCCGCAGTTTTTTTTTAAGTAAAAAAAGTAAAAATTAATTTAAAAAGGCACCAAGAGGGTGCTGCCCAAGTACAAACCACCAAAGGAGAAATCACCCAGTGCTGGGTATCAAAGTCAAGAATGATATGAAAGTCAAACAAAAACAAGGTACCATGCCAGCTAGTTACAGTATTGATCTTCAATAACATGTAAAGGATGCAGCCTGTCCTTCGAAATCTCGTCTATTTTTTTTTTTCCTCTACACAAAAAAAGATGGCAAAGGGAATAAATGTCCAGTCTCGCCTATTTCCTATCAAGAATGAATGTCTTTCCAAGTACATAAACTCTCCCTCCACTGTTCTGGCAGTAACACACTGCTGCCATGTCAGAGTCATAGCCAGATTCCACTATTCCAGACACTTCTAATTTAAGAACAGTGCAAGGGGATACGTTCAATTGACTTGACATTTCCCAATAAAAAAAAAAAGCACCTGTTGACGAGATGCAGTCCCCTTTTCTGCAGGTTGTCAGTGGCTCAGAGTCATGGCCAGATTCCACTATTCCAGACACTTCTAATCCAAGAACAGTGCAAGGGGATACGTTCAATTGACTTGCCATTTCCCAATAAAAAAGAAGCACTTGTTGACAAGATGCAGTCCCCTTTTCTGCAGGTTGCCAGTGCCTCAGTGGTAAGTATCATTCGAAAAGTTGCCTGCCATGTAAAGAAAACAACCTTT
Source organism: Malania oleifera (assembly GCF_029873635.1). Taxonomy (NCBI): domain Eukaryota; kingdom Viridiplantae; phylum Streptophyta; class Magnoliopsida; order Santalales; family Ximeniaceae; genus Malania; species Malania oleifera. The sequence continues at coordinate 71,790,942 of NC_080419.1, read as the reverse complement.
GCAGAGGGCTATTGGAAACTAAATGCGCTTCCAGGGCATACTGCAAGTGGTTACTGCCGGGGAGGTGAGATCTGTAATAGGATCTAACTGTAAATCTGCCATTTTTATGCAAGATCCACTTAGGTACATTAGGAGAGTTCTGATATTGAACTTTGTACACGCTACTATAAATTGCTTTAAAGTTGTCAATTTTCCCAATCAAAGGCATTCCTTACTAAGGGAATGCTCCAAGATATCCAAAAATATGCAATTTTCCGGTAATTGCTAATTAGGGCTTGATTGTCGCAGGCGAAACTGAATATGGAAGGGAATTTCACACTAGGAGAAGAATCGTTGCACCAAATGCCATGCCAAAAAAATACATTTCTCGCCATTTCCACTTGGAAATAAATATGGGAGGAAAAAAAAAAACCATGCCACCCCTCCCCTAATGAATCTCTAAACTACAACACCAGAGGATCCTCTCACATCTTCAGGGCCCCAACCACCATATTAAGCGATGATTTCCCTCTACCTCCATAATGGTCCTTCTCCTTCAAAGGCCAGTTTCATTGAGGATAGAGAGATATTTTTAGCCCTAAGCTTCCATTTCAAATAGGCTGCTTAACAGCACCCCATTGAGATAGTTTTTTAAGTTCACCACTATGCTTCCCAAAGGAATTTCTTTTTATATCCCTCCAATCCAATGGCCACTAAACAAAGGATGGGAAAAAGGCAAAGTAAACTGGGAGGTTCAAAAGAGCAGTCTTGATGAGGCTAAGTCTCCCATCTTTTGACACATAATTCCTTTTCTCATCCAGAAAGTTTCCTCTCAAAATAGGAAATGCCCCGTCTGCAAGTATCCTAAGAATATTTGTCGCTTCATGGAAGAATGTAGATTTCCATCACCTTCTTTCAACTAAAGGGCTCTACACTTTTCCCTCTAAGAGATTTCCAGCTAAGTTATAGCATAAACTCCATTTCAAGGTTCATTCAACTCTCTTTTCTCGTAATTTGGCCACATTCATTTTTTTAAGCATATTTCTCAACTACAAATCATGATATCCCATAAACAGCTAAACTGATAACTTTCATATAAATTTTATTTTCCTCAAAATTATAATATAACACCATTGCTTTAGAAACATCATCAGTCTACTACAAAACCTCTTTTCATATTATAAATTTAAATTTTACCTTAATGAACTTGGTGACTAAAAACACAGAAAAAGAAGCAGAGACCCGCTTATAAAGAAGGCCAAATAATAGGAGAAAATAGCATTTTTGCAAGATAACCACGCGCACACCTTAGTAAGCCAGTGTGGCCCAAGGACCATGCTCAATAAAGTACAAGTACACCTTGTAACATAGATGGCAAAACATGACCAATGGTAATGCTGCAGATTCAGTTCACATAAGGCTGTGCACATCCCACCCTCCCCAGACACTTGATATAGTCGGTTGTGCACTGAAGTGCAAATGTGCAGGTAATGCTCTGCATATCATGTCCTCCCCAAACCCCCAATATGGCATGCAAGCCTTGCATTGAGTGCTACATTTTAAGTACAGAAATAAAATCAGCAGGTGCAGGGGGATATGCTAAATTGAAACCTATTTTACTTCAGCATGAACTCTGTCATAATGGCGACATCCACAGAGGCATCCAACTACAAAGGGTTATATCAACGCAACCAACTAATTATTGAAACCAAGTTTAAAAAATTGGGCACTCAGAAGCATATTGTGATAAGGAGAAAACAGATGACAAACGAACCCAGTAATTATGGTCCCTTTCACATTAGCAATAGGCTGGTACACATCCCCGGTGGGAATATCTGACCAATGAAAGTGAATCCTGCCGCCGCCACCCCCGCCACCACCATATGGACTACCATGTCCTCCAGCGCTGGTAAGGCTAGAAAATTCACCAAGATCCAGAGCACGCAAAAACAAAAGAATGGTTCCACCGGATCCACCACCAGTACCTCCATTAAAACCATCTGTGATAACATAGCCTTTCTTCTTGGAATTTCCTGCAGAACTTTCTCCATCGGCTCTAACTGAACCTTCAATGGACAAACTTGACAACGGATGCTCCAGTGAACCCATTACTGCTCAGGTAAAGGCATTACAAAAAAATAAATAAAATTAAATAAAGTAACTATGAGTTCAAATAAAAATAAATATATAGATGCAAATATATTCAGAGATATAATGGCACTAAACAGGTGGCTGAATTATAATAAATTTTGAGTCAGTGAACATGACTGGCAATTAGTTTCACGAAAACTCATGCAAAAGTGGAAAAATAAATTTTCTAACATGTTATCTTCATAATATTATGTGATTTCAATTAAAGTAAAATAAAATAATTTCAAGAACTACAGAAACAAGGGAAAATTTATTTGAAGGCAGCAAGGTCTTTCAGGAACATGAAATCTAAATGCAAATCTTCCAATTTAGTAGCAGTTCAGCTTAGAAAAACAAATTTGCAATCTGTATTCTATCTTCATAATGTGATATGATTTCAGTTAAAGTAAAATAAAATAACTTCAAGTAGTACAGATACAAGGGGGAATTATTTTTAAGGCAACTATGACCTTTAGGATAGCATGTGGAAACTGCACTGCTACTAAATTTCAAAATTTGCATTTAAATTTCATTTTCCTAAAAGACCCTGTTGGCTGTTGCTTTCAAATAAATTCCCCCTCGTATCTATTTCAAGCCTCATTATAAGAGAGTACAGATTATTTTTGTGTGACCTAAAAAATAGTCTTACCTATGATGCCACCACCTGCAGTTGAACCAGAAAAACTGTCATTTCCACTTCCACTACCAAGTTCACAAGGCAAATCAGCATTTCCATATGACGCGCCTCCCTCAACGCAGCTGCCATTGAAACGTCCATCTCCGCCTTTGCCACCATGTCCACCACCACTGCCAAGACCATTGCTTAGAACTTTTCCTCTACCTATACCACCTGCACAGCCTGTACAAACACAAAAATATAATTTCATCTTAGAAGTAGTTTTCAATCTCAAAAGTGCAGAGTATGCTATCATTCAAGGTAATAAATGAATAATAAGTTCTAAGAAAAGGACAGCCCAGAAGACAAGGCTCCCACATATAGTGGGGGCTGGGAAATTACAGTTTCCAGATACCCAAAACAATTTTGGCAGGCATAGGCATGTACATGCATGCACACAGAGGTGGAGACAGAGACGGACAGGGAGAAGGCAAAGCAAACAGAATTTATCAATTTCTTTTGGTCTTGAAATACTCAAAAGAAAAAAATTAAGTAAACAAAACAAAAACAAAATAAAACAAAAGCAATAACAAAGAAAAGAAAATGAAATCAATCATACCCATCCCAGATGTGCTTATTATTCCAGAGGAAAGGACAGCTACAGTTCTTGCCCTATGAAAGTGAACTACGGATCCCTTTATCAGCCCTTCAACAGTAATATCTTCCACTCGACAAATCTGAAAAAGTAAAATCACAAATCAGTCAATAAATTAACCTATAAAAAATTACATGTCAACCCCACCCCCCACCCCCTTCCTGCAGCCCCAAATAAGGAAAAAAAAAACGTGCAATGTAGACACCTGAAGAGTGAAGGTTAGTGAGGAGTTGACATTGCAGTCTTCAGGTGGATGTAGCAGTTCAGCAGGACAATCCTGGCGTTCACAATAAAGTTTTGGCGTTCTACCACATATCAAACAAAAAATAATTAGCACAACCAAAGGGCACAGTACAAAAGAAAATTTTAATGGCAAAATAATAAATTCAGATCCAAACTTACACAGCATCAGTTGTTGCATTTTCTAGGGGACCGCGCAAAACAGATTCAGGACCAACCTTCATGTGGGAAGAGCAAGAAAATTTTCAGTATCCACATACAGTATATGACGTAGACCTAATAGGCTACGGCCCTTATCATATATATCATACGATGATGATGTCTCTTGGAGACCAGAAAATGTAGCCATCGATATTTTATTGACACATTCATCTCATTCATGAGTGAAGAAGGTGAGCGAACAAGCTACCTTACGCATGATAATAGCATCATGCATTATTTCATGTTGTTCCACGATGAGTTCTGAGTTGGTTTAGCACTTAAATAGAATTCACTCAAGGGTCATGAAAGAGGGTTGAAAGGTAGGTGCAGGGATGACCAATCATTTAGAGTCCAACAACTGCCAAAGGAACTAGTGCATTATATAATCCACAAGCATGCCATTTTTTGTTTTCATGAAAACTAGAAAGTGCAAAGGGGCCACATTCCCACCCTTGCCATTGCCGATCCAAACCCACTCGCCCAATCGAAGGCCAAAATATAAAACACAGGTCCTCACCAGGTACCTCTGACCATCCGTGGACCAATTTGCCCCAAACCTCCCCGGGTCAAGAAATGCAAAAGGAGGCGCCACGTGTCAGCACAAGGAGCACCTGACCGCTTTAAATATATGTTGTATATTAACATATAGAATATATATATAAATTGGAATATACTAGAAAAAGTGCCCATGCTTTCCACCTAGCCAATTTCAGCCAAAAAATTTAAAAAAATATTAGATGGCACGCTGTTCCGCTCCAATATTTTGGAACAAATACAAAGCCTGGATCATGCATATGAATGACACCAAAATGCACATATTCAGAACTGCTTTCACAATTTTAATGAGGATGTAAATAGGGCGGCAGTTATCAAACGTGTCAACTAAGCACATGGCCTGAAAATTAGAGGCCATTTGGCATCACTGTCAAAAACTATGGAAATGAAAACCAGAAATGAAAATTAAAAACCAGAAAATAGAAACTAAAGACCGAAAACCAGCAACTTGTTTGGTTAATATTTCTAAAACTTTACAAATTGAAAAACTTGATCAAACAAATGCTGATTTTTATCCTTCAATCAAGTAACAATTACAAACTATGATTAAAATAATAAATTAGAAAAAAATAATATAAGTAAAAAATATTATAATAAAAAATCATTATAATTATTTTATTTAATTATTATATTTCAAAATTCACTTTACGAAAACAAACTTATTGCATGTGAGAACAGAGATATGGTAAAAATATTTTTTAAATGTATTTTATTTTTTTTTATTTTTTTTTTGAAATTTTATGAGGCATTTTTATTTTAATTATATTTTAAATTCATATGACCATTTTATTTTAATGTTAATTAAAATGTATGCATAAAATGAAAGATTTAATTAAAAAAAGTCAATTCTCAATACTTAAATATTTTGGCAACAAATTGGATTTAAAGTTATGTGATCCAAGCATAGTAGTCAGAGGTGCGAGGGGAAGGTGCGCACCTCACAAAGGTGAGGCGCGCAATTATTAAAATAGTGTAAAATACCTATTTGGGGTAATTGATATATGAACATATGAATATCTAGTAATATTAGAATTTAAAATGTCAAAACATTCAATAGAAAAATTGAAAATTTAATAAAATTGCCAAGACGATTCAACATAGTTCAACATTAAAAGAAAAGAGTACAATAAAAGATTTCAAAGTATAAAAGAAAAGAGTACAATAAAATATAGTTTGCATGGGAGAGACACTAGATTAAAAGATTTCCTAATTTAAGCATTGAAGCAATTCTCCGAAGTACAACTTGCATCCCTTAAGTCATTTCTCTTTTAATTTTTGCATGCAATCAATATTATAATTGATCCAAATTCTCTTGCAATAATTATAATTGAAGATTTGACTATACAATAATCACGACTTGAATTTGTATTAAAGTGAATGATTTAAAATAATACTCATAAAATTTAATATAAAAATTAAGTTTAAATTGTCACATTTGATATATCAAAACTTTCTTGAAAATACTATGGCAGAGTGAATATATATTATTTTAATGAGTGGTACAAAAATTTTGATCATATAAGAATTATTTAAACATTAACCTTTTGAAAATCCTTTTTTTTTGGGCGGGAGCGGGATCATTCTTCAGAGCAAGCTGTATCCGAAATCCAATCTTAAAAAAATGGTAGAAGCTTGAAATCCATTGTGATCCATTGATTTAGGGGGGTTACGTGTCCAAAATCCACCATCACCCTCACGTGACAAGCAAAATGCAAACAGGCAGCAGTACGCAGGCAGCAGAAAGAAGAAGAAGAAGAAGAAGACGAGCTCGCTGCTAGTTGGAAATGTCGAAGACGACATGACGAACTCACGGCTGGTTCGAACGCTCACAGACGAACTCCCGAAGGCTCCTGCTGGTTCAAAATGTGGAAAAGGAAGTCGTGCGACTCGTGCTGGTTTGAAATGTCGAAGACGAACTCACGGTAATGGTTCGAAGGCTTGAAGACGAGCTCACGAAGGCTTCTTACTGGTTTGAACGCTCACAGATGAACTCACACTGCTGGTTCAAAGGCTCGTGAAGGCTCCTACTGGTTCGAATGTGCAAGACGAAGTCGTGAAGGGTCGAAGAGGGCTAGGGCTCCTATTTGTTCGAGTCGAATAAGGGGTACGGCTCTGGCTATTCCTTTCATTTAACAGACTCAAATTTTTCAAGGCATGCCTCACTATGCCTGTCGCCCCTCTACGCCACATCTCGCCTCACTGTGCCTCCTGCAAGTCGCCTCACCTCGCATGGTATGAGGCGCTAGCCTCCTTGCCTCTCTCCACCTCGCACCTACGAGGTGCGCTTTTAACTACTATGGATCCAAAGGGATATGAAGTGTGCTTTGATGGGGGCAAAAATAGAGCTAGGAAGGGTCGGCGGGAGTAAGCTAACTTGAAGTGTTCGGTGGTTTATGACGGAAAAGGATTGAAGAGGCAATCCCTCAGTTAGTATTTTATTTCTTATTTCTTATTTTTAAAATTTCTCTTCATTTTTATTTATTTTCTTTGGGTGATTTCTCGTCCCCTATCGTTTTAACTTCTCACTCTCATTCTAATACATCTTTTTTCATCCATAAAAAAAATAAAAAAAAATAAAAAATAAATGCAGGCTTATTTCACTTGAGTGCATGGATCAGGCAACTAGGTTGATTCCCATACCAATGTGTGAATCTTGTTCATAACTTTAAGCAATTTCTATACACAAGGCTCTCTTTCGATGAACTTTGTGGTTGGATAATCTTATCTTCCCAGTTTCCATTGGGTTGGGGCTTTTGGTGCCACAGGCTTTTTGGCTTATTTGTTGGCTTAGTTCATACGAATTTTCTAAGGATAACTTCTCATCCCTTATGCTTTATTATATCATTGATAAAAAAAAAATTAAACAAAAACTTAAAAAAAAAAAAAAAAAGAGGGGGAGGGGGAGTGGGAGGTGGGTGAAGGTCTAGTACTGGCAGTCACTTCGATGTAAAATAATGAAAAACTAACCTTTTGACAAACACACTAACAACACTAGATCTGCATGCTTCACCCACACATACAGTTTTAAACTATAGTTATGGCATATCCATACCCCATGCAGATCTTTTTTTATTTTGAACACATGCACACAGTTATGAAGCAAATGTGCATGCATCAAATCATTAGGTCTCCAACAATATGTAAGAACTTGTAATGAGGATGATGAAGGTCCATGCAGAACAAAACATGACAACTGAATGAGAATTACAACACATGGATACACACACAACTCATTTTTTACAGGACAGGCATAATCAAAGTGAAGAAAACCGGTGAAATATTTATCCACACTATTATGACAATGTTAAAAAGATAATTGATCCAACACTATTCATTTTTCATTCAATAAACAATTGATTAATAACCTATAATTATATAAAAATTAGCTAGATAACTACCAAGGACAATGCAAATAGTAAACACATTTAATGACACATTGACTTGCATATATACTCTGGAATATGCTTTTTAGCATCTCTGGAGAGAGCTGGGTTTTCCCTTCTTTCATTGGTAAATTGTCAGCTATTTCTTTCACAGGCTTTGGTAGGAGAAAGGATAAGGCAGTCCGATGGAAGTGTTGAATACTCGCAGTTTTATGGGGGTTATGGTTGGAGCATAATGCAAGGATATTCAACAGGACGAAATTAAATTGGATGCTGGTTTGGAAAAAAATTCAGTATTTGGCCTCACTATGGTGCACTGGTCTGGGCTTTTTCTGAGGAATTAGTTTCCACAAGCTACATAGAAATTGGAGGAACATTTTGGAATGCTGATCTTTTACTGTTTTTAGTATTTTTAGCTGTTTTCTGGAATGTTACAGACCTTTTTTGGGAGATGACTCATTCTCCCTCGTGTAAATTCTCTTCCTAATAATGAAATATTATTTTTCTAGCAAAAAAAAAGGGGAAAAAAAAAACTTACATATATACTGTAAAACAGAGAAAGAACCAGCCGTTGTGCCTCAATCCAATCTCCAGGTCCAGATAGATTCAATAAACCTTGTCCGTGAACACCAAGATTTGCATTAGAGTGTATGACAGATGATTCCTGATGGTGAAGAGAAAGAAAGAAATGGCAAAGCATGTCATTCGTTTGTGCATTTAGAACATCATTGTACAGAAAATGGGAAAAATGTAAAGAAAAAATACCTTTAGAACAACCAGATTACTAGCCTCAAGCAAGGAAGTTGCAACAGTTGCATCGCCGCCACCATCTATAAGCATTTTTGAATTCCACATCAAGAACATTTTTACCGACATTCGTAGAGCCCCATATACCTGAAGTTTGTGAATCCAGGCAGCAAATCATAACATGTTATGAAGTCAAAACATGCAAAACCATAGATACATTAAACTGAAATATGTTAAAATGACAAATTGATGAAAATTCACAGCAGTGATAACAGGCGCATACATTTTTCATAGCACAGGCAGACACATAAGTCTCATTAAGATTATATTAATTTAGCTATCTGTTTGCAAACATTATGTATGAACAACAATCTTAATCAAAATGACAAGAAAATGAAAAGAAACTGCAAAGAAAACAGCAGATGGCAATTTTTTTTTTTTTTAAATTATGAGAAAGAACCAATCAAGAGAGATCATGGCACCTGAAATTACACCAACATATTAACAGGTTCATGCACCAGGCTGTCATTATATATATATAGGGTCACATGTGTATGTGTACAGCATGCAAGCACGATAGTTTAAAAGGATTCAGTAGTCTCTCATTGTTCTTGTAAGTTATAACAGCACACCTCACAATGCTGAATCTTTCCAATTTATATTAACTAAGAAATAGGAATAGCTTTATATTAGCATAGATCAAGAATATTTGCACTTCTAGAATCGATAAGGAAGATTATTCTTAGTCACAATAAAATTTTATTTCCCTTGCAGGTAAGAAGAATTTGAAAAGAAAAAACTAAAAAAACAAAGACAAAAACAAAAACTAAAAAGAAAGAAACTCAGACAGTCTCCACTGAAGCTACAGATTACCAATGGAATCCATTTACAGGCGATTATTAAATTCCTTTTTATTGGATCTTAATTCCTGATAAGGGTTAGTCGTAGCCTTTCAATGAACCTAAATGCCAAACGGAGACCAAAACAACCCCTCCCACAAGATGGGAAAAGAAGGGAAGCCCTTAGTAGTTGATAACGTCATATTTATTATCTATAACAACATGATCAAACCAATCACAAAAACAGAACTACTGCTATTTTAAATAATATTTAATAAATCCAAGAGAGACTAATCTTCAAAAGTCTCCTATTGCTGGCTTCCTCATGTTGCAAAAGAGGATGGCCGTTCTTGGGATTTTCATTTTGGGAGAAATCTCAATGAAAGAGAAATCTAATGAGTTTGCTTCTTTGACTATCACGCTTAATTCTTTTTGTGCCCAGTTGGTAGTCATAAATGTGTTTGGGGTCTTGATTCTTCTGGAAATTTCTCATGCAAAGATTTTTTTTTCTCTCATTTGATCCATGAATTTCAGTATTTTAACCCTTTATTCCCTAATCTGGAAATCCAAAGTTTCTTCAAAGATCAAGAACTTTCCCTGGACTGCCATTCTTGATTAAATCAAAACTAATGACTTCCTTTAGAAGCAAAGACCTGACAAGGCCCTGTCTCCTGACTTTTGTGTCTCTCTATTTTAGGAAAAGGGAGAATTGCGTTCACTTGTTTTTACATTGCCCCAATGCCCCTTGGGATATTTGCAATAATTTGGTCAGGATATTTGGTGAAAATTGAGTGTGAGCGGCTTCTTTGGAGAATTTTTTGTATTCTTAAGTTGGAGGTTTTGGTAATAGGAAAGAGGAAAGTTTTTGTACTGTTCTGGCTATTATTTGGAGCATCTGGCTAGAAACAAATTCTTGAATCTTTGCCACTTCCGATAGTCTGCTTTGGAGAAAAGTGTCTTTGTTGCATCACTTTGGTACTTAGAAAATGGATTCTTTCTTTGGAAGACATGCAGCAGATTGGCTGGTGCTATTCTATTAAATTTGTCTTGTATTTACTTCTTTTTTTTAGCTGCTTTCCTTTTTGTGATGGGAGAATCACGTTCTCCCTGGTTTTTTTCTTTTTCTTTGGTGTACTCCTCTCTTCCTTCAGGATGTGCTAGTTTCATGGCATCAAAAATATTCCCATAGAATCAAGGTCCTAAATTTCAATTTCAACTCAAATTTCAAAGCTCCAAAATACATAAATTTCGACTGAAATGTCGATTTTGATGTCAATTTTGATTTCAATTTGAAAAAATAATGAAAATCAGTAGTAAAGCATGGAATTCTTTTATGAAACTTTAGAAATGGTTAATAGACATAATAATATAAGTTTTACGACATATTCAATTAATGATCATTAAACATATTCAATTAATACAATTATACAAATGAAATTCACAAATCATTTAAATATTATTTATTATACAAATTATGATAATTTAGACATGAATGGTTAAATAAAATGTTGTTGTAAGTTCATTTTTTCACATAATTTCAAAAACCCTTGTAATAATCTTTTGTTTTGATTAAAAATAATTAAATGAAGAGAGAAATTTCACTTCACTCCTAAACCTCTCATTTGAATTATGAAGAAATTTCATTTTATAATTAAAATTTCAACAAGTTTCGCTAAGAATTTGAGATTTGGATAAATTCAAGATGATTCACAGAAATTTCGACAAAAATTATGTAAGACAGAAATCAATTGCCATTTCGAATTCGAGGATGATGGAAACCAAAAATTTCAACAATTTCGTGGAAATATAAGACCATGCATGGAAAAACATTCCCAAGAATCTCATTGACTCATTTTTAGGAATGGGATGCCTATCTCATGGGAATATTTTGTTTGGTACGCATTGTATGTTTCCTAGGAATATATACAAGATTCTAGTGTTTGGTTGAACTTGGAAATCCTAGCAAGCATTTCAAGAAGATGGCCATTACACCCCTAACATGTGTATATCTAATATATGAAGAATAATTATATTTTCAACACAAAAGTTACTAAGAATATGTACTTAATTAAATCCATGTCATAAAATTCTCAACAATCATAAATTTAAAAAAAAAAATCAAAACTTAAATAATCCAATTAACAAAAATAAATTGAGGTAATATGGTGTCTAAAAATTAACAATTAAGTTATATTATTATAACACAATAATAATATTTCTTTCATTTTTGTTGATTTTGTTTCCCTGGTAGCTGATGTTTTGACTAAGATGGTGGGTGGGGCAGTAGAGAGTGCGCCAGCAACCTTAAATGTATCCTTAACTAGCGAATGGGCTACAGAAGTGTAGTGTGGTTTACTAGATTGGTCCTAGATTTACTTAGGGGTTCCTTTGGGAAGGAATCTGAGTTGCAGATTTTTGGAGTCCAATTGTGGAAAGGGTGGCGAAGAGATTGGTTGGAAGGGGGCACTTTTCTCTCTTGGCAGCAGGATTACACTTATTCAAGCTTGTCTTTCTAGCATTCCAATGTATTTCTTGTCTATTTTCAAAATTCTAGTGGGGATCACTACTAAGCTTGTGAGAATCATGAGAGATTTCTTGTGGTCTAGTGTGGGGAGTCGTTGGGACCATTTAGTGAGCTAGGCAGGGTTTTGTAGATCTAAAAAGGAGGGGAGCTGGGTCTTGGTAATTTGGTGTCTAAAAACATCACACTTTTTTAGCTAAATGGTTGTAGTGTTTCCCCTTACAAGAAAATTCCCTGTGGCATAGAGTTATACAAAGTTTGGGTTGGATGAGAATGTGTGGGATACTAATGCTAGATTGAGATGTTCTTTCAAGGAGTTTTTGGAGGTCTAATTCCTAGATTTATTCTCTATTTACTCCCCACAATAAATTTAAGGCAGGAAGGGGTTCCTGGATTCATTTATGGAAAGATCCATGGCTTGGGAATATTTCTTTTTCCACTAATTTCCCTCGACTTTTTAGATTGTGCTTTGATCCAAATAGAGTTATTTCTTTCTTTGTTGGCAATTTGAGTAGCTTTCTGGTTTATTGAATCTCCATTTTAAGAGACTTTAAAACAATAGGAAGATGGTGGAGATGTCATCCTTGCTGTCCTTATTGAATAACTGCAATCTGTCTTTGGGGAGGGACGTTCATTCTTGGTCTTTGGATCAGTTGGGGGCGTTTACTTGCAAATCATTCTATGAATTCTTGACCTACTCCAATCATTTTTCTCTCCTCTATCCATAATAGAGTGCCATAATACTAGATAATAGGGGCCTAGTTATCCAACTTTCCAAAATAACAAGGTCAATTTGGTCCAAAAACTAGGATTCCCATGGGAATGGGATTCCCATGGAAAAGGATGGGAATGAGATGCCAATGTTTTTAAAATGCCTGCCACATATGATTCCCATGCCCAAACAAGCATGGGAATGAAATGCCATGGCATCATATTCTCATAATATTGAAAGATGTGGTGAAGCAAACGCCCCCTTAATGCTATTCTTTGTTTATAAAAAAACAAAAAAAAAAAAAAATCAAAGCAATTAAGGCCCCAAACAACCAAAATAGACAAACTATGTGCGCCACCAATGCTTCCTGGCATGATGCCCAGAACAACAATTTGAGTTTCAATCTTAGCAAAGAGGATTACCATATCTAACATGCCCACATATAAAGCTTCAATTCCTCTTTCATAAATTATTCTCCATCAATAATTACTGGTTGATTGGTATATCACATAATTACACATTGATTATTACTTAAAATTGGTCAAACTTAGTACATTCTCTTCTTCATAAACGTCAAAGCTCAGCTTCCCAACATCTTAACATGGATTTAGCTATTCCAAAGTAAGGTGCATACAATAAGCACAAGAAACAATCAACATTTGACCATAACAATGTAAAAGTTAAAAACATGGCCCGCCTAGTACTAGATTATTTGTAGACAAAAAAGGTTTAATTAGATAATTGTTGAAGATTTGATTTGAATAGATTCAACAAAGCATTCGTTATTTCTAGATAATTGCTTAATAGTGTGATTAGAATAGTGCTGTAAATCTGAAATAAATTGAAGAACCAAAGAGAAAATACAGAACTCGTGGTTAGAGATGAAGAGAAGAAGAGGAAAGAAACAATCTGCAACTTTTCCTGGAGCACTTGCATACAGCTCCAGGCCTGCCTCTAATATATTAATAAGAACAAAAAGAGTCAAAACAAAAATACCCCCACTCACAGAACCTAATTACTAAAATAATATATTTCCTTCTAACTCAAGCTAGAGGTGTACAAATATCACCTAACCCCAGCTTGTCACAACTATTAGACAAGGCAGGCTTAAATAAAGGCTTTACGAAAACATACCTAACTAATTCACAGATTTCACAAACAGAGTCTTCACTACCCTCTTCAACACAGAAGCCCTTACAAAATGACAATCAACTTCATTGTGCTTTATCCTCTCATGAGATACTGGATTGCTAGCGATATAAATGGCAGCTTGGTTATCACAAAACATATCTATCGGCTTCATTACCAAGAATCTCATCTCTAACATAAGAGACTTCAACCACATAAGCTCACTCACAGCATGAGCTAATCAGCATTACGCTTCAGCACTAGATCTTGCTACAAAAGTTTGTTTCTTGCTTTACTAGGCAACAAAATTACCAACCATAAATGTACAGTATCCAACAGTAGCCCTTTGATCATCAATAGAGTCAGCTTAATTTGCATTGGAATATCCCATGATCTCACAATTTTATTGTATTTATAAACCAAACCTTTGCCCGGTTAACCTTTCTGATAGTGCAATATCCAACAAATAGCATCCCAATGTGGTTGTTTGGGATTTTCCAGAAATTAACTCACCATCCTCACTGCAAAAGATATGACAGATCTAGTGACAATCAAGTAGATCAACTTACCAACCAATTGCCTATACTGACATTTGTCTTCAAATTCCGATCTAACATCCTTGGACAACCATGGTCTTATATTTCCACAAAATAGTTGAGATTTTTGTCGAAATTTCTAGTTTCCATCACCCTCAAAATCAAAAAGGCTGTTGATTTCTGTCTTACATAATTTCTATCAAAATTTCTACGAATCATCTGAAATTTATCAAAATATCAAAATCTTAGTGAAACTTGTCGAAATTCTAACAATAAAATATAATTTCCTCAGAATTCAAATGATATATTTAGGAGTGAAGTGCAATTTCTCTCTTAATTTAATTTATTATTTTTTATCGAAACAAAAGATTATTACAAGGGCTTTTGAAATTATATGAAAAAATAAACTTACAACAACATTTTATTTAACATTCATGTCTAAATTATCATTATTTTTATAATAAATAATATTTAAATGATTTATGAATTTCATTTGTATTAATTGAATATGTTTAATGCACATTAATTGAATATGTCCTAAAACTTACATTATTATGTATATTAACCAATTCTAAAGTTACATAAAAGAATTCCATGCCTTACTACTGATTTTCATTTTTGTCTCAAATTTGAAATCAAAATTTCTGCCGAAATTTGTGTATTTTGGACCTTCAAAATTTGAGTCGAAATCGAAATTTAAGACCTTGGACAACTTCATGTTACAATCCATAGGAGCATCAACTGGTTTAGCTCTCAACAAACCAGTCTCAGTTAGCAAGTCCAAGTTATATTTTCAATAGGATAGATTCAACCCTATCGTGCATAGTGCCATCTCAATACCAAGAAAGTAACATAGAATACCCAAGTCCTTGATTAGAAATTTAGTTTGAAGCCACCACTTAACATCAACAATCCTGCTTTCCATAAAAGCGTACGCATCAGGCAAAAAGGCGTATGCATCAGACAAAAACCCTCACTTTTTTATGCCTCAGCTTCAAGGTGTACGCCTCTCTCTCTCTCTCTCTCTCTCTCTCTCTCTCTCTCTCCCCGCAAAGCTTCTTCTCCTTTAAGGCTCTGCTCTGTCGACGAAGCCTGACGAAGCCTCTGCTCTCTCTTCGAAGCCTCGATGAAGCCTCTGCTCTCTCTCAAAGCCTCAACGAAGACTCTGCTCTCTCTTTCGAAGCATCGACAAAGCTCGATGAAGCCTCTGCTCTCTCTTTTGAAGCCTCAACGAAGCTCGACGAAGCCTCTGCTCTCTCTCTCGAAGCCTCTACTATCTCTCGAAGCCTCTGTCCGACGGGTCTGAGATTCTCGTCTCTTGAGGTTTTTGTTTCAGATTTTAATTGCTTAAATTGACCTATATGATATTAAGAATTATGTTTTTATTTGTTTCTCCATTATTCTAACATTTTTCTCATTTGTATACTATATATAAATTTTTTTTATTTATTAATTATTTTAAAAAATACAGTCCCAAAATGCTTACGCCTCAACGCCTTGAGGCTTATGCCTCGCCTTATGCCTTCGCCTTTTAAAACACAGATATAATTATATATATATATATATGGCTACTTTATGAGCTGTTGCAGCAGGCTGTTCTAATGGAAACTGTTTTGCAGATTTACAGTGTAACTGGTTGGCTGCATTAAAAATTGAGTGCTATCTTTTCTTGTTTATTTCTCATCTTCTTTAGTCTTATTTTTTGTACATTCTTTCTCCTTTTATAAAATTTCTTTTTCTATCAGGGAGGGAAAAGCAAAGTTCCTCCTAAAAAGGAATAAAAGAAAAAGGAGCAAAAACAGAACCACAATAGTGACGCATGCCAATCCCGCAGGAAATCCCATTTTCCCTTAAAACACCCACCAGCAAAAAGCCATAGAAAAGCCATAAATCAAATCCTATCCCAAAGCAATAATAAAGTCAACTTCATGTGCAGCCCATTCCAGACGGCAAAATCACACATCTCCACAATCTTTTGGCAACTTAACTCTATCATCCTCTAAAAGAAATAGCAGGAAATCTTCCACCAATTCTGAACAAACCCAATTCTGTCCAAGCAAGCCAAACAATCTGGTCTGCACATCCCCAGCAAATGAAGAATACAAGATGAGATGGGAACTAGAGTGAGAACTGTCAAAGCATTTAGTACACAACTTTGGGGATAATACCTTAGAAGGCCTCCTCCTACTCTGCAACTGATTCTGAGTGTTGCCTCTATTAAGAACTCACCAAATGAATGACTTGATCTAAAAGGGAGGGTGCTAAACAGTTTTTAGATGTTCACATCATTCCATTTATCTTTCCTGATCAATTTAGTGATGCAAGGGAAAGGCCAAACATTCTACTTAATTTCTTGCTACTTTCAGCAAGACAATCTTGGCTCATTGACTTGGATATCTCAACTTGTGGAAGATTCTAGTTATTTATTCCTACAACACTTTAAGACTTAAAGTCAATATTTATCTTGCCCTCCCCAAACCCCCAATGGCATGGGAGCATTGTGCACCTGAGTGTTACATTCAAGGGAGAATAATACAGCATGAGAAAGAGAGGGTGGAAATGCAATATGGATTTTTTTTTTAAAAACTAATTTTTGGAAATTATTGTCATTTTTAAGTTTGTTTTTTCATCGTTTTCTTTAGTAAACCTTTATTTTGTCATAAGTTAGGAGATATTAAGATTTTATCTTTCAGCAAAGCAAAGTCCATTATCAACAGGTTTGCAAATTTTCTTTGGCTTGTTTTTGAAGCAGTTATCTTTCATGTGGTTAAGGAGAAATGGAGAGGAGAAGAGAAAAGAAATGGAATTCTCTCCACTAATCTTGTTTGGTTGAAATATATTGGAGAGGACGAGAGAAGTGATAGGGAAAAAAAAAAAAAGAGGAAGGGCTATGCAGAAATGGGAGAGAAACTACTCAAAAAGACCCTTCAACATTTTTTAAGCAGGGTCCTGTACAATTACTGTTGTCAATGATAGTTAACTATAAGTTTTCTTTTCAAAGGTTTCTCTCCACTCTCTCTCCCACTGGACAAAACAAAATGGACTAATGGAGAGAAGCTAGTTTCTATCCTCTCCTCTCCTCTCCTCTCTTATAAGTCTTTTTCCCTCTTATTTCCACTTCTCTCCAACCAAATGGACTGCTTTAGGCTTTTAAATAACACCATGGTAGCACAATGTAATTGTTGGTAAACTTGGGATTGGAATTAGTTACAGGGTTTATCCTTTTGGAGTAAACAATGAGCCTACATCATGGTCTTAAATTTCCATCGAAATTTCTGATTTCCATCACCCTTGAAATTGAAATGGCAGTCGATTTCCCTCTTGCAAAATTTCAATGGAAATGAATCATCCAAAGTTTGATGTAATCTTGAAATTTTAACTATAGAATAGAATTTCCTTGGGATTCAAATGAGAGATTTAAACACATAATGAAATTTCTCTCTTAATTCATTTTATTCTTTAATCGAAACAAAAGATATTTAGACGGGCTTTTGAAATTATATAAAAAATTAAACTTAGATACCAGCAACAACATTTTATTCATCCATTCATGTCTAAATTATCTTTATTAACGGTAAAAAATATTTAACTGATATAAATTTCATTTATATTAACCAAATATGTTTAGTGCACATATTATATTACAACTATTGCACTGCGTATAGAACATAAATTTATTTAATTTATAATATATTAGTCCTAAAACTTACACTATTATGTCTAACCATTTCTAAAGTTAATAAAAAGAATTCCAAGCTTTACCACTAATTCTCATTGTTTTTCCAAATTGAAATCAAATCAGCATCAAAATCAAATTTTCCATCTAAATTTTCGTTCATTTGGAGCTTCGAAATTTTAGTTGAAATTGAAAACCATGCTCTCTCCCTTGTTTCTTCCCCTCTTCTATTCTTTGTTTTCCCTACTATTCTGTATCATAGGGTCTATAGGATTAAGGAAGCCGACGTGAAAATCTGCTCATGGTCCTTCAACTTACAAATGGGAATGGCCACAAATATGTGTACACACATATGTGGGACTAAATACAATAACCATGATACAGTTTTCTCTCGCACTAAGGTGGAGCATCAAATATGTCCAGCTATTCAATTGCCTAAATAAGTACATCAGAATGTATGAGAGTATCTCCAGAAAGTATAACATTTGTGTGTGTGTGTGTGTGGGTGTGCACGCACGTGCTGTTTTGGGGGAAGAGGGGGGAGTGTGGAAGCAGTATATTGGAAATATAGACATATACTTCACCCAAGCATGAAGCTTTTCTATGAACCTCAATGCCAAACATTAATTAGAACAAGGTTTCCGATTACCTTGATTATAGAGTCACTCATTAACAGTTCTTCCGCCAATAACTCAAACTCTGATAAAGCATAATGAGCTAGCCCAAAGCTCAAAACACCACCACAGGATAAACTAATTTGTCCTTGGACCTACAAAATACATCGAGAAGATAAAATTGAATTAATCCTAATGCAACAAAGCAAGTGACTAATACATTAAGTTTAATACCCAAATTTTAGAAATTAGAGTAGAATAACAAAAATGAACATGCTGAAGAAACCAGGAAGCCAGAAAACAAAAATGAAGAAAATTTTCTTGTCCAAAGCAAGAAAAGTTTGTGTGTGGGCATTTTTTTTTTTTTTCTTCTAGGAGGGTGGAGTTGGAGTGAGACATGTGAATCAAGAGTTCTAGAACATTAAAAAGACACCTTAAATATCATACTGTCTCAATATATGGAACCACAATGCAGCTCCCAAACTCCATAGGAAATTAAATCAATAAAAATAGTTAAAACAAGACTGACAAAGTAAAATGCAACATTATTTCATCCACATTCTGCATCAAACTGCACATGAATAAGCACTTGAACTCATTCACATCCTAAAATACAGAAGATTGATTGAGAGAAAATACAAGCTAGGAGGGCAAGATGTCCTCAAACAATTTAGAAACAGAAATTGAGAAACAAGTAATTAAAAAACTAAAGAACTACAAAAAAAAAAAATCCCTTTACAAACCCTTTCCATCATAATTTATGGAATTTTTCAGATTGACTAATCCCTTTACAAACCCTTTCCATCATAATTTATGGAACTTTTCAGATTGACAAATTATCTGTTTTCTTTTATTGACTTGCTCTACCTAGAGTCTAATCCAAATTCCTTCCTTCCCAGATAAGAGTATGGTAGCTTTAAAATATGGTGGCCGTCTGTGCTAATGGTCACAGTTGTTTCAGATGTTATGTGATGCATAATATATGCTGTGTTCATGAAGTCATTCAGATGAATAGCAAACTCGTTAAAAACTTACATATTCACATGTTTTGACTCCAAATCTTACATACTAATGTCTTAAATGATAATTACCAAAATTTTAAATCACATTCCACATAATACATACAAAACATGTTGAAATTTATACAGGTTCTTTTGTCATTGAAGGAAGAAAACCCTTGTAGTTGTTACTAGTCACCGCTTTATTGAGAACCAATCCAATTAAACTGAGAAATCATAAAACCATAGATACTTATATTTCATATCTCATAGTGTAATCACATAAAAGCATTAACATATAATCAAAGAATAAGTGGTATAGAGTCAAAAAAGACAAAAAGACTACCTGGCTTCAAGTTTAAGTTTTAATCAGATTTTTTTAGCAATTGAATGATGTAGATGTATGTTACAAATATAATTTATAAGCAGTAGAACAAAAAAATTCTAGAATATGATTTTTGCTCTACTACATAACACACAGTTTATCTTTAATTAATTTTAGTTAAATTCTTGACCATTTGATAGTCAATAATGATGAATATAGTCTTTAAAATCTATTTCAAGTTTCAATAGCTTGAAATATTTTTAAAAGTAAAAAATTTGAGTTAAAATTTGTTAAAGCACTTCACAACCAGTCCGAAGGCATAACAGCTTGCAGCAGACAGTAAAAGCCAGCAAGGGCCCATAACAGCCATTACAACACTGCAGCAGACCATGTCCGGTGATATCGATGTGATCAGGATAGTTACAAGATATCGCCATGTAACAGTATCAGAAGGCACCGATGTAATCCTGTAATGGTATTAGAAGGCACCAATATTGCTACATAACAGCATTACGTAACAGTAATTTCCAATTTTTATAACCAACCATGCTCCCATCTCATTCATGAGACTTTGAGCAGCCAAATCCTTCTCACTAACCTTCTTCTGTGGAGAGATAGGAATAGGTAAAATGCCTTCCCGCTTAATAAAAACTGACACTGTTCCCCTAACCACTTTCCACATCTTCACAAACTCTTTGTTCTTCAAAAGAGGAGCCAACCGTCCCAAGCCTATTATGGGAGACTGCCACATGAGAAACATCCTCCCTGGACCTAGATGATACTTATCCACAAACAAATGTTCTACAAAGTTCATCCATTAAGGCACCTCCATCACACCCAAAATTATCATCAAAAACACTCTCCCCTCCAAGACATCTCATTTCTTCTTTCCCAAGAACTTGTGACCAGTTCTGCTTTCCCCAGACACATTTCTGATCCCAGCGGATCTTTCCACCAGAGAGAAGCTCCTACCTTCACACTGTTCAGGACTTTTTTTTCGACCACAATTCAAGGTTAAAGATGTTATTCCTAAAAATATCTCTAACCCCAATCACAATTCCCACAAGAATCAACCTACCTGAACCAGACAACCAATATAATTTAACGCTATGAACTCCACCGTTAGCCTATTGCAACGGAACCCCATCCTTCTCATGCTTCAGAGTCTATCTACAAAAATCATTTTTTTTTCAAGGCAATCTGTGTTGATCAATAGATTGTCATCCAATAAAGTAATCATAGTTCAATATCTTGTCTCAGCAGAACATTTATGCCAAAAACAGATTGCATCCCCAAGCAATGACAAAGATAAACCCCCTCCACTAAAAATTTGTGCGTTCCTCTCTAACCAACCTATTAGCGTCCTTACTACTCCCTAAACCTCCAAAATAAGTAAGCAGAAAACCTTCTAGCAATTTTGGAAAAAAAAAAAAAAAAAACAACAACTCTTTCCAAATGAACATTCTCCAAGCAACAATACAATGCAAAACAAGAATAAATAAATAAATAAATAAAGATGAGAAAACTCATTTTTTTATCTACAAATTCATTTTTTTCAAGGCAATCTGTGTTGATCAATAGATTGTTATCCAATAAAGCAATCATCGTTCAATATCTTATCTCAGCAGAATGTTTCTGCCAAAAGCAGATAATATCCCCAAGCAATGACAAAGACAAACCCCCTCTACTAAAAATTTGAGCAGTCCTCTAACCAATCTATTAGCATCCTTCCTCCTCCCTAAACCTCCAAAATAAGTAAACAGAAAATCTTCTAGCAATTTTGAAAAAAACTGAAAAAAAACAGCTCTCTCCAAATGAATAATCTAATCCACATTTCCCAAGAAACAATATAATGCAAAAAATAAATAAATAAATAAATAAAGATAAGAGAACTCTTGCAACATACAATGCACACATTTAAGGATAAAGCCTTGAGGACTAATAGTCTGCAACAGGTTGTTGTGTTAACTCTATTAAGAACTACCAACCATATAAATGCCTTTATCTTACAAGAAATTTTTTGCCTTTCAAATACTATAATGAAGAGGAAGCAACCTAGAAAATTTCCCCAAAGCATTCAAAATGACACCAAGCATCCCTCTTGTCAAAATGGCATCATCCAAAAAATAAGACTAAAAACGAAAATTCCTAGAACTCCCCCTAATCACTAAGGTTCCTTCAAAAATGGAAATATCAAGAAACAAAGTCACCAGCAGTTAAAATAAAGGAAGAAATAAAGACAAATGAGATGAGTAAACATAATTTTAGAAAAGAAAAAGGGGGGAAAAAAACACATCATTGATAAGACCCTAGGGTTTTATCAGAGAAATTGGGGAAATAAAACGAAAGGAAAATCGAAAGATAAAATATGGTTCTCTTTGAGGGGATCTACCTCCAAATTAGCCCAAAGGCTATGAATTATGTTATTGCTTGATTGAAAAAACTCATAGGGATGCATACATACATATATACACACACACATATATAAACACACACACATATCGTATAGGGAACCCTACTCCTATTAGGAATGTAAAATATCCCAATCCAAGTCCTTAATGGGCTCAATCCTAATTGATTTAGAAATCCTAACGCATTAAATAAAAATCTCAACATTAAATAGAATCCTAAAAATAAATAGAATCCCAATTGATTTGGGAATCATAACATATTAACTAGAAACCCCAACTGATTTTAGAATCATAACATTAAATAGAAAATCCAATTGATTTGGGAATCCGAATACATTAATTAGAAATTCCAATTGTTTTGGGAATCCTAAAATTCTCACCTCCTTCAAATCAGCCTTGTCCTCAATGTTGAGTAGCAATAAACTCAGGGAATCTCTCCTCCAAGGATTGGTAAGTTTCCAAAGTTGCATCTTCAGATGGTAAGCGAGACCAATGAACTAAACTTCTTGATGTCTCGACTTCTGCGTTGACCGCTCAACGATTCAGAATTGTTTGTGGCTGCACTTGAACCTCACTAGTAGGTGCAACATCAGGCAAGTGGTGCTGCACAATAATTTGCTCCCTAAATTTTTTTAAGGCAAGAGTCATGAAAAACTGAATGTACCTTAGAACCGGTTGGTGAGTCAAGATGATAAGCAATATGGCATATACATTCCAGGATCTTATAAGGCACATAGAACTGAGAAGACTACTTCATTAAAGAAAGAACAATCACGGATATCTATCTATAGGCTATAGCTTAAGGAATACCCAATCTCCTACTGAGAATTTCCTTTCACTATGATGCTTGCTATTTCATATGTGCTTGAGCTGCAACAAGATTTTCCTCAAGGAGCTTAACCACTTTGTCTCGATCATGGTCTTATATTTCCACGAAATTGTCGAAATTTCCATCAGAATTCCGGGTTTTCATCACCCTCGAAATATAAATGGCATTCGATTTCTATCTTACATAATTTCTATCGAAATTTCTACAAATTATCTTAAATTTATCAAAATCTAAAAATCTAAACAAAACTAGTTGAAATTTTAACTATAAAATAAAATTCCCTCGGAATTCAAATGAGAGATTTAGGAGTGAAGAGAAATTTCTCTCTTAATTTAATTCATTTTTTTTATTGAAACAAAAGATTATTACAAGGACTTTTAAAATTATATAAAAAAATAAACTTACAACAACATTTTATTTAACCAGTCATGTATAAATTATCATTATTTGTATAATAAATAATATTTAAATGATTTATGAATTTCATTTGTATTAATTGAATATGTTTAATGCACATTAACTGAATATGTCCTAAAACTAACATTATTATGTCTATTAACCATTTTTAAAGTTTCATAAAAGAATTCCATGCTTTACCACTGATTTTCATTATTTGTTCAAATCGAAATTGAAATTTTTGTCAAAATTTCCGTATTTTGGAGCTTTGAAATTTGAGTCGAAATCGAAATTTAAGACCTTGGTCTCGACCATGTAGTCCTTGTCAACTTGATCAATTATGGATGATCCATCTGTATATCTAGCAAGAACAAGAGAAGCTCCACCATAAACAGCCTCAAATGGAGTCAACTTGATGGAGGAATGATAAGTGGTATTGTACCACCATTCGTCCCATGGGAGCCATCACACCCAATCCTTCGATTTGTCGTCAGCAAAGCAACAAAGATAAGTCTCCAAACACTTGTTAACAACTTCAGTTTGCCCATTTGATAGATAATATGCAATGCTCATATTCAATTATGTTCCTAGCAAATGCAAAAGCTCGTTTCAAAAGTTATTGATAAAAACTATCACGATCACTGACAATAGACTAAGGAACTCCATGCAACTTGACAATATTCTCAACAAAAGTACAAGCAACATTTATAGCAATATAAGGGTGAGTTCTAGAACAAAAATGAGCATATTCTGTGACACATTCCACAACAACAAAAAGAGTAGATTTACCATTAGAAGATGGCAGTCCCTCAATGAAATCGATGGAGATATTAGTCCAACCCTAGCTCTTGTTGGTCCACTAACCTACTTTGCCCTAAATGAACTTGTAGGTTCCAAGAAAACCATAGTGAACTACAATCAATGACGCGTGTAATTCTAGCAATATGGTTTGCTTGTGGGCTGAATTAGGCACTAATAAAATCCTCCCCTTATACAAGAAGTTTAAAGAGTCCCAAAAGTAAGGGAAAACTGAAGTTGGCTCTTCTTTTATCTTTTGGATAATACCTCTAGTCTCTAGATTTTGCCACCATTCCTTCTTGATTTATTCAAGAATAGAACATGCAAGTAAAAAGCTATAAGTTCAACTTGTTCAAGAAATCATGAGAGTGCATCTTCCACCACATTCTCCGCCCCTTTCTTATAAATAATCTCATAGTCATAGCCCAACAACTTTGTGGCCCACTTCTGTTCGTTGTTCCAAAAAATACTTCAGGCTCTTGTGATCAGTTCGAATTTGGAAATGTTGGCCAATTAAATATAGTCTCCACTTTGTAACTACATGCACAATGGCTAGCATCTCTTTGTCATAAACAAACACGTTGACATGGGATGGAGAAAGAGTCTTACTAGTAAAAGCAATGGGGTGTCTATCTTGCATTAAAAATGCACCAATGCCAACTCTTGATGCATCAAACTCAATGATGAACACCTTGTTGAAATATGGCAAGGCAAGGACTAGTGTGGTGGACATTGCATGCTTAAGTTTGACAAAGGCTTTTTCAGCTTTCTCACTCCATTTGAATGCATCTTTTTCAATAAAGCAGTCAGTGGAGCGCTAATCTTTCCATAATTATTGACAAACTTACGCACGAAGAGTGGTGAGTACAATTTGCAAATGACGTAATTGATCTTCAAGAGATGAGCTATATATCAGGAGATCAACAAAAAATATGAGAACAAACTTGTGTAGCTAAAGTCGGAAAATGTCATTCATGAGACTTTGGAAGGTCAAAGGCGCATTGGTTAACCCAAAAGGCATAACAAAGAACTCATAATGGCCATCGTGAGTTCTAAATGTAGTCTTCCAAATGTCATGCTCGTATACCTAAATCTAGTTACAACCTAATCTCAATAATTCAAGTTTGTTGAATTGTTGTGCACCTCCCAACCATGGTCTTAAATTTCCACGAACTTGTCGAAATTTCCGATTTCTATCACCCTCAAAATCGAAATGGCAGTCGATTTCCGTCTTGCATTATTTCCGTCGAAATATCAACGAATCTCCGAAATTTATCAAAATCTCGAAATTTTAGCGAAACTTGTCAAAATTTTAACTATACAATGAAATTTCGTCAGAATTCAAATAAGAAATTTAGGAATGAAGTGAAATTTCTATCTTAATTTTATTTTATTTAAACAAAAGATTATTACAAGTGC
Organism: Malania oleifera; assembly: GCF_029873635.1. Lineage (NCBI taxonomy): Eukaryota > Viridiplantae > Streptophyta > Magnoliopsida > Santalales > Ximeniaceae > Malania > Malania oleifera. The sequence continues at coordinate 71,765,234 of NC_080419.1, read as the reverse complement.
TTTTGAAATTATATGAAAAAATAAACTTAAAGTAATATTTTATTTAACCATTCATGTCTAAATTATCATTCGCCAAACAAAGATCCCTCAACCAAAATCCATAATAGAATAGTCAATTATGCATACTAGAAATGAAACCTAGAACCCCTTTTCTTCTCTACAGGAAACATTATCACATCAAAATCACCTCCTAAAATCCACTTAGACGAATGATAAATGGATTGAAAAAGTTCACTTGACTACAAGAATAGGTACAGTGCTGGGCACCCAAAAACAATATCAAACAAAAATGAAGTGTCAACGCATATAAAACCTCAAAGAAACAGTATTTGACGAGAGAGAGAGAGAGAGAGAAGATCTAATGTAAGGAAAATAATTTATTTGGTTTTGGGAATTCAAACATCACATACCTGGACACGACTCCAGAGCAAAGGAACAGCAGCTTTAGCATGATTTCGAACATAGACATTCGTCCAAAGAGGCTGATAAGGGAACTCCAAAAGAAGTGTGTCTGTATCTGTTGACATGTTGTGATTACTAACAATAAGGCTTCGAGGAACAGCATCATAGAAAGTCCCAGCAGCACCTGAGTTTTCAGGACAACCAAAACTACTTCCCCCTACAAATGTTGACAACAAAGTTTGCACCAGTTGATTATTCACATGCTCAAACCAAAGCATATCAAAATAGGCACACAGTCTTCGTGCGAACAATGAAATGTTTTTCAGAACTATTTAAGGACTTCAGCTACCAACACAACTTCATACAGGTTCCAATTCTTCAACAATACTCAAAATACACCAAACTAATAGAACCAGAAGATAACATGCAAAGAAAAGAGTTCAAAATATAGATAGAAAATAACATCAAATTTTCAAAGAAAAAATAAACAAATTTCTGATTGGCGATAGAATTCAGCATTGTCTCAAAAATACATTTGTTTGAAACAAGAACCTATACTCTGTATTTCATTTCATCTGCCACCTAATCATTCAGCAAACCACATCTTTTGGACAGCTCATATTGGCATACAACTTGCATTGAACATCAAATTAACATTGATAAGATAGCAATTGTTATTGGTTATTGGTTATCTAGTATTACTACCTACATAGTAAACAAGTGTTAGTGAGGGTTAGTCATTTTGATGTACTTGCCATATATTATAAATAGAGAGGAGCTAACACTGTTATTTGGGTGTTCCAAATTATACAACACCTTAACAGCAATTAACAATCCAAGAAGGTGTTACGCAAACCAAACCTAGAAGATGAGGGGAGAACACCTTCAACATTCATTCTTTTGAATAGTTATCCTGTGGTATTTATTTTGAATCCATAAAGCTTCTTATAAGGGAAAGAAAAAGAAATGATTAGCAGTCTCAATATTTAAGGAAAAAGCATATAATATGTACAGAAAATTGGCAACCATAATGCAAGAGTTGATTTTAAGGGCAGTATGGTCATTCTATTGTAGATGTTATATACTATAAATTGGAGGTGGAGACCTATTATTGATATTTAGGTTTTTCAATTTACGCAACACTTTAAAATGGTATCAGAGCATGATCCCGAGACCTATGTATATCTGTCACTTAGGAGGGTTGTCCACACTCCACACCACCATAGAACTGAAACAACTCCAGCAGCCATCAGAAACACAGCCTTGCTGGGAAGAATACAGACGTCCCTGCCACTTCTCGTTCACAAATATCCCATCTAGGTTTTAAAAAACCAACACGACAAACATCCTCAGACCTCACCAATCTGCCCAGCCCTGAAAGGCCATCCCCAATAACTGCTGCACACACCCTCATGAGCTGATTGAAGGTCAGTAGCTCCAACATCATGCACCAGCATGTGAACCTTTATTAGACCTTATTTTTGCCAAGATATGTGATGGTCCAATTCTTTTGTGTACCATACTAGCAGGTAGGTTTGCAGGTCATCTTGTCGAAGAAATGAGATTTGTGATTCTCATACCCAAAAGTCCAGATCTGGTCATGATGTCTGGTCTGTTCAAGGTTTTGTGAACCCAATCCAAGAAAGAGCAGTAAGACTCCACCATATGTCTCGTCATTGGTCATTGGAGATTGTCCTTGTGTGGTTTGTTTCAGCATCCCTCCTTGTTGGTGACCAAAGAGCTGTTGGTGTGTTGCTAGTTCTTGTGTTGTTTTTCAATTATTTCCCTTTGGGATGATGAAAGCCATGAACCACACTAGTTTGTTTCCCTCATCAGTCACCACAGATTACTACTTGCTCAATCTTTGGCAAACAGCTTACCACATCTGTTTCAGAGGAAGAATATTCAAGGTTATTGTAATATGAGGCATCCCAGCAAGCATCCCTTCACATTGCATCTCTCGCTAAGAAAACTAATCCTAGAGCCTCATGTCATCCAATATCTCTTCCACTAGTCCTTGGGCCATCAATTCTACTGCCATTGACCATATGACAGGTAAACCAATCTTCTTTCCTGCTCTCCAATAAAGAAAACTACCTCAATTTATCCTTGTTGATGGTCCACTACAACAATTAAGAGAATAGAGTCAGTAAATCCTACTCCTTTGGTATCTCACTCTTCAGTTCTCTATATTCCAGAAAAATTCCCCTTTAATCTCATGTATGTTTGTAAGATTACAAGGTTGCTAAATTGTTCTCTGACCTTCTTTCCTGATTATGCTGTTATTCAAGATCTAAATATGATGAAGGCAATTAGCAAAATACATAAGGATGGTGGACTTTACTACCATTGGGTTGCTCTCTCCTTCTATTGCCAGCATTGCTGCTGCTACAACACTGCAAATCCACTGTCACCTTGGTCAACCTTCTTTTGGACAAGCTAAACCAGCTAGTTCCTAGTTTGAGCACCATGTCTAATCTTGAGTATGAGTCTTGTTAGTTGGGAAAGCACCATCATGTTCCATTTGCTTCCTGAGTCAATAAATGAGCAATCATCCCTTTGAAGTTAGTTCATTCTGATGTTCAAGGTCCTAGTAGTGTTGTGTCTAAGTTAGGGTTTGTATATTTTCTTAAGATTGTAATGACTAGTCTAGGATGACTTGAATTTCTTTAATGAAAGATCATGTTATTTAACATATGTTGTGCCAACTTTTCTAAAATAACGACTCATTTTGATGTACCTATTACTTGTTAGGATACTTCATAGTGATAATGGTAAGGAATATTTAAGTACCCAATTCATTACACATATGACAATCTCTGGAATGATCCATAAATCATATTGTACCCGCATTCCATAGCAAAATGGAATTTCAAAGAGGAAAAAAAAAACTTATTCTCATAGTCACTTGTACCCAATTGTATCAAAAGAATGTCCCCTAAGTATTTCCATGCCATGCTCACTACATACTCTCTCATTAATAGAATATTGTCCTCTGTCCTTGGCAGTAAAATACCTTATCCGGCTCCCTTCCCAAAGGCTCCTTTGTTCTCACCAAGTCTTAAATTTCGATCATCATTATAATCTCAAAGCTCCAAAAGTACAAAAATTTTGATGGAGATTTTGATTTCGGAGTCAATATTGATTTCAATTTGAAAAACAATGGAAATTACTAGTTAATAATAAAGCATAGGAAGGAATTAGTAAAAGGTCCAACCATGCGAGTTATTTAAACTTCAATAACAAATCACAGTAATGAATTGAAGTTCATGTTTTTCTTTTGCAAAGAAAACCCACATGATAGCGGTCGCAATGCTTTCTTAGTACAAAGGCCCTCCTAACGGCTTCCTTCGATTCTGCAAGCATGGCTGGCCTGACTTCTCCTCTTAAACCCTACTAATTCTCACCCTCCATTGATACCCTATTCAAGAAAGCAAAACTTAGCACTATTAAACTAGCATCAATCAAGCCCTATTTTTCCTTCTTTTACCAAAAAACCCTTCTTTCAACAGAACACCCCAGCAAACTTTCGAACACCCCTTTCACAAATCATCCTTGGCCTTTAAAGAGCAATCGAGTAACCATTTTATGGATGTCAGAGAACACTATTTTGCAATTTTGAGTCTCCAGAGTGTTGGGCGAGCCTAGTTTTCTAATTGTTTCGCAACTCTGGTTCATCGGAGTTTGCATTGAAGAATGGGAGAGACCAGCCGCTTGTCAAGTAAGAAGCTGTTTGGGTGGGGAGGACATTTCTCAGTTTGGATTCTCAGAAGACCTTTTGTGCTAATCGTCTTGAGCTTCAATCTTCTAGAATTCAAAGTTTTCAAGAAGAAAGTTCTCTCATATTCTACTAAAGAAAGAAGAATTTCTATGGACTGTTAAGGTTCGAGGAAGAGTAAGAACAGTGAAGGTTGGAGGAATCTTTTCAAAGCTCTACTGCAGCTTTCTTCTGAACACAGCAAAGAGATTGCCATTAGAGGTTAATGAAGGACAGAGTGGGGGCACGAGGCAGTTGGAGAAGTGCACCTTCATAGAAATCATCGGCAATGTGCCGGCAAGGGGGAAGAATGAATTGAGTAGGAATGACGGGAATCTCAAGATTTCAGGAAAGATGCTCTAACTTTCCTACCGAGCCCAAATTTTAAAATTGCTTCCGAATATAATATTGGTTCCGGAGAGGGAAGATCCGGCTTGTTACTAATGGGCCTCTTGTAGCCACTTAATAGGTTATTAAAGGTAAAGGGGGTAGCAGCCCAAGCCTTATCCAAAAGGGTGTTGCGCCTATAAGAAAACAGAGGCCAGTATCCAGGCACAAGAGAACACAAGAAAAAAACAGAGGGGTAGATATTGAAAGCAGAACAGTGGCAAACAGAAAACACAGAAATCAGCTCAGACGTGAATGTGTCCAACGAGTATTTTCAGATTAATTTAACCTTAAAGGATAATACTAAGCTTCCTAAAGACCCGATGACCGATTTTTTTTTTTTTGGGGGGGGGGGGGGGTGGTGGGGGGAATTAGCTGAAGGGGATGCAGAGCTTTCAGACAATGTACCTCAACAGAGGGACAGTTTAAAAGATCTATTACAACAATCAATGCAAAATAAAGAGGGTAGTTCCTCTTACAAAACTGATCCTAGTTGCAACAAAGGGCCATATTCAGTTGAATATGAAGACAGTTAAATGGATAAGTTCAGTGAGGACAAGAGGAGCCTAAAAGCAAATAATGATCTAACCAGTTTTCATGATTCTAATTCCAGAATACTAGTTGATCAGTTGAGAAGCGAGTTAGAGATGGGAGGAGAAGACAATTGAGAAGAACTTGCTAAAGATTTGTGATTTAATTAAAGAGTGGAAAAGATATGACGGAGTAAGGAACAATTACATACACCTCAGCTTAAACAAGGAGAGCATTCTTTATCGTCCTCTGTTATCGGGCCAGGGTTATATAGTTATGTGAAGCGCAAGTCTGATCATAGTAAAACTTTGATTGATGAGGGGTTTTTGCCCCTTGCTCCTGAGCCTATTCTTAATAAGGTGGGCATTGGTGTTAGCCCTTCAGGTGTCGGGAGGGGAAATGATGAGGAGACAGCGGCTTCAGTGGGTAATCTGAATTCTTCAGAACTTGGAAAAGGTATTCCTCCTATTCCTGTTTAGTCCTTCTTTCCTGCTGATTTTTAATGTCACAATGAGGGAACTAATGGGAAGAGTGACTTCAGGTCTTGGCCGAGGGGCTAGTGAGAGGGACTTTAGAGACCCAAACGAGCTCTTACGTGATATGGGGTTGAAGTTGGTGAGTCTTGCAAGAGTTGAGGTTAAGTTGGGGATGAGTCCAATAACTTATGAGAGGTAAAAATAAAAAAATAAAGAGGGTGGAAAAAGAATTAAAAATTTTAGTTTCTTCCATCAATTATTAGGTGAAGGAAACAGGGAAAGGGGGTATGCACGTAAGATTATGAAGATCATTAGTTGGAAGGTCAGGGGTCTAGGGGATGTTAGACAAGGAGATAGTTAGAGGGATTTGGGAAGAGTAGTGTAAGGATTGGGGCTTTATATCATCTTGGGGTTCGGCAGGCAGCATTATAGTGGTGTGGGACATGCGGTCTATTACTAGAGTGGACATTTTAGTGGGTTTTTTTTTCTCTTTTTCTATCTTGCTTGATATTAGAGATAGGAGTCAACGGTAGATTTCCTCTATGTCTGGTCCTTCTAGGCCTGCTTTTTTTTCTCTTTTTCTATCTTGCTTGATATTAGAGATAGGAGTCAATGGTAGATTTCCTCTATGCCTGGTCCCTCTAGGCCTGCTCTTAGGGGAAATTTTTGGGATGAGCTGTATTTTGTTTCTAGTTTTTGCTCGCCTAGGCTGATTGTGGGTGATGATTTTAACACAGTAAGGTTCCCTCAGGAGAAGAATGGGAATGGCAAGGTTAATGCATCTATGCAAAAGTTTTATTTGGCTACTAGGTTGTGTGGGTTGAGGGATCTTCCCTTGGGCAATGCCAATTTTACGTGGTCAATGGTTGGGGCTAGGAAGGTCGCCAATAGAACCGGTAGGTTCTTGTTTTCAAACGGCTAGGAGCATTTTCGTAATCTTTCTTTAGTATTACCTAGACCCACTTCTGATCATTTTTCAATCTTATTGAAATCTAGGAAAGTACCTTGGCGCCCCACCCCTTTCAAGTTCCAAAATATGTGGTTAGAACATGGCTCCTTTCAAACCTTGGCTAGGGATTCTTGTAGTGAGTATATGGGAAGGGTTTGGGGAGGGATTTAGATTTATGAAGAAGTTGAAGAGGTTGAAAAAGGTCTAAAAGTGTGAAATAGGGAGGTGTTTGGAGATACTAAGTTTAAAAAGTCTATTATTTTAAGAGATCTGGAAGAGTTAGATAGAAAGGAAGAAGCAATGACCCTTTCAAGAGTGGAAGAGGCTAAAAGGGTTTCTCTGAGAAATGAATTGGAAGAACTGATCTTTAAGGAAATGAGCAATTAGAGGCAAAAGATAAAGTTCAAATGGGTGAGACCAAGATTGTAATTCTAAATGTTTTCATACGATAGCCAATGGAAAAATGAGGAAGAATTTGATAAGGGAGATGGAGGAGGATAGGGAGGTATTTATCTCAGATTCTAGTGTAATTGCCTCTGAGATCACAAATTTTTATTATAATATGTATATTGAGGATGAGAGTAGACCAATGGTGGAACTCTAATTTAGGCTTGTCTTTCTAGTAAGGCTGTATTTTCTTTCTATCTTTAAAATTCCAATAGGAGTCACTAGTAAGAATGAGAAAATTATATGAGAGATTTTCTTTGGCCAGGGGTAGGGGGTTCTACGGATCTTTGATGAGGTGGGAGGTGGTTTGTAGGACTAAGAGGGAGGGTGGTTTGGATCTTGGAAATTTGGTGTTTAAGAACATGACTCTTCCGTCTAAATGGCTTTGGTGGTTCCTGCTAGAAGTTTCTTCATTGTGGCATAAAGTTATCAAAAGTAACTTTGAACTTGACGAGAATGGATGGGACACTAATTTAGGTTCTAGATGTTCTTCAAAAAGCTTGTGGAAAGTTATTCCCCATATTCACCCTCTCCTTATTCCCCATACAAAATTTGTTTTGGGTACAAGTTGTAATATACATCTTTGAATAGATCTATGGATCGGCAATGTTGTTCTATCAACCTCTTTTGCCTCGCCTTTTTTGCTTGAGCTTAGGGCAAAATGAACCCATCTCTTCTTTCAATGTTGACTCAAGCGGTCCTTTATTTTCTTGGGATTTTCGCTTCAGGAGAGCCTTGAATAATAGGGAAACTATTGAGTTACCTTTTTTTTTTATTACGTTGAATAATTGTAGGGTATCTTCTGAAAATGATAGTCGATCTCAGTTGTTGGACCTTTCAGGTATTTATTCATGTAAATCTTTCTATTAATTCCTGGTTTGTACCAATTTCTCCTTTCCACTTTGCAAAGGCATATGAAAGGTCAAAATCCCCCCTAAAATCAAAGCATTTCTTTGGTTCGTTATAACTAATAGGATAAGTACTAATTACCAGTTGCAGATGAGGGGACCTTTAAAGGCTCTCTCTCCTGATATATGTATGTTTTGTTTTGATTCTTAAAAATCTGTTTCACATCTTTTCTGGCATTGTGATTTTTCATTGAAGGTTTGGAACAAGTTATTCAATTTCTTTGAAGAAAGCTGGGTTTGCCCTAGAACAGTGGAGGAGTTCTTGGCAATATCTTTTGTGGGGTTTGAGAGGAAGAAGGAAGTGCATTATGGAATTATGCTTTATTTGCAGTGTTCTGGGGCTTGCGGAAGGAATGTAACTTGCACATATTTTCAAGGAAGAAGTTAACATATTGGTTGGTGTTGGAAAACGTTCTTTTTATGGCTTCTTTATGGTGTGCGGGCAATGGAAATTTCAAGGGGATGTGTGTTTCAGATGTTAAGCGCAATTGGCAGTCTCTTCTCAGGCCGTGTTGATTTTCTTTAGCTGTTTTTTACTTTTTTCTGCTTTTCTTTTCTTAGATTTCCCGAGGATTCCAGATTTCAGTAAGGAGATATCTTCTCTCCTGATTGTACATTCTTTCTTTATCTAATGCATTTCATTTTCTATTAAAAAAAAAATAATAGTAAATCATGGAATTCTTTTATGAAATTTTAGTAATGATTAATAGACATAATAACGTAAGTTTTAGGACTGATATATTATAAATTAAATAGATCGTATGAGGTGCAATAGTTGAAATATAGCATTGAATCAAACTTATTCATAATATAATAATTGAATATTATATTATTAAACAAATTTGGTTAATATAAATGAAATTCATAAATCACTTAAATACTATTTATTATACAAATAAAGATAATTTAGACATGAATTGTTAAATAAAATGTTATTGCTAACATCTAAGTTTAATTTTTCATATTTCAAAAGCCCTTTTAATAATCTTTTGTTTCCATACAAAAACTAAAGTAATTTAAGTGAGAATTTCACTTAGCATATAAATATAGCATTTGAAGTCTAAGGAAATTACATTCCATAGTTAAAATTTGGACAAGTTTCATTGAAATTTCAAGATTTTGATTAATTTCGAGTGATTAAAATTTCAATGGAAATTTTGTAAGAAGGAAATAAAAAATCATTTTGATTTTGAGGGTGATGAAAAATGCAGAAATGTCAATAGAAATTTCAAAAATTTCGTGGAAATTTAAAAACTTGGTTCCCACTTCCTCCTTGTATATTTAGGAGTGTGCATTGTCCAATTAAGTCCAAGAATGGATAATTTGAACACCCATGCTATCAAATGTATTTTTCTGGGATAATTTTGTGCTCAAAGGGGAGATATTGATGTTATAACCCTGCTTTACATCATTTCTTCATCTCCATTGATGTTATGTTCTTTGAGCCTACATCATACATTTCTAATTCCTAGAGCCCTACTAACCTTGATGAGTCCTCTCCTCTACCTAATCTTCCAAATTCTAGACTATTATCCATACACAATCCTCCTCCTGCATATCCATCAAGTTTGAGTCCTTCTAGTCGTCATCATCCTAACTTGCAAGGGTACACATGACACTCACCTAAAGGAGAAAGCCTCCTCCAACTTTATTTCTACGCCTCCAATTTCCTCGTCTGATGATCCTACTATCCAAAATGTTAATCTTCCAACTTTTGTCCAAAAAGGTAAATGCACGTATCCAACATCTAATCTCTAATTTCATTTGCTCTGATTTGTTATCACTCATATTATTGTTTTGTTAGTGATGCTCTTCCTAAATTTGTCTCTGAAGACTTATCCCTTTCTAGGCAGAGGATTGAGGGTTGAAGAGATGTGTGAGTTACAAGATTATGACACTCGTGGTTGGATGTTGATGGTGTATAGTGTGAAGGTCAATCCTCATTGTTCCTTGGTTCGTCTGAAGGACCGTTTTGTTGCTAAAAGACATACTAAGGTATATAGGTTGGACTACTCTTAACACATTCTCTCCCTTCCCCCCCCCCCCCCACACCCCACCCCGGCGGAAATTAGCCTCACTTCACTTGTTCATTTCCTTAGCCACCACTTATTATTGACCTCAACATCAATTAGATGTGAACTATGCCTTTTTACATGGTAATTTTCATAAGGAGATCTATATGGAGCTCAAGGGGAATCATGAGCATTGTTTTATATCATCAAAAGAATCATTATATAATATAAAGTAATCTCAGTAGCATGGTTTGACAGGTCCATTGCAGTAGTGCTTGAATTTGGCCTTGAACAATTTGTTGTAGATCACATCATTGCATTTGACAAGACGGTCCCTATACGAGATTTAGACACTTCTATATCCAAGTAATCTTTCAAAAGCCATTGCAGTAATCTTTTATTAGTTGCGTATGTAGATGAAACTGTGTTTACTGATAATCATGATCGAGGTATCCAAAGTCTAAAGTAATTTCTTCAAACAAACTTTCAAACTAACGATTCAGGTTCATTAAAATATTACTTGGATATTGAAGTATCCAAATCTCATATAGGGGCCATCTCATCACAAAAGAAGTATGTTCTAGATCGTTTACATGAGACTATGTTGTCGAGATCAAACCCCACTAAAACACCTATGGATCCAGCCAACAAATTATTACCAAATGTGGATTGGTTGACATCAGAGACTTGTTGAGAAGTTAAACTGTCTTAATAGTCACACAACCAAACATATCTTTTACAACAACTATTGGGAGCCAACTCATTCGCCTTGAACGAGCCACTAGAATGCAGTCATTCATATTTTACGATACCTCAAGGTGCACTGGGAAGAGGCATCTAGTATAAGGATTGAGGTTACACTTGTATTTTGGGTTATAATGTTATACAGACGCAAATTGGGCTGAGATCCACAATCGAACATTGTGTTTGTTGGTGACAACCTAGTATTCTAAAAGGGTAAGAAACAAAATGTTGTGGGCCAATCTTTCGCCTGTGTTGAGTTTTCTTACACCTATTATTAAAATTCTTAGGCTATTAAAAAAAATATTACACATAATAATCTTTCAAATTCTTAATGCCATGGCACACATTATATGTGAATTGGTTTGGCTAAAGAATGTGTTAAAAGAACTTCGTATTCCACAATTCCATCCTATGGAATCGATGTACGATAATAAAGTTGCACATTGCCTCCAATATAGTCTTCCATATGAGAGCAAGCATATCAAAGTTGACTGAGGACTATTTTTTTGACTTTTTGACTAGGAGCAAGTTGAGCAAAAGCTCATTGAAACCACTCATGTGATGTCTTACCAAGATTTGTTTGCTAAAGCTTTAGGGAGTGCCCAAGTTAAATTGATTTGTAACAAACCTTACGCATATGATATTTATGCTCCAACTTGATAAGAAGTGTTATTCATTATTGGTTATATACCATTATTACCTATGTTAATAACTAAGAAATAGTGAGGGTAGTATGGTCATTGTGATGTACTTGGCATATATTCTAAAAAGGGGGGACGTATTGTTGTTATTTAGGCCTTCCAATTTACCCAACACTTAAACAAAAAATAATGATCCTAAAACCAAGACTTGCCAAAACAGCCCCCCACTGTGTTACAAGCCCCAAAACTGGAAGATGAGGAGGGGAAAAAACCTTCAACATTCATTCATTGGAATAACTATCCCATGGCATTTACTTCAAATCCATAAATTTGATTAAAGGGAACACAAAAGCACCTATTTGTAATCTCAATACTTGAAGGAAAAGCACATAAAATGTTCATAAAAATTTGCAACCATAAATGCAAGAGCTCGCAAAGTGCCCAAAAAAGTTTTAACCCTTCATCACAATTTTCTTTTTAAAATAAGAAAAAAAAAATATTAACAAAGAAAACACGGTACAAGGAGAAAAGGGTGAGAAATCCTTTAAAAAAAGAAAGAATATACACACAATAAAGCAGCCCTCCAATCCCTTAGAAGGCCAGACTGTGCCAAAAAAAGAAGAAGAAGAAGAACGAATGGGTCTAAAACAAATCCAAGGACACTACTCCATGCCAAGACAAAGTAGGACAGGTTGTGCAGTCCTTGAAGGTTCTGTGTCTCAGTCCAAAGGGTCCACAAGATAGTAAAAACCACACAACACCATAAAGCTCTTTCCTTCCAATTTCTCACTAGCATGAATCACCCACACCATGACATGCCACCCAAGCTTCACCAAAACAAGGAAATACAGCACTCAGTAAATGGTTCGCCACTTGACAATGAAAGAAAATGTGACTATTTGTTTCGTTGTACGCAAGAGACATCATGTAGATCTCGGAACTGAGAAACTTGTAGGGTCTTCTAGTAATGAATAATGCATATTAATCCAATTAAGAGTCACAATCCATATGAAAACCCAAATCTTAAAACGTAATTTTTGCCTTCCAAATGACATGGCTCCATGGAAAAGATTGGGGGCAAAGTTTTTAAGAGGTGAAGGAAAAAAGATTTAGTAGAAAAGATACATGAGGAATCACCTTCCCAAACCCTCACATCAACCCTATTAAGAGGAACTAAATGATCCATTGCACTAAGCAAGGTAGTGACTCATTAACCTCTTACTAAAATTCCTAAAAAATGAAAATCCCAAAAAAAAGACCCCCTCCGGAGCGCAGAAGAAAAGAAAAGGATTATATGTGCATTGTGAAGGGGAGAAATCTTAGACAAATGAGGCACCATCATCTCTGACAAAGCCTGTCTCCCCCCAAACATCCTCCCAAAATAAATCTAGTTACCATTACCCACCTCTGAAACGGATGAGAGGGAAGATCAAACAACCTAGAAATAAACTTCCACAGGTTTGCGCAAGAAACAATGCTACTTCCCCTAGTAACGAACCCATTTCGATGAACCCACAATTACTTTTAATCACTTTGTAACATAGGGAATTAACCTATAAAAGGAACCTCCACCACCATCTCCCATTTAGAGAGATGTGTTTAGAAAGCCCATTCAAATTTAGGTCTTCTAGTTACCTTCTAGCTAACAAGGTGATCTCTTTCATTCTTCCTAAAACCTGACTTCACACATCAACCTCTCTACAGCCCCAGTGACACTCGTAAATAATCTAAAAAGAGAAGTAAATAGGGATGTTGGAGAGGGAAGCATTAATGACTGCCATACGGCCCTCAAGAGATCAAATACGCCCTCTTCAACCCCTCCAACCTCCTACCTACCCTCTCAATCACAGGGTCCTAGAAAACTACGGAATTAGGATTACCTCCAAGAGGAAGCCAAGGCATGACAGTAGCCAATCTAAATAAATGCAGCCCACCGAGGCTTTAAACCCCTCTATACCCTACCATCTGTAACAGCAACCACCACTCTTGGACAAGTTGGTCATTAATCCTTAAATGTTTGCAAAATTTTCAACAAAGTAGTAGCCTTTTAGAATTTCACAACATAGTCCTTGACAAGTGACACAGTATCATCAGCAAGTTGGAAATGAGACACCTCCACCTCATCCATCCCTACTAATAAACCTCTAATCAAACCTAAACCCAAGGCATACAAGAGCATATTGCTCAAAACATCCAGCACCAAAACCACTCTAGCTGATCATTGATAATAATTGACAAACTAATCAAGTTCAAGCAGAGTTCCACTTCCTCCACATAATTCCCATGCCTTTCCTAATCTTCACTTCATCCAAAAAGCCCCAATTCCCCATATCATAAGCTTTCTCGTAGTCCAGCGTAAAAGATTAAACCCCTACTACCCTTCCTCACATCCTCTACCGCCTCATTAGCCACCAATACAACATCTAATTTTGTCCATTTTTAATGAACTTTGACTAAGCAACAATCATCGCATCCCCAAAACCTCTTATAGATAAGACCTTAGAGAGAATCTTATAAATGCTAGAGACCAGACTAATAGGACTGATCCTCACCCTCATAGATCTTCCCTCTAATTGATTAAGGCTAAAAAGGTAGAATTCACAATATTTCCCATCACCCCATCCATGTAAATAGGCATTGCTTAAAGGAATGAGCCCAGAGTCTCGTATAAAGAAGTCAAACCTCCTCATACTGCTAGAGACCCTCCACCCCTTACTTTTTCCCTAGAGCAGCTCATAACATTTACACCCCCCAGAAACCCAACACCCACCACAAACTGAAGGACCAATAACACTAACTCATCAAAAAAGGAATTCTGCAAGTGAATTTGGTCCATAAACCAAAACACAAAAACCCCTAAGCTCTAGCAAGACTGACCTAAGAGAGACACCCCATTAGGCAATCCTTAATACAAGTTTTAATATAGAACAATTATCAATCCAAGAGCATTTGCTCATTTAGGAGGGGTACAGATTAAAAATATATCTATATATCTATATATATAAACATGAAGGTTCCATAGATAAATGGGATTGAGGAAAGAGTGATTGTGTTAACAAAATAGTTTCCTGAATTTCTGACAGAATTACCTATGAATCACAAAAGCAAGGACAATGGGCCACAAGCAAGATGCAGTTAAGTGTTAAAGAAATAAATTTTTCAAGCTGAAGAAAAGAAATTTCTAATATTGGATAAAACATAAGTCACATCCATGGCAGAATGTATCTCAAGATGCAAGCCATTATCTCAACAATAATAATTTAATGAGCAAAGCTAGCATGTGTTGTGGTGAAAGCTGTTAAAACCAAAATTAGAGAGTGAGAGTGTGAGTGTGAGTGAGAAAAAGAAACTGAAAGGGGTCCCTTCCAAGGGTCATCATGGGTTTCTAAGCAAGGATAGGATGGTTAGGACCAATCATTTCCTTTTTGGATAAAGCAAAATATACTAAAAGAAGAACAAAGTACAACGGGAGGAAAACAAGATTTCCTCCAAAGAAAAGTAAAAAACAATTACAAAATAGATGCATCCAATCCCTTTGCAGGTCTGACAGCAACATCCCCTAAAAGAAAACCCAAAAGAATGACCCAAAAAGAGGCAAGAAAAACAACTCTATCCCATAACAACCCCGGGAAGTTGTACAGTCCTTAACAGTTTTAAAATTAAGGTAGCAAAAACTGCACCTCTCCATAAAACTCATTTGCAGGAAGTCCCCAATCTGTAGAGCCACCCAAGCTTCACCAAAATAAAAGAAGAAAGCACTTCAAAGATATTTAGCCACCCAGAAGGAAAAGGGGTGCATTTGTTTCATCAAACTCATGGCACATGGAGCATATATCATGACTGAGGACCTTACAGGGTCTTCTGCACTATATTAGGTCAAGCATATTAATCCTATTAAGAAACAATCCAAATGAACATCCAGATCTTCCAAGGAACCTTCACATTCCAAATTATGTGACTCCAAGGAAAATGATTGGGAAAACAACTGGGGAAGGAGCTAAGGAGATGAAAGAGACCTAAACAATCCCCCTCCCAAACTCTCTCATCACCCGTATAAGGACGAAAGACTCCACAACGTTAAGCATGGTGGTGAGTTCACCAACCTATCTTTCATTGAGATTCCTAAAAAATGGAAATCCCAAGAAAGAGAAACCCCCTCCAAATAAATAAAAGAATTATACAATGCGAAGAGGGAAAATCTAAAAGGACAGAGCACTATCAACACAAACTATCTCTCGCCATCCCTTGCATCCTCCCAAAACCGAACCCCATTGTCATTACCCACTCTAAAATGTTAGAGAGGAAAGAACAAAACACCAACTTGGAAAACAAACTTCCAGGGGCTTGCATGAGGATAGGACCAATCATTTTAATACTTATACAAACAATATTTCTTTAAATTTATAAATTCAATAAAGAACACCAACTTGGAAAGCAAACTTCCAGGGGCTTGCATGAGGATAGACCAATCATATTAATACTTATACAAACAATATTTCTTTAAATTTATAAATTCAATAAAGTACATGCCACCACAAAATGAGCAAAATATTACCAATAGCCTCACAATGAGCTGGAATTTTAGTCAAAAACTACAGCTCTATTTACCTGTTATCTGGACATAAAAAGGAAAATGAGTTCAAGTTTGTATTATTGCTTGATCTTCATATTTTCACCTGTCAACGATCAATAGTGAAAACACCAAAATGACATTTCGCATTAATGCAGAACTCAAGCAATATATTGGGCCCTAACCAGACAACTTCTACTCAAGTAACAGGATCATTACTAACCCCATAAGCTCAAAAATCATAGGACCATAGGAATATCTTTTTTGGCGGATAGAATAGGACTCTAGGATTTTTAACATAATAAAAAATATTTGGGAGGAAAAATGAATCAATTAACCATTTAGAAGCCAAATATTTATTTTTTTTTTTAAAAAGGTCAAGAAACTTCCAAAATCTTCTATAAGTGCAGACTATTAGAAGCTTATGCATGTTTGCCTATGAGGTAACACCAAACATACTATGCAGATTTGGTAGACCATTACATGCTCCATGAAGTTTAACCTCATCCGCAGCTTCTAATCCAACAACAAAGCAAATGGATCTACCAACAAAGAAGGATTATCATCCAAAAACAAACACTCAATTCTTCTTTTTTGCGTTGAGGCTCCTACACAGATTAATTCTCATCACCCCAATCAAAACACTGATACTTTGGCTGGACAAAATGCCCCAATCAAAAACCGGCATACTAAATCTTTCTCCTAATATTGGACAACTATGGTCATCAGCAAAATTACAAGTTCACAAATGATTACAAGCTCATTGAATAGCTCATGCAGAACTTCTTACCAAATAAGCTAGTGGATCTACCATCACGAAGGGATTATAAACCCAGCCAACACGCTTCTGATTCTTGCATTGAGGCTACTACATAGGCTAATTCTCATTATGCCAATGAAGACTCATTCACAACGTCCCTTTGAATGAAAGCTCCATTCAAATCTCAATATGATATTGAATTTTCTCTAAACTTTTGGCAACAGGTCATCAACAAAACCACCACCATTCTTCATTTTGGTCAAGCTTCCCACATGAGAAATAAAAAGAGGCAGTAAATTCAGCAAATTAAAGCTTAGTTTGGTCACCCCGTGGCCCATGAAAAGGAACTTCTAAAATAACTTGTGAAAAGGAATTTATTCATCTTGTAAATTTTTTCCGGTTACCCCAGGCCTAGGAGTTGTTAGAAAGAAAAAATTGATCCTTAGCATTTGATAGAAAAAGTAGCATGATGCCTAAAATGTTTTAAAAGATTTAAAGGAATTTTATTTTAGGATATGTAAGTAATGCATGCATAATATTGTAATATTTGAAAGAGTCTGAGGATACCCCTAGAATCCAATAATCTGTTTAAAAAAACTAGCTTTTAGCTTTTAAAAGCTCCAAATCTTCAACTTTTAAAAGTTCCCACAACAACTGCAAACTAAGGAGCTGTTTGGTATCACTGTCAAAAAATTATAAAAATGATAACAGAAACAAAAACTGCATGATAAGAAACTAAAACTAAAACTAAAAAACTAGCAACATGGTCAATATTTCCAAAACTAAAACAAATTAAAAACCTAATTGAACTCATGTTCAGTTTTGTTGTTGAATCAAATAACCATCAAAAAAATAAAATTGAAATAATAAAAATACAAAATAAAATAAATTAGTAATATTATAACAAAACTATAAAAATAGAAATTAATGAAAATTTATTTTATTCAATTATTATATTTGACTTAAGGCCTGGTTTGTTGATACAGTATTATATTGTTAAACTCACTTGTTAGTGCTCAACAACCCTATTCAATTAGTATTGGATCCCAAAATACTTTAATATCCAGAATTAACTTTTGCAAATTAAATCATTCATCTTATCCATCTTTTTTTAAAAAAATTAAAATTTATAATTAAAATAATATATCCATAAATTTCTAAAAATTTGGAAAAAATAAATAAATAAAAGTAATTTTAAAATTATTTTTACTACTTTTCAATGGTCATGTACAATAAGATTGTTCTTATAGCACTAAACAAAGCGTTTTGAAGTACAATAATTAAGTAAATAATCATAATAATTTCTATTTTCATTACAATATTTTTTAATATTATTCCTTTTGTATTTGTATTTTTTTAATTGTTATTTCTTTCAAAGAAAAAAATGAGCATTTGTTCAATCATGTTTTTAATTTGTTTTACTTTAATACATATTAATCAAACACATTGCCCGTTTTCAGCTAAGTTTTTGTTTTTGGTTTTTGGTTTTCGTTTCTGGTTTTTGTTTTCATAATTTTTGTGTGTGATACCAGATGGACGCTAAATTTCCCTTGGAAGGCAATTTGGAAAGCAATGGCCACAACCAGAAATTGCTTTTCTTCATTTGGGAAGCTGCTCTGAGCAAAGCTTTAACCACTGGTAATTTGCGAAAAGGGGCAAAATCCTGGTCCATAGACGGGTTCTGTTTAAAGAAGCAGTTGAGTTTGTTAATCATGTATAGCACCGCATTGAATGAAAAAAAGGGGGAATTTGGTTTATTGTCTGGTGGGCCAACCATGGACTATAGCTAGGACTGTGCAGGGTGATCTATGGGCTAGGACAGGGGTCCACTTAGGTGTAGATACAGAAAAAGCTGTGGCCTTCATTCCTCTCACCATTTTTTGGGTTGTGTGGAGGAAGAAAAATAGAAGAGCCAGTGAAGGAATAGATAAGTCTTTTACTCTTCCCAAAGATAGATGGCATGGTACTTTAACCAGTTGGTTAAATGGATTATACATCATGAATATACATAGTCCTAGATTCTTTTGGAAATACTGTCATATAAGTAATACAATTCTGTTTCTTTTTGTACTTGGGTGCCATAGTGCCCTTTAATGAAGTCATTCTTTGCTAATCTAATGCCTCAAACAATACAAAGAAGCCCCCAATAGAAGTAACATCAGTTCTAGTGAATTTTAAGAAGGTAATCATAGAGCCTAAGGAGATCCAAAAAAACTCACTCACTTCAGTTATCAATATCCACAAGGAGACCCCAATAATAATTAACAGACTTCCCAAAATGTCCACATAAATCGTAGCAAACACACTTAGAAAATTTATGAGTACCATCCATCACCCCCTTCCTATCATTCTCTCTTTAAGGACCTTTTTTCTTGACCGCCATCCCCTTCCGGTTCACTAATAACATGTCATTGCACAACCAACAAGCCTAAAAGGCTTTCTATTCGAGGCACGTTATTCAGAAATTCTGTCTCAGATTATTTCTCCCCTTTGGAAAGAAAAAGAAATTTATTAAGATAGAAGAATGCAATGAGGAATCCTCAAAAAACAAAATAACAAACAAATGAAGCTAAGACAAAAAGAAACTAAACGCTAAACCAAAAGATCCAGCCAATCACGTTGAATATCAGAAAAAGCCTTATTGCCAAAACACCTCATAGCAGACACCAACATGGATGCTAAAAACACAATCTTGGGATCCCAAATCATATATAAGCAACTATCTTGAAAAATCTGGGTATTTCTCTCCAGCTAAATAACCCAAATAACAGCAAAAATAGAATACCACAGCAAATCCTAACATTTTACATCTTCAAAAACCTATGAAACCAAACATCAAGAAAGCCTAAAATGAATAAGGACACATCCAACACTCCCCTCAAGAAACCAAATAGTTTGTTCCATAAACACCGTGCTACAAGGCAGTGCAGAAATAATTGGGCATCGTCCTCGTTACTACCATAACACATAAAAACAAACATCTAGAGATAGAGCGATGCGCGGCATGTTAACTCTATTAAGAATGGTCGTCCATACAAAAGCCTTTACCTTTGTAGGAACTTTAGCTCTCCACAATCATTTGGCAAAGAGGGAAAAGCAATGAAAAGAGTTTTTTAGATGAATATAGAACAAGTTACAAGAGAAAATACCTAAATTATCCAAACACCAAATCCAAACATCCCCATGATGAGAATAACAAAAAGAATTAAACAGCCCCACAAGGGAAGAAAGTTCCTCTACCCCTATCAATAAGATTACAAAGAAAAACCTGAAAATCCCAATAAACCTCAGAGCTATCCATAAGAAAAAAAAGGAATAGGTGCATCAAGATCAAAGAAATATGAAGAATGGAAGGAAAAGCAACAGAAAAGCAAATATCCCCAAGCCAAATATCCTTCCAAAACCAAACCATACGCTCATCCCCAAGCCAAATATCATGTTCTGGGGCTTATTTTTAGCCTCTTGGCAAAAAATACGCTGTCCCAGTAATTGTTTAGAGCATGTCAAAGAAAAAGAATTCAGGTTGTCTGACATACCATCCCCCATAACTTTCTAACCCTTTAAGCAAACTACATAGGACATATTTTCACATGATCTGAAGTAGTCCAACAAAGCCATTGTGCACAAGTCTTTTCCTTTATTTTATCATCAAAAAGAAAAACCTTTTACAAGATCCGTATACATAAAGATGATTATAACCAGAAAAAAAAAGTTATCAACTATAAAATCATAAACAAGTTTGTTCATAAGTTGGACAAGGAAAAAGGGGAGATATTCCACCAACAGCAAAAGTTAGTAATGGGTCTCACCATGAACAAAGATCTTTGGCTCATCATGTCTACTAAAAACATCAACAGACACTCTTCCTCCACCGCCACCAGCAAAACCACTTCCTCCACAAGCACTTATACTGCCACTTCCAGTCCTGCACTTCACAGCAATAACAATTAAATAAGAAATGAATAAAAATTAGCAGCGCTTTAAAAGGCTCAATCGAGGCTCGCCTCAAGGCACACATGCCTAAAACGCCTATAGGCTTAATCTAAAATACCAAATTCCAAAAAGGCTAACACATTATATGCTGTGGCTAACGCATTTTTACCAAAGGCATGCCTTTTGTTCCTTTTCAGTTGAGGCTTATGCATTTTGGGTGTCTGATTCTCAAGTAAAAATTGGTTAAAAAATTTTAACTACATTTTTGTATAGAAGGAATATCATAACATGAGTTCATTTCTAGAACTCTTGAATCTCAATCTTTCCAAAATAAAAGAGATTTGTATCTTAGATCATGAAAATAATTTGAACTTTGTAATAGTATAGCTATCTCTTGTCATGATTTATGTCATGTATTCAAGTTAGCAATTTTTGAACGGCCGCCAAGTAGTTTGTAAGGTATATATAATTTTTCTTTCTTACATTATATTTGTGATTTTCTTAATTTTTCTTTATTTTAAAATATATAAATTTATTTACATTTTTTTAATCCTAAAAATAAATTCTTTTATGCCCCAATGCCTTAAGGCTTACAACTCGCCTTTTAAAAGTTAAAATGCCTCGCCTTATGCCTTTGCCTTTTAAAACATTGAAAATTAGTGGTTTGCATTGGTTGCATAATTGGTGTAGTTTCCAAGAACTTATAATTCAAATGATGACAGTCAAAAATTATAATATCATCCGAACATACTTGGTTCATAATTATAGGTGGTATCATTGTATCAATGTATCTTACAAACATTCAGAGATACAACATGCATGAGCTGGTTGGGGAAAAAAGGGGGCTTTTAATTATTTTGCATGCAGATAAGATGCGTGTGTGTGTGCTTGAGAGAGAGAGAGAGAGAGAGAGAGAGAGAGAGAGAGAGGGAGGGCAACCTTCTTAGTCAAAGATTGGCTAAAGAAAATTGGCCAAAGCCAAGTCATGAATTCCCACAGCATTAAGGTTAAATCCCAATGCCTACAAATAAATAAAAGTTTCGAAGAAAAAACATCAGTTGGTGGCTAGTGGCTACCAGCTAATAAAAAGGACACTGCCACTTTGGATTTCCAATTCATTGGTACAAAGAAGAGTCACTTCACTTCCAACCTAGTAGAATTTAGATATTTTGTGTAAGAAATCAAGAATGTTTATTTTCAAAAAGTGAAGGCCATGAGGCTGCACAGGCAAAACATGTCTCCCAGTCATCTCAAATCATGTTCAAATTCATTCTCCAAAAGACTCTCCATGAATTCATAATAACTACATTGCTTTCCAGGAACTAATCAGCAACAAATACTCTATTAGGTATCAAAATCGAATTGAATGGATATTCTTTTTTTCCCTCAAACATTCCAATATACAAAGAGTTCAGTATGTTTATCTTTACTTCCTTACTAACCACAAGCACATGCCACACATTATTAATATCTCCCACTTATTGAATTAGTCTCTCTCAACAAAATCAAAGAATTACTTTTGTCCCTGGCATACTCCAGGTGCAATCACCCATTAAACCTTCAAAATCATCTGCTCATTACAGCACTACTCATGGAACAACCACACACATCCAAAAAGTTCTTCAGAGCTTAAAGAATAGAGAGTCAGTTAGAAGGATCTAATTTGCAGATCAGAACCATCGCTGTCAAGGCTGCTAAATCAGAAGGAACTACTTACTTCACTGGTATTGACTCTCGTCTACATAAGTCGTTAGATTGGTGTTTGAAATACGGGTGAGGGGCTGGCCAGAGTAGTTTTGCCCATTGTCTGTCCACTTCACTCAAGGTTCAAGAGGGTTTCTAGTCTAATATCATGAGTGGACCAAAAGAGGCTTCATAAGATGAATATAGAAGCAATTTTTTCCCTTTTTTGGTTTCTATTTTTGTTTCACAGAGGATGGGGGAATGGAGCTTTCCCATCACTAGATTTTCACCAAAACCAAGATGAAGGCAGTATCTTGCTTCAAACAACGAAAGAAATAATCCATACAGAAAGCCACTAAAAACCTCATGAAGTGGATGAAAGGAATATGCATAGAAAGGAATGAAATACAACTTGTCTTAGATTAATTATCAATTAGGAATGGTCATATATTCACCTTTTTCTCCAGTAAATAAATATATTATTCTTACCTTATTTACTAAGAAATTGAACCCCTTACATTACAATATACAACAACCCAAATGCCAAGCTGTCAATAGCAAATGACAGACATTGTGATCCGAATCTTGAAACCTTTGCATAAATTAGGTAGCGAGTATCATCTAGAAAAAGTAGACTTTTTAGCTTTATGGGTTGTCATTCATTAACCCATTATCCGGGATCAATCCCTGGAAGTTTGCAGACATTCAAATCTAGAACATCATATCAATTCAACTTACACAAACATCCAAGTTTTCAATTTCAGGTACTCTGGAAGAGGACTTCTTTCAGGTAACCCTGAAGAAGTTACAAAAGCAGAACTGTCGTGCAATGGGAAAAGAAAAAAAGCATCTAAATAATACAGAAAAATTAGCACAAGAGTAAAGAATAATTTAGTAATATTTCTCTACTAAACAAATAACTTGAAAAACTGTAATTGATTACCAAAATGATATAATAAACAAAACTAGCTCCTTCATTCAAGCAAAGATAATCCGAAGGCAAAGAAATTACATCTTATAAGCTTTGATGAAGACACTGCCACCAGAACCACCTCCACCCTTGCTCCCCCCATCACCTCCATCGGCCAAAACACTCCCATCCACAGCAAGAAACCTCAATATCTCAAACTTAACACGCCCACCTCCACCTCCACCAAAATCTACCTCCTTACTCGTAGTCCCACCCTTACTACCGTAACTCCACGGTTTCTGCAGGGTCGACCATGAGTATGCATCCCCGCCCCACACATCCTCTGGAAGCTTCTTCGTATCAGTCAAACAGCATGCTCCTCTTCCCCCATGCCCCCCGCCCGCGCCATCAACTCCTTGTGGTGTCCCACTGGTCTGGGACGGAGGCGCACCCGCCAGACCCGTAGCATTCACTATGGAACCATTAAGGAAACTTGCATTATTTGATGCAAGAGAGAAAGTACCTGTTGCAATCGTCGCATTCTCGCCCAAACTAAAATTGCCTGTGATATTGACAGTAATTGAACACCCTAATACCAAACAATAGACATTTACTCCAGGAAGGATATAAAAATTGCCCTTCCCTTCTATATACACATCATCGACGAGCTCCAAATCAGAGTATAATTTGCATGTAGTGTCCAACGAGCCGATGCCCTTGAGATCGTACTCACAGGAGACGGACGGAGGATGCGGAGGCGGAGGCGGAGGTGCCGGTGGGGAGTAGTCTTGGTGAAAGAGATTCAAATCGAGGTCAGTGATCGAGAAACCTTCGTCAGAAGCAGAAGCCAATGCAACTGTGCCGAAGAAGAAGACCCCCAAGAAGAATAAGCAGCGGCTAGGGTTTCTAAAGGAGGCTATAAATTTGCGCAGTGAACAAGATTGAGGCCTCGGTCCCTCCATTCACCAATGAAGCAGCTCATTACACCGAAGAATTAGGGTTTCAAGCGAACTACATCCAAAACCCTATAGTCGAAAACCCCCCGAAACACCATGAAAACAAGCTCTGTGAATCTGTAAAAATATTCATGTATATATAATTAATTAATATAATCTTCAGTATTTTGGGATTTTGTGGAACAGAAACCGTCGAAATAGATCAAAATTTTACAAATGAAGCTTGGAAATTTCGTGGAATCTTTCTTCGTGTGGAAGGAACGGAACAGAGAGAGGGAGAGCGGGTGGCAAGACCAGAGAAAATATGGGCTGCCCTGTGAGGAAGAGGTGAAAAACAAAGAACGTGTGGTTTGGGATTGGATGGAGTGGACCTAGCGTGAGCTCAGACTCAGATTGTGTCCAGAAACTATTGGCTAGCGCTAGGAGAATTTTCTAAAATTCTAAATGTTATGGTTACAACCAATAATAGATGGACGCGTGGAATCAAAAATGCTAAATCTGGATGCGCTGGATCTTTACTTGTTGATGGAGAGGAGTTCCCGAAAGCGACGCCCCTGAGCGGTAAACAATATTCTACCGAAAAAGGAAGAAAAGAAAAATGGTAAAATTTGATTATTAATTTGTGGGTCGTATGGAACCTACTATTTTTTAGATAAAAAATATTTATCTGAAAAAATATTTATTTAAAAATAATTTAAAGTACTAATTATAAGTATTTTTCAAAATATGTACTTTTTTTAAAAATATTGTAAGTATTTTTTAAATAAGTCTTTTGTTTGTAAAAAATTATTTTTTCATAAAATACTTATTTTTTTTACAAAAAATAGTTTGAAAAAACACTTTTTGAAATAAGAACTTATTTAAATACTAACCAAACACTACCTAACTTTTTATACCTAATTTTTATGACATTTCAAATAAGAGATTAAATAAGTACTTATTTTAAAATATAATTTTGAAAATTATATTTTTAGGAAAATAAGAAATCATTTGAAACCACAAAAGTACTTTTATTAAAAAGTACTTATTTATAAGTTGTCTATGATTATTTATTATAAGTAATTTTCATATAAGTACTTTTTCATATAATTATTTTTTAGAAAATATTTTTTTTTAAATATAGTTTAAAAAAATATTTTTTTTCAAGTAAGTATTTGTTTAAGTATAAAACAAACATTATATATTGACACAGATATTTTTTTAAAAATGCTTTTCTAAAATAGATTTTTTTTTAAGACGTTCCAAACGAGGACTAGTTTGCTCGATGGAGAAAGTAGTTGTAGTATGTAATGAAATTGGTAATGTAGAGACTCAACAAATTTAATGTATAAAAATAATAAAAGTAAAGAAATAAAAGAGAAGGAAAAGGAAAAAAAGGATCAACAGGGGTTCGTCGACGAACTAATGGTCTTCGTCGACGAATGTCCCTATAGATCTCATCGACGAAGTACACGTATCTCATCGACAAGAAAATACCGAGAATCAGGAAAATTTCAGAGAATTTCAGGCTCGTCGATGAACCAGCTTCCTTGTCGACAAAGTGCCTTCGTGGGCTCATCGATGAATCACTCTAACTCGTCGACGAAACTTGGCTTATAAATAGGAAAACCCTCAATTTTAAGCGTAATTTCTCTCTCTCTCTCTCTCTCTCTCTCTCTCTCTCTCTCTCTCTCTCTCTCTCTCTCTCTCTCTCTCTACCCTACGGTTTTCTTTCTCTCTCTCTTTGATTTCAGCTTCGTTAAGGCCCATTTTGACGATCAGGAATTGCCACGAGGTTCGTGGATCTACAACTTAACCAAAGCAGATTGTTGGTTTGGAGTTCTTAGGCACCACTCCAAAATCAGGGTAAGTGAGGTATTTTAGGATTTTATGAGTTATTTGAAGTATTCAGAACCTAGGAAGTGTTAAATAAGAATTGTTCTGGGGGTTGAGTTGACTAATTTGGGAAAATGTGAATTTCAGGCTTTTGAACTATGAATACCGTGGAGCGTAGGACTTAGGGTGTTAGTGGACCTCTCAATAAGCCAAGTAAGGGGAATAAATTTTACCAGTATTTTAGAAATTATGGGTTGAATAAATATGTGAAAATGGTGATATGATATTTTAATTGTATATATTATGATGTGAATAACAAATGAAATTGTGTAGCATATGAGTTATACTGAGAACATGTTTGAAAGTTGAAATTGGGTTGTGTGAACTACATGGTGAATTATGAGAATACGAGATAAACATATATTGAAATGTTTGTGTGCAGAAAAGAATGTAAGAGAAACTCATTGATGTTTTTATAGTGAACTATAATAATAAGAGAATTGTTTTATTGAGAAACAATGAAAAGTGATATATCGAAGAGTATTTTTTGGGAAATGATGAATTATGTTTTATTGAGAAATGTTGAGATATGTGAAATGAGATATATACTATTATGAGAATGGAATGTGTATTGAAAAGATGGAAAAGAAACAAGAAATGATGAGAATACTGAAATGTGATATATATACCATTATGAGATAAGATTTGAATATGAAAATGTGAATATTGCAATGTGAATACTGTGCAATATGGATGTTAAAATGCGAATACTGGAAATGTGAATATTGCAAGGTGAATACTGAAATGTGAATAATGAAATGTGGAAATGAGAACCCTGATGAACGATTGTTGATATAGAGCACAGTATCGATGCTAGCGGATGATAAGTACAACCACACGGTCTCGTAGAGAGTGTGGTGTGGTAGTCGAATGAGCTAGTGAGAAGGGTAGTTTTGCCTCCTAGAGTCCGAACAAGGGTTTGGCAGACCATTCGTACTATAAACAGGTATATGGATTGTTTATTTTGATCTAACAGGGTAGGCCAACCGCGGTTTAGATCCAGCTTTCCGGCCGCACAACCTCAACCATGGGGGAAGCATGGCGTGGAGAATATCCTCAGGGTAGCTATGAGTTACAAACACGTATGTATTGGTTACCGAGGACACTTATAAGCTAGATGATGAAATGGTAATAAGAAAAGAAAGAGTGTGAGTTTAATAACATAAATAAATAAGGCGAAGTAAAACTCTCCATCTAAGGGCTAACTGAGTAAGGTGAGTGCCCTGATAAATATCAATTATAATTGTACCCAAGTTAATCGGGCAGAGTTACAAACGATATCAGAAAGTTACATGTATGGGCGTGTAATCTTTCTCCTCGAGAACTTTTGCTGATAAATATGGGTTGCAAGTGAATAAGTTGAAAATGGAATTAAAGCTTATAAAAGCTTGTGTTTTATATTTTTATGATTATAAGCATAAATGGTATATTTTTCTTAGATGATATTACTACTGAAATGAGAATATTATGATATAACAAAACTCTTACTGCCACACACTGTAAATAATTTATTCCGTCTTACTGAGATGTGTCTCACCCAAATATCTAAACATTTTCAAAAATCGTGACAGACCAGGAGATCGAGCACCGAGATAGAGGGGAGCCGACACCCTGGTTGACGGGGTGAGTGTTTTGAGTTAGGGATGTATGTTACCCCTAGGGTGTTTTGTTGTTTTGGAAATGGGTTAGACCTGTATATATATGATTGTATATTGCTCTGGATATTGGTATTCTAGATGGTGGTAATTATTGACTTCTGCTGTTAGGGTTGTTTATAAGGTTGACTCAATACCCGGTACCCGCTTCGGGTTGGGTTATGTTCAAATGGTATCAGAGATTTTGACGTGGCTGGTGTTTGAGTATTATTGATTTATTATTTATATAAAAAATTGTATAGAAATCGGGGCATAACAATTTGGTAGTAGAGCTTGGGTTGTTAGGTTTTGCAAACTTTAGTAAACAACGGAACATAATACTAGAGTATAGGAATGGATTTTGAGGAGAATAGGAGATGCGTAGATTCATACATGATGTAGAGACCCGGAGAATTTATAGCAATTCAATAATAAAAGAAAGGAGAGAAATAGGAAAATTTTAAAAGGATACTTACAGGGTCTCGTCGACGAACGCAGGACGCTTGTCAATGAGCATCCTTCTTGGGTTCATCGACGGGGACATTCGTTTCATTGACAAGAAGTTACCAAGAGGGCCCTTTTTAGGGCCTGAATCTCATCGAAGAGACAACTACTTGGACTCATCGATGAGGTGACGTGGCTCGTTGACGAGGCCACGTGGTCAGCCACCTATATATAGCAAAAAATTTATTTTTTAATACAGAATCTCGTCCAATTCACTTCATCTCTCTAAAAGTCGGTGCTTCCTCCTTCTCTCTAGGTTTTTGGCTCCGATTCTCCACGGTTAGACGATTAGAAGCTACCATGGTGGTCTTGGGAAGATTCTCTACAACATAGCCGGAGCAAAATGTTGATTTGAGAAGTTTGGGAACCATCCCAAAACCAAGGTAAGTGGATTATTTGAGTATTTCAAGTATTACCCGGTTCATTTGAGGCTAGATTCTGTATTATATGCGAATATACTAGAGTTTTGTGAAGTAAAATCAGGGTATTATATTTTTAGGAATAGGGTGTTTTGGGACCCTGCAGGCAAGGGTTGAAGACCCCAATGGGTGATATTAAATAATATACGAATTATAGTTTAGGGATTGTGCATATATGGATTTGGGGAAGTATGTATGCGATAATTATTTAGGTGAATTCAGTTGTTTGATTGGAAAATTATATGTGTATTATCTTAGGACGTTGAAATTATAAATGTTGCACCTGTGAGACTGTAAATAATAGCTAGTATTCAGATAGTCAGGTAAGGGAAATATGCTATACTAGGAGAATTTAGTATAGTTTTCAGTATAAAATATACGTTTTACCAGATTATCATTCAGATTATAAAAATATTAGTATAATAGAAAATACAAATTTCAGAGCATGTGAATCCCATTTATTTAATTATGTGGCATGAGCTAGTAACAGAGTAGCTCAGGGCCTATGGAGAGGAGACCATTATAAGGGAGGTCAGAGGCAAATGACGGGACCTTGTGAGAATCAGGGTGTGTAGATCCACCCTGTGTGTCAGACGTGTGGAAGGAGACATCTGGGAGAGTGTCGAACTGGGAGAGACATCTGTTATCATTGTGGGAGACCCGGCCACATGGCACGAGCATGCCCAGGACCGCCGGTCCAAGTCCCAGCTCCTAGACCCTACCACGGAGGTTATTAGGCACCTCGTGGAGGCCAGTAGAGGAGTGTAGCCCCGACGAGGGTTTATGCTTTGACGTTGAGTGATGTTGAGACTGCCATAGATGTAATGACAGACACCTTTACTGTTTTACCATATCAAGTTATTGTTTTATTTCATTCAGGTGCTACTCATTCTTTTTTGTTTGCAAATTTCATTAAATTGTCTAGAGGCGAGACCTAGTCATTAGATGTAGAAATGTCAGTAGCTTCACCGGCTGGTTCAGTGGTAAAGTGTCGTAGGGTGCTCAGAGGTTATCCCATAAAAATTCAGCGGAGAGTACTACTTGCTGATCTAATTATACTTGACATGCATGGGTTCGATGTAATACCGGATATGGATTGGCTAGTAGCTAACTATGCTAATATTGATTGTCATTTGAAAGAGGTGATCTTCAAACCACCGGGAAAGCAAAAATTCAGGTTTGTAGGGTCATAGGTGTGTTCCCCACCTCAGTTAGTGTTAGCTATGCAAGTGAGAAAGCTATTCCTAGATGGTTGTTAGGGGTTTATGGCTTTTGTAAAGGAGGTGTCATGAAATGAATTGAAGCTTGGAAATACACTAGCGGTTAAGGAGTTTCCAGATGTTTTCCTAAAAGAATTGTCAGGATTGTCTCTTGACCGTGAGGTAGATTTCACTATCGATTTACTTCCCGGGACGACACCGATCTCTAAAGCTCCTTACTGATTAGCTCCAGTAGGATTTAAGGAATTAAAGGACCAACTACAAGATCTATTGAATAAAGGATTTACTTGGCCCAATGTATCACCGTGGGGAGCTCCAGTGTTATTTGTAAAGAAGAAGGATGGTTCTATGAGGATGTATATAGATTACAAGGAAATTAATAAGGTGAAAATCAAGAACAAGTATTCTCTACCACATATAGACGATCTATTTAACCAACTTCAGGGTACGTGAGTCCATTCCAAGATTGACATTTGATCAGGCTACCACCAGGTGAAAGCAAAAGTAGAAGACGTCTCAAAGACAGCCTTCAGGACCAGATATAGGCATTATGAATTCCTCGTTATGACTTTTGGTCTAACGAATGCTCCTATTGTATTCATGGATTTGATAAATAGAATCTTTCATTAGTATTTAGACCGGTTTGTTGTGGTTTTCATTGATGATATACTGGTCCATTCGAGGAGTTTTGAGGAGCATGAGGCACACTTACGACTAGTACTTCAGACGCTTAGGGAAAAGAGATTGTATGTCAAGTTTAGTAAATGTGAATTTTGGTTGGAGAAAGTGGCATTTCTGGGGCATGTTATATCAGGGGATGGAATTTTTGTGGATTCTAGCAAGATTAAAGCAGTTATGAATTGGTTCAGATTGAAGAATGTTTAGGAAATCAGGAGTTTCTTGGGGTTGGCAGGTTATATGTCAGTTTGTTGAGGGATTCTCAACATTGTCAGGGCCTCTAACGCGTCTGATAAGGAAGAATGTCAAGTTTAAATGGGATGACAGTTGTGAATAGAGTTTTCAAGAACTGAAACAAAGGCTTGTCACTATACTAGTGTTGATCATCCTGTCAGGGGGTGATGGTTATGCAATTTATAGTGAAACATCTTTGAAAGGGCTCAACCGTGTATTGATGCAGCATGGTAGGGTTGTAGCTTATGCCTCCCTATAGTTGAAAGAGTATGAAAAGAACTACCCTACCTATGATCTAGAATTGGCTGCAGTGGTATACGCGTTAAAGATTTGGAGGCATTACTTGTGCGGTGAGAGATTCGAGATATTCTCCAATCACAAAAGTTTAAAGTACTTTTTCACTCAAAAGGAGCTGAACATGAGGTAGAGGAGGTGGTTGGAACTTATTAAAGACTATGACTACACTATCAGTTTCCACCTAGAGAAAGCAAACGTGGTAGCTGATGCTTTGAGCACGAAATCAGTGGGACCAGCATTGGCAGCTATGGAGGTTCAGCATCTGATCCAGATGGATTTGGAAAGACTCGGTGTAGAGTTGGTAGAAAGTGATCCTCGGGCATTTATTGCCAACCTGGTATTGCAGCCTACTCTACTGGAAAGGATTAAGATTGCTCAGAGGGATGACGTAGAATTAGCGGAGCTGATAGCTAAGGTGCAGGATGGACAGAAAGAGGAATTCAGTATTTTTGATGACGGGGCCCTGAGGTTCCGTTCCAGGTTGTGCATGCCTGCAGATATGGACATCGGGAGGATAATTTTAGAGGAGGCTCACAGATCTCTATACACAATTCATCTTGGCAGTACTAAAATGTATAGGGATTTGCGAGAGTATTTCTAGTGGAGTGGCATGAAGAGGAAGATTGTCGAATTTGTGCAGTAGTGCTTGACGTGCTAGCGAGTTAAGGTCAAGCACTAGAGGCCGGCAAGGCAGTTGCAGCCACTTTACATTCCTGAGTGGAAGTGGGATCACATATCCATGGATTTTATTACTGGGCTACCGCTGGCATTGCATGGTCAGAATGCCATCTAGGTAGTTGTTGATCGGCTGACGAAAACAGCTTATTTTCTACCTATTAAAGTTATCTACCCTATGAACAGATTGATAGAGATCTACATTTAGGAGATTGTTCGATCCCATGGAGTGTCAATATCTATAGTCTAGGACCGTGACCCACGTTTTACATCACAGTTTTGGAAGAGCTTGCAGGACACTTTGGGGTCTCAATTGCTTTCCATCCTCAGACAGATGGTTAGATAGAGAGAACGATCTAGGTATTTGAGGATATGCTATGAGCGTGTGTATTGGATTTCGGGGGTAGTTGTACCCAGTATTTTTTGCTGGTTGAATTTGCCTACAATAATAGCTATTAGGCCAACATTGGCATGTCACCTTACGATGCGCTTTATGGTAGGAGGTGTCGTTCTTCTTTATATTGGGATGAGTTAGGTGAGAGGCGAGTTTTGGGGCCAGAAATAGTGTAGCAGGCATACGATAAAGTTCGGCTTATCCAAGATAGAATCAGTGCAGTTTTGAGTCGGCAGAAAAGTTACGCAGATACTCGCCGCCGGGAGTTGGAATTTAAAGTGGGTGACTATGTGTTTTTGAAAATAGCACCATTAAAGGGAGTTATGAGGTTTGGGAGAAAGGGATAGTTGAGCCCTAGGTTTATTGGCCCATTTGAGATACTCAAGAAGATTGGGTTAGTTGCCTATCGGCTAACTTTACCACCAGCTCTATTCAGAATACATGACATATTTCATATTTCTATGTTAAGGAAATACGTCCCAGATCCTTCCCATGTCATCAACTATGCAGAATTAGAATTCAGTGATGCTATAGCATATGAGGAAGTTCCAGTACAGATCTTAGATAGAAAGGAACATGAATTGAGCAACAAGAAAATACCACTAGTAAAAGTCTTGTGGATGAATCATGCGGTGGAAGAAGCTTTTTGGGAGTTTGAGGAGAAAATTAGATAGAAATACCCACACCTGTTTAGTGTGGTACAGTAGTAGTTTGCATAGTTTAAATAATGACAGTTTTATTTTGTTTAGTACAGAGTGACAAAGGTATAATTGTAATTTAGAATATAAGATAGGTAGTGTTTTTAGTTTTGGGAAATTTTTCTTTTATGAGTATATTTTTAATCTCCTAGAACTGCTTATGTAACCACGGTATTCCTCTGCCATAAGTGAGGGTTAGTAATAAAATAAGTAGCCCATTTTTTTTCAAAGAATGGGGTCAATACAGATAGTAAATTTTGAGGACAAAATTTTATAAAGAGGGGAGAATGTAGAGACCAGGAGAATTTATAGTAATTAAATAATAAAAGAAAGGAGAGAAATAGGAAAATTTTAAAAGGGGACTTATAAGGTCTCATCAACAAACGCAGGGCGCTCGTCAATGAGCATCCTTCTTGGGGTTAGTCGACAAGGACATTCATCTCATTGACGAGAAGTTACCGAGATGGCCATTTTCAGGGCCTGAATCTCATTGATGAGGAGTAGGCGTTCGTCGACGATTTAACTGTTTGGACTCGTCGATGAGGTGACGTGGCTTGTTGACGAAGCCAAGTGGTCAGCCACCTATATATAGCCAAAAATTCATTTTCAGTGCAGAATTTCATTCAATTCAGTTTCTCTCTCTAAAAGTCGGTGCTCCCTCCTTCTTTCTAGGTTTTCAACTTCGATTCTCCCCAATTTGATGATCAGAAGCTACCACAGTGATCCTGGGGAGATTCACTACAACATAGCCGGAGCGAAATGTAGATTAGAGAAGTTTGGGAACCATCCCAAAACTAGGGTAAGTGGATTATTTGAGTATTTCAAGTATTACCCAGTTCATTTGAGATCGGATTCTGTATTATATGTGAATATACTAGAGTTTTGTGAAGTAAAATCAGGGTATTATAATTTTAGGAATAGGGTGTTTTGGGACCCTACAGGTAAGGGTTGAAGACCCCAGTGGGTGGTATTTCGGGAACCCAAGTAAAATGATATATAGATTATAGTTTAGGAATTGTGCATATGTGGATTTGGGGAAGTATGTATGTGATAATTTTTTGGGTGAATTCATTTGTTTGATTGGAAAATTATATGTGTATTATCTTAGGATGTTGAAATTATAAATGCCACATGTGTGAGATTGTAAATAGCAGCTAGTATTCAAATAGTCAGGTAAGGGAAATATGCTATGCTAGGAGAATTTAGTATGGTTTTCAGTATAAAATATATGTTTTTCTAGATTATTATTTAGATTATAAAATATTAGTATAGTAGAAAATACAGATTTCAAAGCATGTGAATCCCATTTATTTAATTATGTGGCATGAGCTAGTAACATAATAGCATAGTAATTATACAATTTACAAATACCATGTTTTAGAGTATATTAGCAGAAAATATCATGGGATACACATGTTTTACAGAACGATGACTTTTCAGTATACATCCAGATAGAAATTTTACAGTATATTCAGAAATATGATTTATAATATTTCGAAAATATCATGATTTACAATATATATACAAAAACATATATTTTCAGCAATTTCAGAATATCATGATTTTAGAACCATAATACCCAGATACTCTGATATTCAGACGGATATTCAGTTATTCAAATATTAAATATTCAGTTAGCTATTTAGATTTTTCAGATTATTTAGATCAGTTTTACAGTGTTATGGTTATTTAAAAATCATGGTAAAACAGTAATATAGATATATTAGTTACATATATAGTATCAATCCCTAATGGACCAGATTCAGTCAGTAGAGCACGGTACCGTAACTATTTTCAGTTCAGAGAGCAACCACATAACTCAAATAGTATGTGGATATCAATAGTCGATCGTGCCTATGTTGTGGATAGGCTCACCGTCAGTTAGGGTTGAGGAGGCCAATCTAAGTTTTGGAGTTCAGTTGACTTATCCTGGTCGGCCAGCCAGTGTTAGGTCCCGCCTTCGGGCACCACAACCCTGTCATGATGGGTTAAATCATCTCTTTTAGTTATCCATCTAGGAAATTCTCTCTCTCTCTCTCTCTCTTACTATATATATATATATATCCAAATTTATAGAAATCGTAGACATACTTATGAATATTAGAAGTATTATGAATAGAAATTTCAAAAAAATAGTTTATGTTAAGTAACATAAGTATGAGCTATACTGTACATTATCTATACGTGTTTTCTTAGATTCAGTTATTTATGGTATTTTTAAATCAGATTTTACAAATATGTAAAATCACCTGCCACACACTAGAAATAGCATATTTCGTCTTACTGAGCGTTGTCTCATCCTAGTGATTTAACATTTTTCAAGTGATCCAGCCAGGCGAGCAGATTAGGCTCATAGATAGAGGGGACTACAATACTGCCTTGTCTGTAGGGTGAGTATTTTGTGAAGTCATTTTTGAGTAGTCCCTAGGTTCAGATGAAGGTGTTTTGAAAATGGTTATGTATGTGTATTTAAGGAAGAATTTTGACACTCTGGTATTGTAAATATTGATATGGTTGTATGTATTCTGCTTTCCGCTGCTTAGGTAGTTTATTGGGTTCTAGATTCCACGGTCCCTATTTGGTCTGTGATGATGGTATAGTTTTATTAGAAGGTATCAGAGCAGTGGAATTTTACAGTGTATTATGTGGGAAAAAAATGGCATGTAAAATCTGGTCATTACACATGAGTTAGTTATTGTTAGCGGATGAGAATGAAAATTTAGGGTTCTATCTCTTGGTCTGGAAGCAGGAGTTCCGTGGTTGTTTCTGTGATTTCCTAGGGTGACGACTTTAGGAAAACCATAGTAAACTATCGCGAGTTCTTATTTTTGAGTGGTAGGGCTGAATCTTAAATTCGGATTGAGGATATTGGAGATAGATGATTGTAGAGGAATATTTTATGAGTTTACTTTATTGAGTGTGTTAGTGATGTTGAGATGATAAAGTTATAAGATTGTTTATATTATGGGATGGAGCCTGAAAGGAGCAGTGCAAAGGCTAGAGGTGATGACGTAAGGCCTTCTAGTATGGGTGGCGGAGACCCCGATGCAGTGCTACGTAGCGTCACCCAGCAGGTGATGGTAAAGATGGCTAGGAGTGTAGGGGAGCGGAGCTGCACGATCCTTGTCGTTCTCTAGAGGAGCTGACCCACTTGTGGCTGAGAATTGGGTGTAGGATATAGAGGACGTGTTGCCAATTCTCCCGTGTATAGATGAGCAGAAGGTGCTATTTGTGACCTTTAAGTTGACAGGGGAGGCAAAATGCTGGTGGAGACCTGCGAGACTACTAAAGGAGTAGAGACCTGACCCTGTAGTAGTGACATTGTGCTGTTTCAGGGAGATCTTTTTCGAGTGGTACTTCCTCGCTACTACTAGAAGTGCGAGGGTAGCGAAGTTTTTGCACTTGATGTAGGGGCAGATGATGGTACAACAGTATGCAACTAGATTTATCGAACTATCTCAGTTTGCCCCGTATTTGGTATCGGATGAGGAAAAGAAGGCGAGGAAGTTCAAGGAGGGTTTGAGAATGAATTTGTTTGAACTAGTTATAGGCTTTCAGGCCCAAACTTTTGCAGAGGTAGTGGATAGAGCTACAGTGATTTAGAATGACCTATAGAGAGACACTGCAGCACAGAACTAGGGAAAAAGGCTTGTGCCTCCAAATTTTCAGGCAAGGTCCAGCCGAGGGCCTTAGAAGAGGTAGGATAACAGAGGAGGATGGAGATGGGGAGTGGGAGATCAGACAGTACAGGGTAGGAAGATGCCCCCTCTTTGTCCCAGATGCTATAGGAGACACCCAGGCGAGTGTCGGGTCAGGGAGGTGATATGCTACCGGTGCTATCAACCTGGCTATATAGCGAGAGATTACCGTGCACCGCTAGCGATTGTGCCTACTCTTAGACAATATAGAGGAGGTCATCAGGAACCCTGAGGCGATCAGTAGAGGAATACTGCCCCAGCACGAGTCTATGCTTCGACGCTAGGAGATGTTGAGGTGGCAAGAGATGTCGTGACAGGTATTGTTTTAATACTGTTATGTAAAGCTACTTCTTTTTTTGATTCATTCTTTTATTTTCCTAGAATTTGTTAAATTTTGTGGGATAGAAACTCAGCAGTTGGATGTTAGTTTGTTAGTGGCTACACAGACAAGGGCTGTAGGGATACGTAAGAAGGTACTTAGGAGTTGTCCAATCTATATTCAGGGGAGGTCTTTATCAGCTAACCTAGTGGTTTTAGAGATGCATGGGTTCGAGGTGATTCTGGGGATGGACTGGCTAGCTACCCAATATGCTAATATTGACTGCCATCAGAGAGAGGTAGTGTTCAGACTTCTAATAGGACAGGAGTATAGATTTGTGGGGTCACGCGTGCGCACCCCACCACAGTTGTTAATAGCCATTCAGGCGAAGAGGTTGATTTTAGAGGATTTCTAGGGATACTTGGCTTATGTAAAGGAAGTATCAGAAGGGGAGTTGAGGTTACAGGATATACCGGTAGTGAGGGATTTTCCTGATGTTTTTCTCGAGGTGTTACTGGGACTACCTCTTGATCGAGAGGTAGAGTTTGTTATTGATATAGTTCTAAGGACAACACCAATTTCTAAAACATCGTACATAATGGCACCGACATAACTAAAAGAGTTAAAGGAACAGTAGCAGGAACTGTTAGATAAGGGGTTTATTCGACCTAGCGTGTCGCCCTGGGGAGCGCTGATTTTGTTTGTGAAGAAGAAGGACGGGTCGAAGAGAATATGCATCAACTATAGAGAATTAATAAAGTGACTATCAAGAATAAGTACTCACTTCCCGACATTAGTCATTTATTTGACCAGCTATAGGGGACACACATTTTCTCGAAGATAGATCTACGGTCTGGGTATCATCAGGTAAAGGTCGGAGTAGAGGATGTTCCACTACGAATTATTGGTTATGCCGTTTGGACTGATAAATGCTCTAACAGTATTTATGGATTTAATGAATTGGGTCTTTTACCAGTATTTAGATCAGTTTGTGATAGTGTTCATTGATGACTTACTAGTGTATTCAAATAGCTCAGAGGAGCACGAGGAACATATGAGGATAGTGCTTCAGGTGCTGAGAATAAGAAAACTGTATACGAAATTCAAGAAGTACGAGTTCTGGCTAGAGCAAGTTACCTTCCTTGGACACTTGGTATCCAAGTGTGGTATTTCAGTAGATCCGAGCAAGATCGAGGCAGTAGTAGATTCGGTACGACCAAAAATGTGTAGGAAATCAAAAGTTTCCTAGGATTGGCTGGGTACTATCGTAGATTTGTTGAAGGCTTCTCTAAATTATCAGGTCCTTTAAAGAGATTGACCAGGAATGGTGTGAAGTTTGAGTGGTTTGATGAATGTGAATGGAGTTTCCATGAGTTAAAGTAGCGACTCATCACTGCACTAGTTTTGACAATTCCTTCAGGAGAAGAGAGTTTCGAAAATTATAGTGATGCGTCACATAAAGGGCTTGAATGTGTTTTAATGCAGTAGGGTAGAGTTATAACATATGTCTCTTGACAGTTGAAAGAATACGAGAAGAATTACCCTACCCATGATCTGGAGTTAGCAACGGTGTCTATGCGTTGAAAATTTGGAGACATTATCTTTATGGGGGTATTTGTGAGATTTTTATCGATCATAAGAGCCTGAAGTACTTCTTCACATAGAAAGAATTAAACATGAGGTAGAGGAAATGGCTGGAGCTGATAAAAGATTACGACTACATCATTAGTTACCACTCGAGAAAAGCTAATGTGGTGGTGGATGCTTTGAGCCGGAAATTAGTAGGTTCATCAGTATCTACAGTGGTGATGCAGCATCCGATTTAGATGGATTTAGAAAGGCTAAGTGTGGAACTTGTAGAGGGCGATCATCAGGCATTTATTGCCAATCTGGTATTACAGCCGATCCCTCGAGAAAGAATTAAAGCGACTTAAAGGAGTGATGCATAGTTAGTAGAGCTTATTGATAAAGTACAGGATGGTTAGGAGATAGATTTCAGTATCTCAAATGATGGAGCCTTGAGGTTTCGTACCAAGCTGTGTGTACCTACCGACCCTGAGATTAAGAAAGTTATTTTGGAGGAAGCACATCGGTCCCTGTATACTATACACCCTGGTAGCATTAAAATGTATAGGGATCTTCAGAAATCTTTTTGGTGGATTAATATGAAAAGAGAGATCGTTGAGTTTGTGAGTCAGTGTTTGACATACCAGCAGGTGAAAGCTAAGCATCAGATACTGGTGGGGTCATTGCAGTCACTCCACATCCCTGAGTGGAAGTGGGAGCATATAGCAATGGATTTTGTCACAGGGTTACTGCTCGCATTACATGAACATAATGCCATTTGGGTAGTCGTAGATCGACTGACAAAGACTACCTATTTCCTCCCTATTAGAGCTAACTACTATATGAGCAGACTGGTAGAGTTGTATATACAAAAGATAGTTAGATTGCATGGCGTGCCAGTATCCATAGTTTCAAACCAAGACCCATGGTTCACATCTCAGTTTTGGAGGAGTTTGTAAAAAGCCATGTGTTCTCAGTTGACGTTTAGCACAACATTTCATCTTCAGATAGATAGCCAGACGGAGAGGATGATACTTATATTGGAGGATATGCTATGAGCTTGTGTGCTAGATTTTGGGGGCAATTGGATAAAGTTCATGCCACTAGTTGAGTTTGCTTATAATAACAGCTACCAGACTAGTATTGGGATGGCACCATATGATGCATTATACGGTAGGAGGTGCCGATCCCCATTATATTGGAAAGAGATTGGGGAAAGACAGATTTTGGGGCCAAAACTGATACATTAGACTCAAGATAAAGTTAGACTCATCAGAGACAAGATCACAACAGCACATAGTCGGCAGAAGAGCTATGTAGATACTCGTCGATGAGAGTTGGAGTTTGACCTAGGAGATCATGTATTTCTGAAAGTGACACCAATGAAAGGAGTTATGAGATTTGGGAGGAAGGTAAGTTAAGCCCTATGTATATTGGACCATTTGAGATTTTTGAAAGAGTGAGTCCAATTGCCTACAGGTTGACGTTACCACTAGTTTTGTCCAGAATCCATGATGTATTTCAGGTTTCCATGTTGAGGAACTACGTCCCAGATCCCTCCCATATAATCAGTTACGAGGCACTGGAACTTGATGAAGCCTTATCTTACGAAGAAAAGGCAGTGCAGATTTTAGACTGGAAGAAACAAAAGTTGCATACAAAAAGAATTCCACTGGTAAAAGTATTATGGCGCAATCATGCAATAGAGGAAGTAGTAAGAGTAAAAGTAAATATTAAGGTATGTATGTTGGTTTGTATAATGTAATGTAGGGTAGATAGTGTTTTTGGTTTTAGGATAAGAATGATTTTGGGAGACTTTTGTTTGGATTATTGTAATCTCCCAGGACTATAAATGTAACCATGATATTCCTCCGCCATGAGTGAGGGTAATTAATAAAATTGGGATGTTTTTTGTAAAGATGAAAAGGTGATGAATAGCAATTCAAAGATGAAATTTTATAAAAATAATAAAAGAAAAGAAATGATAAAGAAGGAAAAGGAAAAAGGGGATCAGCAGGGGTTCGTGTTCGTCGACGAATGTCCCTATAGATCTCGTCGATGAAGTACATGTGTCTCATCGACGAGAAAATACCTAGAGTCAAGAAAATTTTAGAGAATTTCAAATTCATTGACGAACCAACCTCCTCGTCGATGAAGTGCCTTCGTGGGCTTGTCGACTAATCACTTTAACTCGTCGATGAAGCCTGGCCTATAAATAGGAAAACCCTTATTTTTCCGCATAATTTCTCTCTCTCTCTCTCTCTCTCTCTCTCTCTCTCTCTCTACCCTATGGTTTTCTTTCTTCCTCTCTCTTCAATTTAGGCTTCATTAAAGCCCGTTTTGACGATCAGGAACTGCCACGAGGTTTGTGGGGAGATTCTCTACAACTTAGTCGAAGCGGATTGTTGGTTTAAAGTTCTTGGGCACCACTCCAAAATCAGGGTAAGTGAGGTATTTTAGGATTTTATGGGTTATTTGAAGTATTCGAAACCTAGGAAGTGTTAAATAAGAATTGTTCTAGGAGTTGAGTTCACAAATTTGGGGAAATGTGAATTTCAATGTGAATACTGCAATGAGAATGTTGAAATGTGAATACTGTAATGTGAATATTGCAATGTGAATGCTATAATATAGATGTTGAAATATGAATACTAAAAATATGAATATTGCAATGTGAATACTGAAATGTGAATAATGAAATGTGGAAATGAGGACCCTGATGGACGGTTGTTGATATAAAGCATAATACCGATGCTAGTGGATGATAGGTACAACCACACAGTCTCATGGAGAGTGTGGCATGGTAGTCGAATGAGCCAGTGAGAAGGGTAGTTTTGCTCCTAGAGTTCGAACTAGGGTTAGGCAAATCTTTCGTACTACAAACAGGTATATGGATTGTTTATTTTGATCTAACCGGGTAGGCCAACCACGATTTAGATTCAGCCTTTGGGCCACACAACCTCGACCATGGGGAGAAGCATAACGTGAAGAATATCCTCAGGGTAGCCATGAGTTATAGACACGTATGTATTGGTTATTGAGGACACTTATGAGCTAGATGA
The DNA here is from genome assembly GCF_029873635.1 of Malania oleifera. Taxonomy (NCBI): domain Eukaryota; kingdom Viridiplantae; phylum Streptophyta; class Magnoliopsida; order Santalales; family Ximeniaceae; genus Malania; species Malania oleifera. Next base: position 71,723,895 of record NC_080419.1, on the reverse strand, counting down.
TGAAATGGTAATGAGAAAAGAAGGAGTGTGGTTTAATAACATAAATAAGCAAGGCGAAGTAAAACTCTTCGCCTGAGGGCTTACTAAGTAAGGTGAGTGTCCTGATAAATATCAGTTGCAGCCGTACTCGAGTTAATCTGGTAAGGTTACAAATGATATCGGAGCAGAGGGGTGCTACATTTATGCGTGCGTAATCTTCCCTATCCTCGGGAACTTTCACTAATAAATATGGGTTGCATGCGAATGAGTTGAAAAATGGAATTGAAGCTTATAAAAGCTTGTGTTTTATATCTATATGATTATGAGCATAAATGGTATTTTTTTCTCAGATGATATTATTATTGAAAAGAGAATATTATAATGTAATGAAACTCTTACTGCCACACACTGTAAATAATTTATTTTGTCTTATTGAGATGTGTCTCACCCAAATATCTAAATATTTTAGGAAATCGTGACAGATTAGGAGATAGAGCTCCGAGATAGAGGGGAGCCTACACCCTGGTAAACGGGGTGAGTGTTTTGAGCTAGGGATGTATGTTACCCCTAGGGTGTTTTGTTGTTTTTGAAATGGGTTAGACCTGTCTATATATATATATATATTTATTTATTTATTGAATGTATATTAATCTGGATATTTTTATTCCGGATGGTTGTAATTATTGACTTCTGCTATTTATAAGGTTGACTCAATACTCAGTACCCACTTCATGTCGGGTTATGTTCGAATGGTATCAGAGTTTTTGACATTACTAATGTTTGAGTATTGTTGATTTATTATTTATATAAAAAATGGTATGAAAATCAGGGCGTCACAGGTAAAGTCCCACAATTTGAGGTTTGTACTATAAATGGTTTGAACCGACATAAAGTTAAGGAGGATGCATAGCTAATGCATCCCCTAAATCTGAATAGTGGGATCCAAGGCAAATCTCCAAACTTGAAAAGCATGGATCATATCTGCATCCATTTAGCTTGCCACCAAATCATTTTCCCTCCAAAGCTTTCCAAAATAATTGCTTGTTTATCTTTTGATGTCTGGTTGCACAATCTAGTAATGGTTTCCTTCCTCCCATAAAGGCACTTCGAAAACAAGTGAGGAGTTACATGACTGAGGAACCACATGCACAATAGCTAAGTACAACATTGAAAAACCCCCTTTCCTTTCTCTCGGCAAAAGTTGAGTGATGATAAGGTCTCGACAATAATGGCAAGAACAGTGCTTGCACTTTATGCTCAATCTCTACAAATACCATAGCAACTCTTTCGGCAAATATGTGTTCAACTAAGGGGAGGAGGATAAGTCCATACACTGCTAAGGCCAATTGTTGAACTCTGACTTAAAAGTTCGTGTCATTAAAACTCTTCTTGAAGAATTTCTCTATTTCATTCCAATGTCAATCGTTGATCTCACCTTTCTTTTGAGCCTTCCCATCCAACTCCTTTGCTTTACCCCCTATGGCTCAAATTAATGTTTGGACTAGATTACTGTTAGGATCATATGTGAAGACTTTGTTATGAGTAGACTTTAGAACTTGCAGCAATTCTTCATATTCTTCAATAAGTTGTACCATGTCAATTGATTCAAAGGTGAAACATCGATAGATTGGATCACAATGTTAGATCATAACAATTAGAACATTTCAATCTACATCCACTCTATGAACATCCATGATACGCCCACAGGTCAGAGAATTTCATTTGATTATCCTTTGATAGGCAATTCCAACGCCCCAATATTCTGGTTACATTTTATTTTTTTACCCAAAGATAATTTTTTCTAGTAGTGTTGTAACGACCTGCTTAATTTCCACAACAATTTTTTTTAACCATTATAACAAACCCAGCAGATCATAATCAACCTGAACCCGTGTGTTCCAGGGATACATCAGAAAACAGTACGGAAGCCTAAGCAGTTGGAAACATAAAATCATATAATATCATAAATCCAACATCACTCATCACAATACCAGAGTTACTACATCCATTGTATTTATATATACACAATACACAACCCAAAAGAGACCTAGGGTCACTTTTTACAGAATCCATCTAACCCTATCAAAGTACTTACCCTTTAGAAAGGGCAGATCAGTTGTATCTATCTTAGCGGAGCTTTATCCGCTCTCCTATCTGGGGCTCCTGAAATGATTATGTAATTTGGGGTGAGACACCTCCTAGTAAGGGAAATAAACTAAAACTAGTGTGTGACAACATGAGTTTATCCGTGTTATACATAAAAGCATATATAAGCATAGCAAGTAAATATGTCTGTATCATTTCTGGGAAAACATGTATAATCATAACATGATAGAACATACTGGATTTTAATAGTATAGTTCATCTTATATAATAATAATATGAAAACAACCCTGGTAGGTTAGCTGGCTGTTGTCATGTAATACCCCCACATGACTGGATTGTATAGCCCGAAGGCGGGACCTGATAATAGTTGACCGATCACTGCCAAGTCAAAAGTATAGTTTGTAAGTACGATGGGTTTGCTAGACCTAGTTCGTACACCAAGGGTGTCCACACTTCTTAAAACCACATCAACTATCCATCCTCATGCTACTCCGTACAACAGCGTTAACACAATATCGTGATGATCACGAATACATAGCAGTGGTACCGTGCAAGCGCTAGCCTAAACCAAGCCAACCAGGTTCTAATAACACAAATCATATAATGAAACTATGATATATGGATATTCCATACCATTAATTGCCAAATCAATATCATCCCATCATTTTGCATATATATCATAAAAATCATCAGCCCGTACGTTGGCATTTCATATTTTACCATAGCTCGGCCGATATACCGCAAATCATATCCATAGCTTGGCCTGTACGTTGGCAAAATATATCCATAGCTCGGCTCGTACGCCGGCAAATCATATCCATAGCTTGGCCCGTATGTCGGCAAAATATATCCATAGTTTGGTCCGTACGCTGGCAAAACATATCCATAGCTCGGCCCGTACGTCGGTAAAACATATCCATAGCTAGGCCCATACACCGGAAAAACATATCCATAGTTCGGCCCGTACACTAACAAAACATATATAAAATTCTTGGCTCGTACGCCAGTTTTTCATTATAAAAATCCATATCATTATAATATTCCCAGAAAACAGTAATTCATCATAAATTCTAGTCATGCCACACAAAATGGGTATTACGTATATTCAGAACATATCGCCATTTTCAACAGTATTTTCCAACATAATGCATAATCATATATATAAATATAAACATATATTTCCCTGAAATCAAATGTTATAAAATTATACTTATTTTTCATAAAACATCTAACTTACTTTATTCCCTTACCCGATTCCTGAAAAGTCCCTAAAATAGTCAATCCAACTCTCGCTGGGTTCCCCATTCAACACCCTGGAAACAACATTTCCCAGAACAAAATTTCAATATTTCTACGCGTACTACATTTTCTACAACTACAGGGAAGGTCAAATACCGAATAAAAGCCTTACGTTGAATTTGGGATGAATTTCAAACTTGTCCCATCGACGATCCACTCTAACGGATATGTAGAGAACTTTCCCAGGAGTGTTGTGGTGGCCTCGGATCGTCGAACCGGAAAAAGTTCGGCCCGAAATCCTAGAGAGAAGTTAGGAAAACCGAAAGGAGAGAGAGAGAGAGAGAATTCTTGCGAGCAAAATTAGCTGAAAAATCACGTTTAGGGCTACTTATACATTGGACTTCGTCGACAAGTCACATCACCTCGTTGACGAGGTCAAGAAGACAATTTGTCGACGAACTCTTCACTCGTCGACAAAATTCAGAAATGCCTAAAACATCCTCTTGGTACTTTCTCGTTGACGAAACACTCCCTCATCTACGAGCCCCTCATGCTCATTTGTCGACGAACCCCCTGAATTCGTCAACGAGGCCCTGTTTTTCTTTTTCCTTTTTCCCTTATTTAATTATTTATATATATATATATTATAATTTCTCTGGGTCACTGCATTCTCTCCTCCTTATAAAATTTCTTCCTCAAAATTTGCTATTTATGTGATCCATCATTCCTTAATTAAAATAGTCTACTTATTTTATTACTTACCCTTACTTATGGCGGAGGAATACCGTGGTTACATTCAGAGTCTTGGGAGATTACATATACAAAAGAAAATTCCCCCAAAACTAAAATGTTACTTATTAACTATTACATGTACCTGTAAAAGAAATATTACCTAACTACTTAAGTTTCTTGAAATAATTGCAGATACTTCTTCTTCATCTGTTCCTTTGACTCCCAAGAAGCCTCTTCCACTGTATGATTCCTTCACAAAACTTTTACCAGAGGAATCTTCTTGTTATGTAACTCTCGCACTTTCCTATCCAATATCTATACTACCACCTCCTCATATACTAGTGAATCATTGAGTTCTAATTCATCGTAATTGTCGCGACGTCCTGGGAGCGCGTGTGCCCTGGGCGGCGAAATTAAAATCAATTTTATATTTTCAAGAAAAATACGGTGTAGGAGTCGCCACTAACCTTTAGTGTGGTTAGAACACATGATTACTACCTCGTTAGGGGTAGAATCGGTCTACATTACCAGAGTTGGGGTCGGGAGTTCGGTTACGCGAGGGGAAGGTACGAGCACCCCCTACGCGCCCGTTCTTACGAACGGTACCTAATTAATCTGAAATTTTCCCTAAGTTAATCTAATAAGTCTTTTGATTACTCCTTTTTTATGAATTTATAATTACACGTGAAAAAAAAATAAATAAATAAATAAAGATAATATATACATATATATTCCCTCAGAGCTTAGGGTACGTGATGCCCGAAGGCTCATACCCCCGCAATAAAATCATAGGGATAAACACACGAAAATACTTAACAAAAATACTATGAATACTAAATATTGTAATAAAATATAAATATAGAAAATAGTGAAAAAAAAGTATATGATAATAATAATAATGCTAATAAATGGTAAGGACAATAATAATAATAATAATAATGAATGAATGAATGAATGATGATAATAGGAGTAATACTAATAATATTAACAGTAATAATGATAAATACAATAGTGATAATAATAATAATAATAAATAATATCAATAGTAATGATAATATAATGACCATATTATAAATAGTGGTGTTACATATAATGCACATATTTTATAACACTTTCCTTAAAACAAACACACGCATGTATGAACAATTAACTAAGGAAACAAATCAAATTTAGAATTAAAATATGTAAGCTAATGAGAATGGCAAGAAAGTAATTGAATTTATGAAAACAAGTTATCGCCAAAATTAATGTGTACCTATTCAATATGGCAACAAAAAATAATACACAACCATGAATTTACAATTATTCAACATAAAATGAATACAATAATAACCAAGACACCCTAAAACACACACAACAATGAATATGGCCTAAAACCCTAAATACCAATACAATAATAATATGGACTCCCTAAAATTAGAAAGAAGAAAAATTCTGCAATAAAAGACAAATTGATATCAAATCAATATAATTTATATATAACTTAAATAAATATTGCTACAAAAAGGAAGAAAAATCCTGCAAAAGAAATAAATTAATGTGAGATATATAGTATAAAAAAAAAGAACAGTGACAATGAAATATACCACAATCTATAATAATAATAATAATAACAACGTAATAAAATATATATATGCAGATTGTGTGTGTGAGTGCAACAGTATGTGCAGTGTGTGTGTGTTTACTGTGTGTGTGAGTGTGTACAGTGTGCGTGAGTGTGTGCAGAGATCAGGGAAACTCACAGCAGGCTTACCGTGGGCGGACGGAGAGGAGGCTAGTGGCCGGAGGATGGGTGATGAGGCGGTGATGGCGGAAACGGCGAGTGGTGGGACTGACAGTGACGACGGCGGCTGCTGGGTTGCCGTGCGTGGCCGGAGGCTGGTGTGACGGGCGGTGGCGAGGACTGGAAGCTGGCAGGGCAGAGGAAGCTACAGACTTGGAAGGTTGTGGGGTGGTTTGCTAGTGCATGGAGTCGGGTGATGTGTTTGGGAACAGTGACTGGGTGCACCGCCAGAGGGATGGACGGAGCCGGGAAGGGTCGCGACGAAATTGGAGTGCTGTCTGAGCTGAAGAAGCTGCTGCTGCTGGTCCGTAAGGATGGCTGGGCTGGGTTGGCTGTGGATGGTGCTGTAGGTTGCCGGTTGCCAGAGTTGCAAGATGGCTTCGTGGGGGGGTTGATTATTGCATGAGAGAGGATAAGAGAAGGAAGGAAAGAGAGCCTGCAGCTCTGTGAGGTTGAGCGTGGTGAGGGAGATGGATGGGTGAACAGTGAGGGACGGGCTAGGTTTTTTTTTTTTGTTCTTGTTTTTCTTTTTTTTGGCCTCCCCGGCTGCTGTATCTGCAGCGCCCCCCTTATATTAAAAAAAAATTCTAAAACCCTAAAAAAAACTTCCCTTTTCGATTTTTTTTTTCTTTCTGCTTTTACTATTATGGTAATAATGAAAATAGTAATACTAATAATAATAATTATAATAATAATATAAGGATCAATAAGGAAATAATAATAATAATAATAATAATAATAATAATACTACTACTACTAATAGTAAATAATAATAAATAATTATAGTAAAAATAAAAATAATAAAGATATTATCAGTAAAATAATAATAATAATACTAATAAAAATAAGGTAATAATACAAACATTAAAAGTAATAATTAATAATAATAATAATAATAATAACATTACTAATAAAACTAAAGATAATAAAAATAATAGCCAAAATAAGATACTAATGCTAATAATAATAATAATAATAATAATAATAATAATAATAATAATAATAATAATAATAATAAAATAATAACAATAATAATAGTAATAAAAATAATAATAATAATAATAGAAAAATAATAATAATATTAAAAAAAATAATAATAATAATATTGGGTCTGGGTAAAAATGGGGTGTCTACAGTAACTGATCACGTGAGAGGGGTCAGGGACGTATTTCCTCAACATGGAAACGTGGAATACGTTATGGATCCTGGACAATACAAGTGACAAAGCTAGCCTATAGGGAACTGACTCCACTTTCTTTAGAATCTTAAACGGACCGATGAACTTAGGTCTGAGTTTACCTTTCTTTCCAAATCGCATAACCCCTTTTAATAGAACTATTTTTACAAATACATGATCACCAACATCAAATTCCAAATTCTTGCAGCTATTATCAGCATAACTCTTTTGTCAGCTCTGAACTGCACTGATTCTTTCTCTGATAAGTCGAACCTTATCACATGCTCGCTGTACCAGTTTTGGTCCCACAACTCACCGCTCACTCATCTCATCCCAAAATAAAGCAGAACGACATCTCCTACCATAGAGTGCTTCAAATGGTGCCTTGTCAATGCTGGTCTAATAACTGTTATTATACGCAAATTCCACCAGTGGCATGAACTGAGTACAACACACATGCTTGAAGCATATTTTCCAATATCTATATCGTCCTCTCAGTCTGCTCGTCTGACTGAGGATGGAATGCTATGCTGAATGATAACTCAGACCCTAGAGCCTCCTGCAAGCTCCTCCAAAAACGTGATATGAAACGCGAGTCTCGATCTGATACAATAGATACTGGAACCCCATGAGAACAAACTATCTCCTAAATGTAAATCTCCGCCAACCTATTGAGGGAGTAACTGATCTTAATAGGTAAGAAATGGGCAGTCTTAGTCAAACGATCAATAATCACCCAAATGGCATTCTGGCCGTGCAACGCCATCGGCAGTCTTGACACAGAATCCATAGATATATGATCCCACTTCCATTTTGGGATAAATAATGGCTACAACTTCCCTACTGGCCTTTGATGCTCAGCTTTTACCTACTAGCATGTCAAACACTGGGCTACATATTCAGCAATCTCTTTCTTCATACCACTCCACCAGTACGATTCTCGCAGATCCCTATACATTTTCGTATTACCAGGATAAACTATATGCAAAGATCTGTGAGCTTCCTCTAAAATAGTCTTTTTGATCTCAGTATTGGTAGGAATGCATAATCTGGAACGGAACCGCAAAAGTTTCGTCATCTGCAATACTGAATTCCTCCCCTTGACCACTCTGCACTCTGTCCATCACCTTTGCTAATTTTGGGTCTTCTTTTCGAGCAACTTTAATTCTTTCCTACAGAGTAGGTTACACCACTAAATCGGTGATACGTACCTAAGAATTACTCTCAACTAATTCAATATCGAGTCTCTCCATATCCATCATAATCAGATATTGGATCTCCATAGTCGCCAACACTGATTCCCTAGACTTCTTGCTCAACGCATAAGCTACCACATTAGCTTTCCCTGGGTAATATCTGATGGTACAATTGAAATCCTTAATAAGCTCCAACCACCTTCTTTACCTCATGTTCAATTCCTTCTAAGTGAAAAGTACTTCAAACTTTTGTGATCGGAGAAGATCTCACACCACTCGCTATACAAGTAATGCCTCCAAATCTTCAATGCATGTACTACTGCAGCCAATTCAAGATCATGAGTAGGGTAGTTCTTTTCATATTCTTTCAACTGCTTAGAAGCATACGCCACCACCCTGCCATGCTGTATCAATACACAGCCAAGTCCTTTCATGGGTGCATCACTATAAATAACATAACACTCACCCCCCTGACGGATTATCAGCACCGACGCCGTAACAAGCCTCTGTTTCAACTCCTAAAAACTTTGTTCGCAGCTATTATCCCATTCTAATTTGGTGTTCTTATTGGTCTGTCGTGTTAGAAGCCCCAATAACGCTGAGAACCCTTCAACAAAACGACAGTAATACCTAACTAGCCCCAAGAAACTCCTAATTTCCTGGACATTCCTCGGTCTAACCCAATTCACTACTATCTCAACTTTACTAGGATCCACAAAAATACCATCTCAAGAAATAACATGCCCCAAAAACACGACCTTCTCCAGCCAGAAGTCACATTTACCGAATTTAGCATACAACTTCTTTTCTCCGAGCGTCTGTAGAACCTGCCTCAAGTGTGTCACATGCTCCTCATATCTCCTTGAGTAGACTAGTACATCATCAATAAAAACAACAACAACAAACTGATGTCAATATTGGTGAAAAACTCTACTCATCAAGTCCATAAATATCGTAAGAGCATTCGTCAGACCAAACGGCATAATGAGGAATTCATAATGCCCGTATTTGGTCCTGAAGGTTGTCTTCGACATGTCTTCTACTTTCACTTTCACTTGATGATAGCCTGATCTGAGGTCAATCTTCGAATACACTCGTGTACCCTGGAGCTGGTCAAACAAATCATCTATACGGGGTAGAGGATACTTGTTCTTGATTGTTACTTTATTAATCTCCCTATAGTCTATACACATCCTTATGGATCTGTCTTTCTTTTTCACAAATAGAACTGGAGCTCCCCACGGAGATACACTAGGTCGTATAAAGCCCTTTTCAAACAAATCTTGCAGCTAATTCTTCAATTCTGCCAATTCTGTTGGCGCCATTCGGTAAGGTACTTTAGAAATCGACATTGTACTAGGAAGAAGGTCAATAGGAAAATCTATCTCCTAATCTGGTGGCAATTCTAGTAACTCATCAGGAAACACATCTGTAAATTCTTTCACTACCGGTGTACTGGTAAGTTTCAATTCATTCCCTGACATTTCCTTCACAAAAACCATAAATCCCTGACAACCACCCAGTAGTAGTCTTCTCACCTGAATAGCTGAAATTAGCCGAGGCAGGGATTGTACTCGTGACCCTACAAACCTAAATTCAGCTCTTCCTGGAGGTCTGAATATCACTTCTTGTGAATAGCAATCTATACCGGCAAAATTAGCTGCTAGCCAATCCATGCCGAAGACTACATCGAACCCATGCATATCCAGCACTATTAAATCAGCAGATACGATTTTCCTCTGAATATCAACTAAACAACCCTAGAGTACTCTACTACACCTCACTGTTGACCTAGTCGGTGTAGATACCAACAACTCAGTGTCTAATAACTGTGTTTTTGCCCTGTATAGTCTAGTGCACTCCATAGACACAAACAAGTGTGTGGCTCCTAAATTGAACAATGTAATAACTTTAAAAGAAAGCATACTAATCATACCTGTCACCACGTCACCGGCTATCTCAGCATCACCCGGCGTCAGAGCGAACACTCTGGCTGGAGTCATATTCCTCTACTGGCCCCCACGTGGTGCCTGATATAATCCTCGATACGGTCTGGGAGCAAGAGCTGCATCTGGTGGTGTAGGGCAGTCTCGCACCATATGCCCCTATTTATCGCAACGATAGTAGACAACTTCACCTACTCGACACTCTCCCCAGTGTCTCCTCCCACAAGTCTGACAGACAAGGGGACCCTGCATTACCTGCACCTCGCGTCCTCCAGTCTCCTGCCTCCGTCCTCTACCATGGTTTCCTCTCCTCCATTGATTCTGTCTAGGACCCTGCTGGTAGCCCGAAGATGCAGATCTCTTCCTCTGTCCCTGCTCCTCCGCATCTAGACACTCACCAACCTTTGCTAAGGCTGCTTTATTGACTAATTCAGCAAAATCCTGGATTCATAGCACTACCACCTGCTTGAATATACTCCGCCTCAAACCTCTTTCAAACTTTCTCGCTTTTTCATCTCATTAGGCACAATATACGGAGCGAAGCGAGAAAGCTCTATAAAACGCGCTGCATACTATTGGACCGATTACTATCCCTACTTCAAACTCAGGAACTCCTCCATTTTAGCCTCCCTAATAGTAGCTAGAAAATATCTATTGAAGAACAACTTTTTAAACTGGTCTCAAGTCATGGCTATCGACATCATCCTCTACTGCTACAAAAGTTTTACAACAGTTTACCACCTCTCGGCCTCCCTTGTCAGTTTATAGGTGGCGAAGAGGATCCTCTGTTATTCCGTACACTGCAACACAGTCAAAACTTTCTCAATCTCCTGCATTCAAATATCGGCGGCTGCAGGATCGACTCCCCTTGAAAATGCTGGAGGATTAATCTTCGTAAACTTTTCTATGGTGCACCCATGGCCTGCAGATGGACCACCTGCTCTCTAGAGCTCATAGCGATCTCATCCATAACCTACTGAGCCACGCTACGCAGTACTACATCAGAGTTAGTCCCACCTGCACCGAAGGCCCTGCCCCATCACTACCACTCACACGGGCGCTACCTCATCCTGGATCCATCCTGAAAGACAATAAACATAACTCAGAAATCCTATCCTTACAATTTACCCACTTAACCTAGCCTCTTATCTTAACATTCTCCACTTTTCTAACCCTAGTCCTACATTCTACGAACATAACTCGACAATAGTTTACTCTGATTTTCTTGAAATCATCACCCTAGGAAAAACACTGAAACCACCATGGAAGTTCTGCCTCTAGACTGTAGAACAAAACCTTAAATCATTTCCTTATACTCTGGTATCATTTTTGCTACACTCTAGAGTCTACAGAACCTGACAACTTAGGCTCTGATACCAATCTGTAACGACCTGCTTAATTTCCACAACTATTTTTTTTAACCATTATAACAAACCCAGCAGATCATAAGCAACCTGAACCTGTGGGTTCGAGGGATACATTAGAATACAGTACGAAAGCCTAAGCAGTAGGAAACATAAAATCATATAATATCATAAACCCAACATCACTCATCACAATACCAGAGTTACTACATCCATTGTATTTATATATACACAATACACAACCCAAAAGAGACCTAGGGTCACTTTTCACAGAATCCATCTGACCCTATCAGAGTACTTACCCATTATAAAGGGCAGATCAGCTGTATCTATCTCAATGGAGCTTTATTAGCTCTCCTATCAGGGGCTCCTGAAATGATCATGTAATTTGGGGTGAGACACCTCTTAGTAAGGGAAATAATCTAGTACTAGTGTGTGACAACATGAGTTTATCCATGTTATACATAAAAGCATATATAAGCATATCAAGTAAATATGTCTGTATCATTTTTGGGAAAACATGCATAATCATAACATGGCAGAACATATTGGATTTTCATAGTATAGTTAATCTCATATTATAATAATACGAAAACAACCCTGGTAGGTTAGCTAGCTGTTGTCATGTATTACCCCCACATGACTGGGTTGTGTGGCTCGAAGGCGGGACCTGACAATAGTTGGTCGACCACTGCCAAGTCAAAAGTACAGTCTGTAAGTACGATTGGTTTGCCAGACCTGGTTCGTACACCAGGGGCGTCCACACTTCTTAAAACCACATCGACTATCCATCCTCACGCTACTCCATATAACAGCGTTAACACAATATCGTGATGATCATGAACACATAGCAGCAGTACCATGCAAGTGCTAGCCTAAACCAAGCCAACCAGGTTCTTATAACATGTAGCATATAATGAAAATATGGTACATGGATATTTTATATCATTAATTGCCAAATTAATATCATCTCTTCATTTTGTATATATATCATGAAAATCATCGGCCTATACGCTAACATTTCATATTTTACCATAGCTTGGGCCATATGTCGGCAAATCATATCCATAGCTTGGCTCGTACGGTGGCAAAACATATCCTTAGCTTAGCCCGTACGCCGGCAAAACATTTATAAAATTCTCGGCCCGTACGCCAATTTTTCATTATAAAATCCATATCATTATCATATTCCTAGAAAACAGTAATTCATCCTAAATTCTACTAATGCCACAAAAAATGGGTATTTCGTATATTCAGAACATATCGCCATTTTCAACAGTATTTTCCAACATAATGTATAATCATATATATATAAACATATATTTCCCTAAAATCAAATGCTCTAAAATTATACTTATTTTTCATAAAACATCTAACTTAGTTTATCCCCTTACTTGATTCCTAAAAAGTCCCTAAAATAGTCAATCCAACTCCCGCTGGGTTCCCCGTTCAACACCCTGAAAACAACATTTCTCAGAACAAAATTTTAGTATTTCTACGTGTACTACGTTTTCTACAACTTCAGGGAAGGCCAAATACCAAATAAAGTCTTACGCTGAATTTGGGATGAATTTCAAACTCATCCCATTGACGATCCACTCCAGCAGATATGTAGAGAACTTTCCCACGAGTGTCGTGGCGGCCTCGGATCATCAAACTGGCAAAAGATCGACTTGAAATCCTAGAGAAAAGTAGGGAAAATCAAAAGGAGAGAGAGAGAGAGAGAGAGAGAGAGAGAGAGAGAGAGAGAGAGAGAATTCTTGAGGCCAAAATTAGCTGAAAAATTGCGTTTAGGGCTACTTATACACTGGCCTTTGTCGACGAGCCACGTCACCTCATTGACGAGGTCAAGAAGACAATTCGTCGACGAACTCTTCCCTCATTGATGAAATTCATAAAAACTCAAAACATCCTCTCGGTACTTTCTCGTCGATGAAACGCTCCCTCGTCGATGAGCCCCTCATGCTCACTCGTCGACGAACCCCCTGAATTCGTTGACGAGGCCTTGTTTTTGTTTTTCCTTTTCCCCTTCTTTGATCATTTATATATTATAATTTCTCTGGGTCCCTACAAGTGTACTTTGAAAATCAAATGAAATGGAATCCCTTTCTATGGCATGTTCTTTCTCAAAAAGGCATGCCTCTTCTATTATATTTATTGGTCTCATTGCACCTATGCGATTCAAATCTACCATGAGTAAGGCAAAAAGCAATGTTATGACATATTAGTGTCCCCCTAAGGATCATGTCTACAACCTTATGTGTCTTAGCATTTTTTTTCATCTCCAAACATTGGGTAAAATGTATTTTAAGGTGTAAGATAAAGTTTTCTATTTATGGTTTGGTTTTATATGTCACAATCTCTAAAGGTGTTGGTTTTTTGAGCCTCATCCCGTTTTGATAATGACAAACTAAAGCACCTAAAATATGCTCTTAATATGCTCACAAGATTGACATATTAGGAGAGCACAATGATTAATGCAAAGGGAAAACCATGAAGCATTAAATATGAACTTGGTCGACAATTATAACAGAACCCTTAAAGATCAAGCCTGAAGACTTGAAGAATTTCAAATGTAATATGCATTTAGGAACTTTGTAAGTACGTTTCCAAATGATTAGGGTTTGAAGCTCAAACATGACCATGGTCAAACCTTAGGCACTTCAAATTTTCATGGAAAATCTTTTATTAAAGTGCAATAACTTTTCAAAGAGTTAAAAAATGTTTTAAGTGTTAGTTTTGGTGTTAACCCAAGAGGGGGGTGAATTGGCATTTTAAAAATTTGGTCAACTATTTAACCTATTTATCAATAAAATTCAATCACAAGTTTATATTTCTAGATTAATCACAAATATTGCAAGTAAATAACCATACAAATGCGGAAATTAAAATAAGTGTAGGGATAGAGAAAACAATACTGAGATTTTATAAGGTTCGGCTATTCTCACCTATGTACTTACCTCAAGACAACCACTTGAGGATTTCCACTATCAGCTCCTTTAAACCAAGGCAAGGCTACCTCTACAATCCCTTCTTCACTCGGGTGGAGATCCCTTACAATCCCTCCTTCTAGGCAGAGATACCTCTCCAAGCAATATCCCCTTGCTTGGCATGGTTAAAACCCTAATTGTGAAATGAAATGGAAATTTAAAAGATTTTGTACAAAGAATGCTCCTTCAAGAGCTGAGGAGTACAAGTTCAAATTTACCTAACACACTCTCAATGAATATGAAGTTGAAGCTCAATAGAGTAATGTGGTATTCTCAAATGTGTTTTGAAAAACAAAAGTAGGAGAATTTTGCAAACTAAAGTGAAAGATGAATATTTGATGTTCAATGATTTAAGAGTAATCAATGATAGTTCAACAACATTTAATCAAAGTGTTTAAGCCTAGTTTTTATAGGCAAACTCAAAATATAGTCGTTTTATGATTGTTGAAGTATAAAATATATTTTAAGTTTGGGAAAAATAGTCATTTTCTGACTGTTCTGGGTGAAACCCGAGAGTTACAATCGACCGGGCTGAAGGCCGGTCGACCGACTCTTAAACGATTTCCCTATTAGTGATTTTTGATTGCCTGACCTGATGAAGGTCACCCAGATCAAGTCTGATGAACTTTGGTCAACCGGGCCTTATATCCGGCCACTCGACACCTTTGTCATTTTGAACTTGAGTAGCTTCGATTGACTGGGCCTTACATCCGGTCGCCTGACCTCTTGTCATTTTGAGCAATTTGACTTTTTTCAAGTTCAAAACCATTTCAAACCTTTTGACATAATTTATCCATTTTAATAAAAAGGTTTTCTATGAAAATTTTTGTTCCTAAGGTCCATCTAAGGTCAGGTATGAGCTTCACTTCAAAACATTAAGACGTGCATTTATAATAAATTTTGAATGCAATACAATTGAAACATCTCTAAGTCTTCAAACTTTGTTCTTTAATTTACCCCAAGGAATGTGCCAAGTGGTGTGCCAGTATGAGCGTGTCATGACGTCCATTTTGCATTGATCATTGTGCTTTCTGAAGGTTATTCCTATTACAGTTAAAGCGCAAATGAGATGTTGTGGTTGAAGGGGCTTGTTGCAGCATAGCCTTAAGATTTGACAATAGTGCATGCGGATAACCAAAAAAAAAAAAAAAAAACGATCTTGCATACTTGGGTTAAACAAAAATTCGATCTTTTAAACCTATATCACAATAAAAATTCGATCTTGCAAATCCTAATTATATGATTAGGATCATACTTGCAAGATCTCTCTGGTTTGATCTCGAATTTGCAAGCACAAAGAAGAACTTCCGAATTTGCAAGCGCGAAGAGGAACTCCCAAATCTACGAGATCGAAGAAGAACTCTTGATGATGACCAGAGATCTTCTACTGTATTCCTTGAACATGCCTTGCTCCTTAGAGAGTGGGTTCGTCAGTGGCGGCTAGGGTTTGCTTCTCACAAAGACGTTTGCCTCTGTGTGTGCATTTTCATCTAACCCTTGCCGCTGAATAGAGTGCGTGTGTATAGGCTATAGTAGGGGACCTTTGGGCTAAAATGTCTAGAGCTTCTAACGTAATTAAAAATTCTTAATCCGACCTGAATTAATCCTTAATTACATTAATTACAATTCACACCACTAAAGAATTATAATTGCACTCCCTGTCATATTCAAAATTAAATTTCGAGCTCATATTATTAAATACATATTTATCTTCCCACGTAAAGATTACAGATACCCATCAATTAAATTAAATTACTAACAATTTAATTAATTAACATATTAATTCCCTGAGACTTTCCACTTAACTTATTTGATGTGTCAGATTCAAAATCCACCTGTAGGGTTTGACACAATCAAAACTTATAAGCTTTCTCAAGGGGGTATCATCAATCCCGATATTGGGACATGGATTCTGTTAATAATTAATGTTCACCGTACACATAATGTCATTACCCAACTCACTGAGTTTATTGACCCATAAAGAATCTCACTCTTCTATGAATCAAAGTAATAAACACTACATGCATGTGTCCAATAATTATATCTAGATTAAGAGCATAAGCATTCATAATAATCATGAGGTATTAATTGTTTTATATAGTTAGTAAAAAAACAATTACCCCAAGACGGTCCTGTTCAATACACACAAAGTGTACTAACACAAGGAGTTGGAACTATAGCATTCCCTATAGTCAAGATAGACCTATTAAAACCTTATGCTACCATCCTACCAATGGTGTGTCCAATTCCATTTAAGACTGTAAACAATAAACTTATATTCTATAAGAACTGATGATCTAATCTTTTGTGTGTAAGTCGTATTCTACACACTAGATCACCTACTATATAGAATAAAAGACACACATACATAATCATTAATTAGATAATGTTAGGCAAACATTGCTTTCTAAGATTCTCATTAAAGTGGAATAACTGAAGTTATTAATAAACAATAAAACTGATTACATACAGCATGTCTTTCAGTATAAATCTCTAATAGTGGTTTGTCACTATTGTTGACTCTACGGGTCATTCCTAGTTTTGATAATGACAAATACTTTTGATATTTAATGACTTTCAATTATGTGTGCAGGATCATATTAAGCTGGATCATATTGATTGCATGCAGTAACTTGAAGAAATATGAAGACTTGTCATATTCATTATTTGTCTTAATATATTTTGGGTCTGTAATAATTTCATTTCAAAGGTCTGTAATAATTTGCATATTATGCATGTAGGATCTATAAGCTCAAGACCTTAGAGAGACCTTATAGTCGACCAAAGCTAGGTTTTTTGGCATAATTAAAAAGGTCTTAGAAAGACCCCAGGTCCTAGCATGTGCACGTAAGAAAGTCCCCAACATCACTTAAAATATCAGGGAAATTAATTGAAGAAAAAATTGAACTTAATTGAAAATCCTGAGAGAGGTCGGGCGACCAAACCCTAGGAGTTCAAAACTCCTTGGGCACCCGAATTGCTAGAAAGTCAACAATTTGACTAGGCTTTGGGCAACCGAACCCAAAATGAACCTATCGCCCTCGGGCGCCCGAACCCTTAGAAGGTTACTTTTCACCAACTCGGGCTGCTGAAACTTCGTGTTCAAAAAGACCTTAGGCGACCGAACTTGCTGGTTCGGTTAACTTAACTTAGCTTTGGGCACCCGAATTACGGACAGAAATATTCTATCTTTTGTTCAGCCAATCGACCCTGACTTCGGGCACCCGAATCGTTAAAAACTAATTTTCTAACTGAGTTTATTCGGGCACCCGAACCTCAGACTGGGCACCTGAATCTCACGGGGTAAATTAAAAAAGGGGTAAACTGGGTTAATTTTTCTAAACCTATTTTAAACTTTTCTAATTATCCCCATTGAGTCCCCAATGGTCAAAAATTCCTTCTTGCCTATATATACATGTTCATTTGCAATAATTATCAAGGTTTAGCAAATTGATTAGGGTCAAAATTCTCTCGAAATCAAAAATCCCCTTTTAGCCTATACTACTCCCAAACACTCCGAAACTTCATTTTGCTTGATCTTTCAAGTGTTGTGAGTATATTTAGAGTACTTGTGCTTAATCCTCATTTGCTCATACTCTCATTTGTTGTGCTTATTGTTTGATTTTACTATTCAGAGTAAAGCTTAAAGTTCTTCCACCAATTTCATTTGATAAATCTTGTATGGGAAGAATTAGAAGGTTGTGGTTCTTGCATTGTCATTGCAAGACACCTAAGCCTATATTTTGTGTGCAAAATTATTTTCAAAGTTTGCATTCAAACACTCCTTGTGCTTAGTATATTGCGAACATCTTGTTGAGTTTGTTTAAATCATCTTGATTAAGCATATTTGAAACCTTGATCTAATTTTTTGATATTCATATACTGTGTTTCAAATCTTACTTTAATATACACTCTTGATCTAGATTGATTATCTATACTTATTTGAGTGTTTAGCACACATTAGAGCACCGAGCTTATAGTTCATACATATTTGAGGTGCATTGATTATATTGTGCGCATTGTAATACATATCTGCTTGTGAAGAAGTGTATTTCGGTGTACAAAATTTCATACATATTCGTTGTATTCTAGGCGTGGGCCTAAAGAGGGAGACTAACCTTGTTGAATAGTCCCAGATTGGCTTAGACCCGGTTAGGAAAGCTAGGTGCACCATCCTGGTAAGGTGTAGGTTGAGGTCAGCCCTGCTAATTGACTGGATTGTAATCGGTGCCACTCCACCCATTAAGTGAGCATTAGTGGAATTCTCGGACTTGCGAGCTAGAGGTAGAGACGTAGGCACAGTTGGCCGAACCCCGATAACATAACGTGCGTGTTCTTTATATTTTTGCAAATTTATTTTTCGCACTTTTATTTTCAGTACATGTATGTTGTATGCTTGACTCATTATATGTAGTACATGTGTTGATTGAGTTTATAATTGCATAGATAGACCCTAGGTTGCGTAATAGTGTTGATTTGGATAAACGTAGGTAGGACAAAATTTTAAATACCCAATTCACCCCCCTCTTGGGAATACACCAAAGCTAACAACTATTAAAACAGAGATCAGGTTCAAAAAGTCAATAATCTCCTCCTTTTGATGATGAAAAACATAGGGGCAAAATGAGGTTAGCCTGGTAAGGCTCCCCCTTACTGTATGCATAATTTCAAAAGAATAGAAAATGTATTTCATGCATATTCATATAAAGACTTCGAAATTTATCAAGTTTGAGAATTTTGAGTTATGATCAATTTGCATTCAGTATTGAAAAATATTTTGACAGAAAAGTCAATTTGATTTTGTTAAGAACTTCTCCCCTTTTTGTAAATAGTAAAAAGGACGAACATAGTATTTGGAAAAAAATTTGGTAAGTTCCCCTTTTTGACAAAAATAGGGAGCTAAGATGATGTACCGCCCCAAAAATTCTAGCTATATTTATTTATTTATTTTTTCACTTTATTTAAATTCTGATACCACTAACTGTAAACAAAGTCAATCAGGACCCAAAGTGGGGTACCGGAAAAACTCCTGTCTATAGTCACGTCCTATTTATGCAGTGGAAAACAAACACATTAAACTTTATATACAATACCAGAGTGCTAGAGTCTCAAAAATATACATACAAACTTTCAAAAAATTCCATCAGAAATCCCAGGGATTTTCGAACATAACCCTAGACCCCAAAATAAACACATACCCTCTATTCCTGAAACTACACCTCCACTATCTCGGAGCTCGCTCCGTGTGGCTACCTGGATTACCTGAAATGTTTAAGATTCCTCTCAGTAAGACGGAATAAGTTATACCAATGTGTGGCAGATGAGTTTTATGCAAATAACATAATTGTTAATTTAATCTGTAACTGAAATAGCATTTTTATACAAACATGTAGTACAACTCACACCCACGCCATTTAAAATACACTTTTTCTATTTGAACATACTTCTAGCTATACTTCATAGTTTCTATTTCTATAAATATATATATATATATATATATATAACTATGAAAAATTCCCTGGATGGATAACTGTAATCATGAATTAACCCCGCATAATTGGGTTATGTGGCCTGTGGGCTAGACTTAACCATGGCTGGCTTACCAGGTTAAATCAAACTATAACTTGTCTCTAGTACAATTGACCTGCTTAACTTGGTCCGAATTGCTAGGGAGCTCCTCTACTCTTCATTGAGGCACAATCAACTACCATCACCATACTCCATCTGAGATATGTGGTGGCACTATCTATACTGTATTAGTTACGGTACCGTGCTCTGTGTTCTATTCCGATCCATCAGGGTTCTGATACTGTATAATACTATTTCTGTATATTATTGTTTTACCATGATTCTGTATAACCTAAAATACCATGATTCTGTAATAACTGTAATACCGTGATTCTATAATAACTGTAATACCGTGATTCTATAATAACTGTAATATCATGGTTCTGTAAGAATTGTAATATCATGGTTCTGTAATAACTGTAAAATCATGGTTCTGTAATAACTGTAATATCATGGTTCTGTAAAAGTTTTATAAAATTATGTAAAAAAAATTTGTACTAATTCTAGTATTTCTCATGCCACACAATTTGAGTAATGCTTATAATACTATATTCTGTATGGGAAAACTGTATTTTATTATTGTATGGGAAAATTATATTTCCTGCTATATGAAAATAGTATATCATCTATAGGGTTTTTCATGCAACACAAATTTTTGAATTTTCCCGAATATGCATATCATTTGAAAAATCATAAATTTTCCTGCCCATAATCTCATATCCTGTAATACCCAGAAAATCATATACCGATATCTCATAATTTATACTATACTTTAATTGGAAAAATTGCTAAAATTAACTGGCATAACTTATTCCCCTTACCTCATTTCCTAAGGGAACACTCGTAGGGATCCTAAATCAGCGCCTGCGATGGTCGCACGAAACCCTGTATTCCACAAATCCTAACTTTATCAGTTCAACCTCAAAATGCCTAACATCCTTACATTCCCAAGTCACATAAATCAAATAACTAATTAATCTTAAAAAACAACTCCTTTAACCTAGTTTTGGAGTGGTTCCTAGAGTTCTAAAAACCCAAATCTGTCGGTTAAATTGACGAGGGTTGCCACTAGGCCTTGAATATGAAGTCTGATCATCAATTTAGGGTTTTCACAGCCTAGAGAGAGGAGAGAGAGAGAGAGAGTCTTCACAGCCTAGAGAGAGGAGAGAGAGAGTTTCAAAATTTTCTTCAAAAAAATGACTTGCAACCTATATATAGTGATGTCCCAGAGCAAAACCGTCAACAGATTTCTTGGGGGTCTATGAAACCGTCAATGGTTTGGTCTTTAACCAAACCATTATTAACCGCTTTACCTTTTACTCGGCCGTAGAAACTCGAAACCGTCGACGATTTTTTTGAGCCCCCACAAAATCGTTGACTATTTTGTCTTTACCAAACTAAATTCCTTTTTTCCATAATTATTTTGTTAATATTATTTCCCAAGTCTCTAGATTCTCCCTTCCTTATAAAAATTTTGTCCTAAAAATTTGCTATCTATCTTATATATCACTCTCTGAGGAAAAACTTATTGTAATTCTATTAATTACCCTCACTTATGGCGGAGGAATACCATGGTTACAATTGGGTTCTGGGAAATTACAATCAATTACAAAAGAAAAATTCTCCCAAAACTGCTTATATCCTAAAACCAAAATACATTTCTATAATTAACTATCTTACATTGTATAAAGCAAAAGCCAAAAATCATTATTTACCTTTACTTGTTCAATTTTGGGTCCCACCAAACAAGTGCGGTTATCTCTGACGCATCTTTTCCTCCAATTCCCACGAAACCTTTTCAACTGCATGATTGCGCTAGAGTACTTTTACCAACGGGATCTTCTTCTTGCTCAATTCCTAATCCTTTCGATCCAAAATCTGAACGGGCACTTACTCGTAAGATAGAGTATCTGTGAGTTCCAGTAATTCATAACTGATCACATGTGAGGGATCTGGGACGTACTTCCTTAACTTAGACACATGGAATACGTCATGGATTCTGGACATATTTTGTGGTAAAGCTAACCTGTAGGCAACTGGACCCACTTCGTCAAATATCTCAAATGCTCCAATAAACCTAGGGCTCAATTTACCCTTCTTCCCAAATCTCATAATTGCTTTCATCGGTGCAACTTTTAAAAATACATGATCGCCCACACCAAACTCTAACTCTCGCCAGCTAGTATCTGCATAACTTTTCTATCGACTCTGAGCTGGTTTGATTCTGTCTCTGATAAGTTTGACTTTAGCATAAGTCTGCTAGATTAACTCAGGTCCCAAAATCTGTTTTTCACCAATTTCATCCAAGTATAAGGGAGATCGGCACCTTCTACCATATAAAGCCTTATATAGTGTCATCCCAATGCTGGCTTGATAGTTGTTATTATATGAAAATTCAACTAATGGCAAAAATTTTATCTAATTACCTCCGAAGTCCAGCACACAAGCTCACAACATATCCTTCAGTATCTGTATAGTCATTTTTGTTGACCTTATAGGTCACGCCCGGTTTTGATTATGACAAATACTCATTGTATCTAATGGGCGTTTGAGGTTTTGTGCAGGAACTAAAATTGTCAAGATCGAGATGGGCACAAAGCAAGTAAAGATTGAAGACCATTGTGTTGTAATGTATATAGTTCATTCATGTAAATGGTCTGTAATAGTAAATAGGTCTTTGCTTTGTAATAATCTCACACACATCACATGCATGATATAATACGTAAGCTCAAACAAAAAATACAACCCAAAGTGACTTTAGAAAGACCTTAGGGTTTTGGTCAACCGACACTGGATTTTTTTGGTGTCTTTAATTGGACATAAATGACCCTAGGACACACACCATTGCACCTATGAAGTTTAGGCACTTGAATAGGGTTTGAATGATTCAAAATAGGACTGAAATGCACACTTTGTGCACTTTCGGTCAACCAGCCAAGGTAGTTCATTCTGCCCCGGTCAACCGAACCCAGGTCCGGGTCAATAGTTGACCAAGGTCCTGGTTGACCGAACCAGTGTAGTTCAAATCCCCCGGTCGACCGAAACCTCCTGAGGTCAACAAATTGACCATCTGGTCAACCGAGCCAAAATTGAATACTAACTATCTGGTCGACCGAACCGTTTAGTTCAAAATGGCCTGGTCAATCGAACCTCGGGGAAATGGAAAATTGCCCTTTGGACAGACATTTTCGATCAACCGAGTCTCCAGTTCAAAAGTGTCTTGGTCGACCGAATTATATGAACTTTGGTCGATCGAAATGGTTCTGGTTGACCGGACCTCTCGGGTTGCCCTGATTTTTACCACGGTTAAACATTTTTAAACAGGGTTAATTAGGGTTAAAATGATCTTAAACAATATTAATAATACCCTACATGTCCTAACGGCTATAATTCTTCCAATGTCTATAGCCCATCATTTGCTAAGATTAGAAAGAGATTAGCAGATTTGATTAGGGAGAATTCTTTGAAAATCCAAAAACCTATAATACTCTTTTTGAGCCTCCTACACTCATACTTACCTTCTCATACTGATTAAACCCTCTGTAAGTTGATTGAGTGTTAGTCTAAATGGGTTTGCTCTCCCACTTTTGATTGATTGATTCGATTTTTTACGACAGCTAAACCTAAGTGTTCTTAGGGGGCTTTTGCTAATAAGCTTATCCTAAGAAGGCTTGCTTAAGCCTCTGAGTATAGCATTTGTGTTGCAATATCTTATGAAGCTTGTACTTGTCTTTGGGTTGCAAAATCATTTTCAAAACATACTCAAATATCTTGTATGATTTATATTGATATATTTGTGAAAAGATACTTGTGTTTGTGATATTGATCTTTGCCGCAATATTCATTAACTTACATATCCTTTGTTGAATACAAAGATCGAATATTCTTTTGCAAACCAAGTATATACATTACTAGAGCATCATACGATTGAGAAAATTTGCTGATTGAAATATACATATATATTGTTTGGCTAGTATCTTTGTGTGAGCTATTAGATTGAACACATATTGTGATACAAAGATCATACTGGTTGACACTCTCATGTACTCATCACACTGATAGCAAATATTTTGAGAGTTGAAATACTAGACCACACTGAGCTTACATATTAAATCATATTGTGGTGTATGTATTTGTGTGTATTTGGGTACATATTTGCTTTGCTTGAAAGCATAATCTCTGTACCATTTCATTTATTGAGTAAAACTGTTGTATTCCAGGCACGGGCCTGAAGAGGGAGACTGGACTTGGAATAGTTCTGGATTGGCTTAGACTTGGTTAGGAAAGCTAGGTACATCATCTTGTTAAGGCGTGTAGGTTGAGGTTAGCCCCGCTAATTGACCTGGTTAAGGTTGAGATCAGCCCTGTGCTAATTAACTTGGTTGTAATCAGTGCCGCTCCACCCCTAAGTGAGCTATTAGTGGAATCCTCAGGCTTGTAAGCTGGAGGCGGGGACATAGGCATAGTTGGCCGAACCCCGATAATATATCGTGTGTTTGTTCATATTTCCGCACTTCATATTTACCGCACGTGTATGTTACTAGTATGTTATTATATGAATGATGCGCTTGATTTAAATTTCTGTATAGTATATTTATTAGCGTATTTGGAACTACATAAAAGGACCCTAGGTTGTAATATTTAGCTAACATCTAGTTCAACCTAGGAGAAAAGTTTGAAATTCCAATTCATCTCCTCTCTTGGGAATACACCAATTCTAACAATTTTTGTCTGTCCGTCAGTCCGAGGATGAAAGACTGTACTAAAGGTCAGCTGAGACCCCATAGCCCTCTACAAACATTTCTAGAATTGTGACATGAACCATGGGTTTCAGTCAGAGACCATGGATACAGGCACTCCATGTAATCTCACTATCTCCTGTATATATATTTCTGCCAACCTACTCATGGAGTAGTTAACTTTGATAGGAAAGAAACAGACAGTCTTCGTCAATCGATCAACGACTACCCAAATAGCATCCTGTCCATGCAATGTCGGCGGTAATCTTGTAACAAAATCCCTCAAAATGTGTTCCCACTTCCACTCGAGGATATGAAGTGGCTGCAACGATCTCGCTGGTCTTTGATCCTCAGCTTTCACCTGCTGGCATGTTAAACACTGCTTTACAAATTTAGTGATTTCTTTCTTCATATTACTCCATAAAAAAGATTCTTGTAAATCCATGTACATCTAAGTACTTCCAGGGTGCACTGTATAAAGGGATCAATGTACTTCTTCCAGGATAATTATTTCAATCTTAGCAGTAGCAGGCATACAAAGTCTTGTACGAAATCTCAAAGCTCCATTATCTGAGATATTAAACTCTGCTCCCTGACCATTCCGTACTTTATCCACAATCTTTAATAATTCAGCATCTTTCATTTGAGTAGCTTTAATTCTTTCCTATAACGTGGACTGTATAACCAGATTAGTGATGAACACATTGTGATTATCCTCTACAAACTCCACATTAAGCCTTTTCAAATCCATTCTAATCTAATGCTACCCCACCACTGCTGATACTGAGGAACTTCCTGATTTCGAACTCAATGCATTAACTACCACATTTGCTTTTCCTGGGTGGTAATTGATAGTACAATCATAATCTTTTATTAAATCTAACCACCTCCTCTGCCTCATGTTCAGCTCCTTGTGCGTGAAGAAATATTTAAGGCTTTTGTGGTTTGTGAAGATTTCACACCTACCCCCATATAAATAATGCCTCCTAATCTTCAGCGCATAAATCACCGTTGCCAACTCTAGATCATGGGTAGGGTATTTCTTTTCATATTCTTTGAGTTGTCGGGAAGCGTATGCTAAGACTCTCTCTCACTGCATCAAAACACACCTGAGCCCTTTGTGTGACGCGTCACTGTAAATTACAAAACCCTTTTCTCCCAAAGGAATCGTCAGAATTGGTGCAATGATGAGTCGTTGCTTTAATTCCTGGAAACTCTGCTCACATTCCTCTGTCCATTCATATATAGCATTCTTCTTGGTCAATCTGGTCAAGGGGCTTGATAATTTAGAGAATCCCTCTACAAACTGGCGATAGTACCTTGCCAATCCCAAGAAACTCCTAATTTCGTGCATATTTTTCGATCGTGCTTTGTCCAATACCGCCTTAATTTTGTTCAAATCTATAGAAATGCCACCCTTGCATACTACGTGCCCAAGGAAAGTGACCTGCTCAACCAAAATTCACACTTCCTAAATTTGGTATACAACCTTATTTCTCTTAATATCTGTAAAACTATCCTCAAATGTTTATCGTGCTCTTTAGGGCTCTTTGAATACACCAAATTATCATCAATAAAAACTACAACAAAATGATCCAAGCACTGATGAAAGACTCTATTCATCAGGTCCATGAATACGGCAGGAGCATTCATCAGTCCGAACGGCATAAACAGAAATTCATAATGGTCATATCTAGTCCGAAACACTGTCTTTGAAATATGTTCCACCCTAACCTTTACTTGATGGTACCCAGATCACAGATCAATCTTCGAGAAAATATGCGTCCCTTGTAGTTGATCAAACAAATCATTTATGCAGGAAAGCGAGTGTATATTTTTGATGGTCGCTCTATTAATTTCTCTATAGTCGATGCACATTCTCTTCGACCCATATTTCTTTTTCACAAACAGTATCGGCGCTCCCCAGGGTGACATGTTGGGCCTGATAAACCTCTTGTTCAGCAGTTCCTATATCTACTATTTCAACTCTTTCAATTTTTGTTGGAGCCATTCTATACGACGCTTTAGAAATTGGTGCTATTCCTGGAGAAAGGTCAATAGTAAACTAGACCTCACGATCAGGAGGCAATCTCGACAGATCCTTCGGAAACACGTTAGGAAAATTTTTCACTATTGGAATATCTTCTAATCTAGATTCTCCTTCCGGTGTTTCTTTTAGACAAGCTAGGTGCCCCTGACATCCTTCCAAAAGCAATCTCCTTGCCTGAACAGCTGACAAAATCTGTGGTGGGGAATGCACACATGTCCCCATAAATCGGTACTCCTGTTGTAACGACCCCAAAATTATTACCATTTTTTTTATATATTTATATACTCTAGTGTAAAATAACATTACTCTGATACCCATAATATTATTCATAATGACGTCTCGGACCAAAGTGGGTACCGAGAACACCTGTACATCAAAACCAACCATGTAAGCAGCGGAAACATAAAATATCCAACCATATGTATATATATATATTTATTTATTTATTTATATATACACACACACACAATACTAGAGTGTACTATATCCCCAAAAAAAAAAAATATATACATCATCTCCCAACAATTCATAGAACCCTAAAGACTTATGAAATTCCCTGACTCTCGATATCATCTCGTTGATGAGACACATGTACTTCGTCGACAAGACCTAGAAGGATATTCGTCGACGAGGAATCTAGGTTCATCGAAGAACTCTTGTTGATCCCCCTTTTTCCTTTTTCCTTCTCTTCCATTTCTTTTATTTTATTACTTTCATTAATTACTTTTTTTTTGGGTCTCTATACCTTCTCTCCTGGAGGTCTACATACCACTTCTCTCTAATGACAATCAATATTGGCATAGTTGGCAACTAGCCAGTCCATTCCTAGAATCACCTTGAAACCCTGCATATTTAAAACTACCAAGTTCACTAGCAGAGAACTCTCCTAAATACTGAGTGGACAGTCTTTAAGTACCTTCCTACACAACACCGTGGTCCCAGTCGACGTGGCTACAGATAAACTAACATCTAAAGATTGAGTTTCTATACCCCACAATTAAATAAATTCTCTGGCTATGAAAGAGTGTGTCGCTCCTAAATCAAATAAAACAGTAACTTTTTATAACAATATAGAAATGGTACCTATCACCACATCGCTTGCCGCCTTAGCGTCTCCTGGTGTCAAAGCATAGACTCGTGTCAGGGCGGTGCTCCTCTGCTGATTTCCACGGGGGGCTTGATTGGTTCCTCGGATTTTCCTAGGAGTAGGTTGATTAACCGACTGAGCTCAGCAGTCTCTCGCAATATGTCCGGGTCTCCCACAATGATAACAAACATTCTCTCCCACACGACATTCCCCCATGTGCCTCCTATTACATCGGGGACAAATCGGGCAGGTCTGAGACCCTTGATACACCCATCTTCCTATCTATTGTCTCTATCCCCCATTGCTTCTCCTCCTTGGACACTAGCTAGGACTCGCTTGAAACCCAGTAGGCATAGGCCTCTTCCTTTGACTCTTCTTCTTTATGCCTCTTTATCGGCTAGTCTCAGCTACGGTGGCTTTATCCACCAACTCAAAAAAATTCCGTATCTACGTAACTACCACCTGCTCATACACCTCATATCTCAGTCCCCTCTCAAATTTATAGGCCTTCTCGAACTCATCTGGGATCATGAAAGGAGCAAAACGGGATAGCTCCACAAATTTAGCAACATACTTTGGCACTGTCAGCTATCCTTGAGTCAGATTCAAGAATTCCTCCATCTTAGCATCTCTAACTGAGGTGGGAAAGTAGTGGTCATAAAATATCTCCTTAAACCTCCCCCAAGATAGTGCTATTGGTGCTGGCCTATACTCCTCTAGAAGCTTCACTGCTGACCACCACCGTTCTGCCTCCCTTGTTAACTTGAAAGTAGCATACAACACCTTTTGTTCTCCAAAGTAATGTAGTACTGTAAAGATTTTCTCAATCTCATGTGGCCAATTTTCTACCTTAATCAGATCCGCACCTCCCAAAAAGGCTGGAGGATTCATCTGCGTTAACTGTCTGATCGAACATCCCTAATCAGTTGGTAGGCAATCTTGTTCTTTAGAACTTCGTGAAAATTTTGGCTATATTTATTTATTTATTTATTTTCATTTTATTTAAATTCTGATACCACTAACTATAAACAAAGTCAATCTGGACCCAAAGTGGGGTACCGGGAAAACTCTTGTCCATATTCACGTCCTATTTATGCAGCGGAAAACAAATACATCAAACTTTATATACAATACTAGAGCGCTAGAGTCTCTAAAATATATATACAAACTTCCCAAAAATTCCATCAGAAATCCCAGGGATTTTTGAACAT
The DNA here is from genome assembly GCF_029873635.1 of Malania oleifera. NCBI lineage: Eukaryota > Viridiplantae > Streptophyta > Magnoliopsida > Santalales > Ximeniaceae > Malania > Malania oleifera. The sequence goes on along the minus strand of NC_080419.1, from coordinate 71,694,728 downwards.
AACCCAGACCCCAAAATAAACACATACCCTATATTCCTGAAACTACACGTCCACTATCTCGGAGCTCACTCCGTGTGGCTACCTGGATTACTTGAAATGTTTAAGATTCTTGGGGTGAGACACGTCTCAATAAGACAGAATTAGTTATACCAGTGTGTGGTAGACGAGTTTTACGCAAATAACATAACAATTTAATTTGTAACTGAAATAACAATTTAATACAAACATGTAGTACAAGTCGCACCCACGCCATTTAAAATACACATTTTTTATTTGAACATACTTATAACTATACTTTATAGTTTCTATTTCTATAAATCTATGTATGTATATATAAGCCAAACCAATAATGAATGTGTAATGATGCTGATTCCACACCAGGCTCAATAAATAATTGAATGTATAAAGGGGATTTGAAACAAAAAAGGAGTCCATGACCCCTTTTTAAAGCAGGAAGGGGGGGGGGGGTCGAATTATATATATATATATATAAATAAAATTGTGAAAACTTCCTTGGATGGATAACTGTAATCATGAATTAATCCCACATAATCTGGTTGTGTAGCCCATGGGTGGACTTAACCGTGGCTGGGCCACTAGGTTAAGTCAAACTATAACTCGTCTATAGTACGATTGACCTGTTCAACCTGGTCTGGACTGCTAGGGAGCTCCTTTACTCTTCATTGAGGCACAATCAACTGTCATTACCACACTCTATCTGAGATGTGTGGTTGCACTACCTATACTGTATTAGCTACGGTATCGTGTTATGTGATCTGTTCCGATCCATCAGGGTTCTGATACTATATAATACTATTTCTGTATATTACTGTTTTACCATGATTCTGTATAAATTGAAATACCATGATTATGTAATAACTGTATTACCATGATTCTATAATAACTGTAATATCAAGGTTCTGTAAGAACTGTAATATCATGGTTCTGTAATAACTGTAAAATCATGGTTCTGTAATAACTGTAATATCATGGTTTTGTAAAAGTTATATAAAATTCTATAAAAATTTTTTGTACTAATTCTAGTATTTCTCATGCCACACAATTTGAGTAATGCTCATAATACTATATTCTGTATGGGAAAACTGTATTTTATTATTGTATGGGAAAATTATATTTCATGCTATATGAAAATAGTATATCATCTATAGGGTTTTTCATGTAACCCAAATTTCTGAATTTTCCTGAATATGCTTATCATTTGAAAAATCATAAATTTCCCTGCCCATAATCTCATATCCTGTAATACCTAAAAAATCATATACTGATATCTCATAATTTATACTATACTTTAACCGGTAAAATTGCTAAAATTAACTGGCATAACTTATTCCTCTTACCTCATTTCCTAAGGAAACACTCGTAGGGATCCCAAATCAGCGCTTGCGATGGTTGCAGGAAACCTTGTATTCCATAAATCCTAACTTTATCAGTTCAACCCCAGAATGCCTAACATCCTTACATTACCGAGTCCACACAAATAAAATAATTAATTAATCTTAAAACTAACTCCCTTACCCTAGTTTTGGAGTGGTGCTTGGAATTCTCAAAACCCAGATCCTCCCCAGTTAAATTGACGAGGGTTGCCACTAGGCCTTGGATACGGAGTTTGATTGTCAATTTGGGGTTTTTGGAGTGAGAAAATGAGCAGAGAGAGAGAGAGAGAGAGAGAGAGAGAGTTTCAAAATTTTCTTCAAAAAAAAGACTTGCAGCCTATATATAGCGTTTTGTCCCAGAGCAAAACCATCGACAATTTTCTTGGGGGTCTATGAAACCGTTGACGATTTGGTATTTAACCAAACCGTTATTAACCATATTAACTTTTACCCGGTCGCAGTAACTCGAAACCATCAACGGTTTTTCTGAGCCCCACAAAGTCGTTGATGGTCTGGTCTTTACGAAACCAATTTCCTATTTTTCGTAATTATTTTATTAATATTATTTCTTGGGTCTCTATAGATGAAATGCTTATATAATGCAAAACAATATAAGCAAACCTTTTATGAATACACACTGTCGGCTATGCCCAATTGTTGAACTATGAACTTAAAAGTTCGGGTTATTAAAATTCTTCTTGAAGAGTTTCTCCATTTCATTCCAATGTCAATCGTTGATCTCACATTTCGTTTTGAGACTTTCCATCAACTCCTTTGCTTTACCGCTGTGGCTCAAATCAATGCTTAGACTAGATTAATGTTAGGATCATATGTGAAGACTTTGTCATGAGCGGACTGTAGAACTTGTAGCAATTCTTCATAGTCTTCAATAAGTGGAACCATGCCAATTGGTTCAAAGGTGAAACATTGATAGATTAGATCCAAATGTTAGATCATAATAATTAGAACCTTTCAATCTACATCCACTCTAAGAACATCCATGATATGCCCATAGGTCATAGTGAATTTCTTTTGCTTATACTTTGATAGGCAATTACAATACCCCAATATTTTGGATACATCTTGTTTTTTTACCCAAAGATTCATTTTTTTCGAGTATTGTACTTCGAAAATCAAATGAAATGGCATCCCTTTCTATGGCATGTTCTTTCTAAAAAAAAACATGCCTCTTCTATTATATTTATTGGTCTCACTGCACCTATGCAACTAAATTATATACTTAGTAAGGAAAAATGCAATGTTATGACATGTTAGTATGCTCCTAAGGATCATGTCTACAACCCTCTGTGTCACGCCCCGAACCTGGCATTGGGACCCAGGGTGTGATGTAGTAACCTAACCTGTCTCTGTATCATACAAAGCATAAATGATACTATTATGAATGAGGGTTCGACCCCATGGGGTTCCCGTACACCTTATACACATTCACATACAGGACATATGTGCATCGGAAAAGTTTATTCCATACATACATAGTACCATACCAGAGTCTATACAGATAGAGTCTAAGCTCCATAATACAAAACATAACCTAGGGTGCTAGAAAATACCCAAAACAATAACCCTGTTATAGTCCAAGTACTCACACTAGTACCCTATGCAGTAAACCAACCACCACACTCCAAACACAAGGACTCTAATTCTGGTTACTTGAAGGACCTGAAAACATGTACGTACAATAGGGGTGAGACACCTCTCAGTAAGGCAGATATCGGTTATATCAATGTGTGGCATATGAGTGTTATAATGACATATAAAAACATACAAAGTTCAGTTCCAGTATTTTCACAAAACAGTTCCCAACACACACACGATCAAGTAATTCGGTGTCGTCACACCTTTCAACACGAAGCCAGGCCGCATTACACGGCGTCCCCGGCACATGGCATAGCCCCAGGCTCCTATGGCATCATACCGGTACATCTGGTGGATCCACACCCTTCGGTGATCAGCCGGTAAGAGGCGATATTTCACGCCCTCGGATATAGAGCCGGACACTCTTGCCACTGGCAGGTGGTATTTCACACCCTTAGATATTGAGCTGGACACTCTTTCACAACCTGGAATAATTCGCAACTCCCGTTCCTATATCTCATTTCAGTAAATCACAACTCAATGCATATTCATATAACAGTTCATTCCACACTTATTTGGTAATATAAAAAATCTTGCTTTTCAAAATACAATTTAAAACAAGTCAAGGCAGGACCATATCCATAGCACAATACATAACACAATATATCCACAATTTTCCAATGAAACCAGAGATGCAACCCGATGCCCCCTTTTTCCCAAAAACTGTAACATGAAAACCCTGTAAATTTTACCCATTAGATTTTCCCAAACAAGTAGCCAAAACATACATAGGATCGTGAATCACAGTTCCATCGAATCTGATTTCAAAAATAACCGATATAAATAGAATCCTCTTATCTTTTCCTAAAAATCCAACCCAAACTCTATGGCTTCTAAATAGTGAACCGAGTTCCCAAAACCTATAAACCACAATATGATAATTACTTATAATCTTACTCCATACAATTCTACTGAAACAGAAGAGCCGAACCTTACCTCAATTTTTGGGTCAAAACTCGAAGACCTCAAAATGAAGATCCATTCCACAGAACACGTAGAGATTTCTTCCCTAATTCTCGTAGTAACGTTGGTTTGTCGATTCTAACAACGAATGACAAAGAAATCTAGAGAGAGAGAGAGTGTGGCTTTAAGTTCTATATATATATATATATAGATAGATAGAGAGAGAGAGAGAGAGAGAGAGAGAGAGAGAGAGAGAGAGAGAGAGAGAGAGAGAGAGAGAGAGAGAGAGAGAGAAAACCTTGATAACTTAGCTTCTAAGCAAAGAAATGGATGTTTATAGAGCCTTTGACTTGGCCAACCTCGTCGACGAGGCGGCGTCTTCATCGATGAGCCAGCGAAGGAAATTCATTGACGTAGCGGTGGCCTTGTCGACGAGCATGAGATTTCAGGATTTCCCAAAACCTCTCGACTTCTCCTCGTCGACGAGCCTCTACATTTCATCACCGAACAATAGAATTGTCTTCATCGATGAAAATCTGGCTTCGTCGATGAAGCCTGCTCAATTTATTGTTTTACCCTTTTCTTATTTGTTTATTCCATATCTCATAGGTTGGGTTCTTACACTATGTGTCTTAGCATTTTGTTCATCTCCAAACATTGGGTAAAATGTGTAATTTAGGGTGTAAGATGAAGTTTTCCTTTTTATGGTTAGGTTTTACATGTCACAAACAGTTAGAATTGGTGTATTCCCAAGAGGAGGTGAATTGGGTATTTAAAAATTTTCTCCTAGGTTCGATTCAAATCCACAATCAGTGTATTACAACCTAGGATCCGTTTAAGCAATTGCAAAACCCAACACAATCTAACTGAGTAGATATTTAAAGCAAATACACCAGGCTCAGTATTTCCCAATCATTTACAATATTTAAAACATGCACACATTCATAAAAAATTTAAATATAAGAATCTATGTGCAGGAATTTAAATGCAGAAATTAAATAGATAAGGGAAAGGGAGAATGACACACGATATGTTATTGGGGTTTGACCAATACTGCCTACATCCTCGCCTCAAGCTCATAAGTAAGAGGATTCCACTAAGTGCTTGCTTACGGGTGGAGCATCACCGACTAGCACCTCCTCTCCTTACTGGGCGACGAATACCCCATGTCCATTATAGGGCTGATCCCAACCAATACACCTTATAGGATGGTGCTCCTAGTTCTCCTAACTGGGTCTGAACCAGTCTGGAACTCTCCTAATCGGGTTTGAGCCAATCCGGTGCACGTTATATGCCAGTGCAATCCTCTTCTGAAAACACGTCGGGAATACGACAAAGATAACAAATATTTTATGTACAAAGAGATTGCTTCTATAACAAGCTAATGATGTACATTAATAAGTACAAATGCACTTTTGTATGATAATAATTTATGCTCAATAGAGTCTGTGTGAATATATCTCTCTAAAGAGATATGTGATAGATAATGATCTTTGAGTTAAAAATATTTTATATTAAGAGCTCTTCAAAGATCAAGTGCCCAAATAATATCTCAAAAATATTGATAAAGAAAGTGTAAGAAATATTAGATTTTTTCTTGATACAAGATATTTAGCAATAAGTACAGAGTAGGCTTTTAAGTCTTGCAATGAGGATGCAAAAAGACTCCCAAGCTAAGAAGTGATTTTCCAACAATATTTACCAATGAATTAAAATGGGAAATACTAAAAGCGCACACTCAAAAAAAATATTTAAAATCAATGAATGAAAGAGTGTATGCTATAGAAAAATATAATAACCAAGCCCATAAGAATGAATATTAATCATTCTACACTTTGCAATGAGTTTGCAAATGAAGAGGATGAGATTAATGTTCTCCTCTATGAATGATTTTATCAAGAAAGAATGAAGGAGAAATAAATAGTATGCATGAAATTTGAGAGTATATAACAATATGAGTATGATAAGTTTCAGAGAGAATTTGCTAATCAAATTTCTAATCAAGTTCCTAATTAGGACAAATGAAGGGGTATATATAGAATTCCCAAGTTTTTTGACCATTGGGGACATGGAAGGAAATTTATAAAAATTTTAATGAAAATTTAACCCTAATTATCGCGGTAAAAAATTGAGAACTAGAAATGTTCGGTCGCCCGATGCTGGCACCAGTCGGCTGACCTCACTCAGAATTTTGAAATAGATTTAAGGGTTCGGTCGACTGTGGGAAGTGACAGTTGGCTGAGCCAAGGCGATTTTCCAAACCTATGTGGTTTCGGTCACTTGAGGGAAAGGGCCGATTTGCCGAGAGGACAAAGTCTGTTGGCTGTCCAACTTTATAGCATAGTGGCTGGCCAGCCAAGGTCTAAGAAACAAGTTCAATTTTTAGGTCGGGCAGCTGAAATTTTTAGTTCAATATGGGGTCGGTCGGTTGAACATGACCAAAAATACAACTTTGCCCTCAGGGCAAGTTCGGTCGATTGAGGTGATATAACTTGCATAGGTTCAGTCGATTGGGGCTCTTTCAGAATAAACTATTTTGCCCTGTTTTTGTTCCTTAAACTTTTTCAACCCTGTGTGAATAAGTTATGACATGTTATTTTGAAGGGTATTGGAACCTAATGGTCAGTCTATGGTCACTGAGCATAAAATCTATGATGCTTGCAATGCTTATTACATACCATTTAATATTAAAATTAAAATGCATTACAAATAAAATCAAATGTTTTCTTTATCTTCTTTACTCTTTAATCTTCATGGAAACCCCATATGGATAAGATTTATGCATCTTTATGGCTTCCATTTTTCAATACCTTATGTCCGTGCTGTCATGTAAACCTGTTCAAGCACTAAATGCACACGTAAGATACTTGTGCTTTGTCAGCATCAAAATAAAGATCGGACTCAAAAAGTCAACAATCTCCTCTTTTTTGATGATGACAAACGCACTAGAGAAAAATGGGTTTAGCCTGAAAAGGCTCCCCATAAGAATATGCATAGTTTAGAAAATAAGCAGTATAGCTCAAGCATGTTTAAGAAAGAAGACGTTTCAAATTAGTCATGCATTTAGATTTAACATTAAAGTGCATTAAAGCTCAGATATTTACCCCATTTGAAATTTTGCCCTATAACGAATTTCTCCTTTTGGTCATAAAAACATTTAACATTTTACTCATGAAATTCTCCCCCATTTGGCATAAGCAAAAGGGCTAAACTAAGCATAACATAATATGATCATTAAGACCAGACTTAGCTTAAGACAACTCCCCCTTTTTTAAAATAGCATTTGGCATAAAAACATTATGACTGTAAAAAAAAATTAAACACACAAAACAGTATAACTAGTCATTAAAAGATTAAGAGCACATGATAGACAAGGTCAGACCAAAGACATTCTCAAACCATGGCAATTTAAACATATCATAAGACCTGCAAGAAAATTGGAATTCAAAGCATGCGGCGTATGATAGCAAATGATGGTTTGAGCATAGAAATGGTCTAACTGGTTTGCATGCGATTTCATATAAAATCAATGAATCAGTTATACAATTAAATAATAATAATAATAATCCCAAATAAGCAAATGATAAGTTATGATGCATGAAAAAGTGTATGAATGAACAATTTTTCTGATGTACCAGATCGATCATAAACCGCAAGTACAGAGCATACTTACTTATGCAGATTTGCAAATGATTGAAAACTTCTCTTGTATTAAAATCTAACTTGAATTATATTACAGATATTCTTGATAGAATTCCTAAAGACGGAAAGAGGTAGGAGAGAGAGGGAGAGAAGAAATTGAGTGGAGCTCTAGGCTCAAGCTTTCCCTATTGGAAATTAAACCCTTAACTTGGTGCAAGTTTACAAAGAAATGGGAAACTAATTTATAGACTCAAGGCTCGGACTTGAAAACATTTGGAATCCGGGGTGAATTAGTGCGGGTGCTCATTGGGCCCCATTGTCCACAAAAATCATCACAGGATTCTTACAAGATAAGCGAGCTGACACAAAACGACAAGATAAAGTAAAGGTTACTGTAGATGGACAACAACATTTTTGAGGCAAAGCCACAACCCAAACTTTATTTGACAAGGACAGACTGAGAGACAAAATAAAAATACAACACTGGCATCAAAATGATGACAGTTGTAAAACACTCGCCTAACCCACTCAAACAATAATAAAATAAATTACAAAGCTAAGCAACAAAAGTTTTGCTTGCTACAAAAGTCTTGATACGATTTAACAAAGGACAGGATGGCCTGTCAAAGTTTGAAAAGTTATGTCTGGCGCTTTTGAATTATTTGCCATAACTTTTGACTTTGTGGGAAAAACATTATTTCTTTTTCTTTGCTTTTCCTTTCGATGAAGCATTCTTTGCATCTTCTTGAAGGACTTGATAGAAGTGTGAACCGAGATCAAGATCAATAGTTCTGTTTGAATCTCACTGTTGGCCGAATCAGAGTCATCTGAATCTTCTAGTTGCTTGATGAGTTTGATAAGCTGAGCTTTCATAAGTCCTGATTTTGAAGACTTTGATTTCTTTGAAGAGGAGATTGAAATAGTGTCATCTTCATTAAAGACTTTCAGTCTTTCTTCTGACTTGATTAGCGATCCTTGAGAGTTTGAAATTTGAATAGTCTACTGTGCGAGCCAACTGCGGACTTGCCCTTCTGGTAGGGTAAATTTTTGCCACCAGTGAACTTTGAAGATTTGTCTGAGAGTTTTTGAAAAATAGAGTGAACTTTTTTCTGGGGAAACAAAGATGTAATCCCAGCTGAAGATCTAGGTTATTCCGAAATTTGCACAAAAATGAAGGAGTTTGAAAAGCGGATCAAATTGCTCCTAAGGGAGAAGAATATTTTTTTGAAATAATTCATGATCATCTTGAATAATTTCGGGGAAAATCTCTTTCTTAGGACCAAACATTTTAAACCATTTGATAAACCACAGGGAAAGGTTTTGCAAATCTTTGAACAGAAATGAATGAACCAAGAATGAGAATAATTTCTAAGAAAGATTACATTGGACCAAGCGTCAATATAATCTTTCTAATCATAAGTTTGAGGGATAAAATTTCCTTTGAATCTTTTTGAATTTCTTGGATGGGTTCCCTAATCAGAAGGAAAGAGGACCTTGAAAATTTTGAATTTTGAAAAATTAATCTTTGTAGAATACTGAGAGTTGTAATTATGATCAATTACAACTAATGAGGTTTCAACAAGGATTAATTCATAAAACTTTCTATTTTTTAGTGGGTCCGGAGTATCAAAATGGCACCCAGCGAAAAAATAGTTTTTAATTACTTCGAAGGGGGAAGAAGAATCCCATTCAGGCTCAATGGGGAAAAGATCTTCGAAGCCTTTTGTAAAATAGCATTTGGGCTTGAATGGTTTGGGCTTCCATGACATCTTTGAAGGAACGTATTTGAGAGGTTTGAGAACTGATAAGGGGATTGAACCTATTGTAAATAGGAATTCGAGTTTGATGGGTTTTTGAACAAGATGACTGGGCCTTTGAATTTTGAGGATTTGTATAAAGGTCTTTAACTGTGACTCTTGGCATTATAACCTATTAAGAATTCTCTTGTTAGAAAATCTGGAATTTAATTTGAAGTTCCTTTAATAAATTCAATTTTGAAATTGAAAATTGAAAGTAAAGCTTGCCATCTTGCAAAAATCTGTTTTGAAACCAAAATTTTAACATTTTTTTCAATTATGTTTTTAGCACTTGCACAATCAATTCTGAGTAAAAATTCTTTATTGAATAAATCATCTTGAAAATTTTGAATGCATAAAACAATGGATAAAATCTCTTTCTTGATTGTTGAATAATTGACTTGTGGGCCTAACCAAGCTCCTAAATGAAACCGAACAAGGGTTTCTATTGAATCATTTCTCTATTTGAGAATTCCTCCAAATCCAGCTTCAGAGGCATCTATTTCAACTATCATGAAGGCCTTAGGGTCAGGAAGACTAAGGCAAGTAAGGGTTTTAACTAAGGCTTTGACCTTAATAACAATTTGAGTACACTCATTGGTTCAGGCTGGAGGATTTTTCTTTAGTCTTTTAAATAATGGTTTGAATAAAATTCTAATAATTGGAATAAAGTGTAACAACTCGAAGAATAAGGGTATTTAAATAATAAAGAGGGATAGAAATGGAAACAGTAACAAAAGGAGGCAACCGATTTCATTGACGATATTGCACTTTGGGATGTAATGATCCAAGAGAATTTATCAGGTCCTCATCGACAAACATAGGGGATTTCTCGACGAGGGTACAAGAGGGCCTCGTCGACGAAGACAAGTTTCGTCGATGAGAAGATACTGAGAGAGGATTTTTGGAAGTCTGAAATTCATCGACGAGGGTGCAGGTTCATCGACGAACTTTCAACAGGACTCGTCGACGAGGTGACGTGTCTCGTCGACGAATCCGGCTCTATAAATAGTTGAAACTTGGATTTTTACGAAGATAATTCATAGAAATTCACTCCCTCTCTCTCTCTCTCTCCTATGGCTCCACCTCCATCTCTCTTCAATTTCGGCCCCATCGTTCACCGGATCAACAATCTGAGGCCACTACGACGCTCCTAGGGAAGTTCTCCCTAAGTTTGCCGAAGCGAATCGTCGGTGGGACGAAGTTGGATTTCATCCTAGATTTAGGGTAAGACCTTTTTGTTGAAATTTGACTTTCCAGCAGTTGTAGAAAATCTTGTAGACGTAGAAATAGTAATATTTTGTTATGGGATATATGATTTTCAGGGTGTTGAGTGAAGAACCCTGTGGGTGTAGGACTCGTCATAGTAGGGGGATTTTAGTAGGAATCAGGTAAGGGAAATATGTTATGCTAGGCAATTCTAGTATGTTTTCAGTATAAATTATACATTATTATCAGATTATTATTCACAACAGTAATTTATACAGTTTATCAAGTATGTTTAATATGTTTTAATTTACTGTGTGGCTTGAAAATATAAATATAGTACAGAAACATGCTTTACGGTATTTTCAGAGTTATGTTTTACAGAATATACAGACAGTAGATATGTTTTACAGTAATTATAGAATACCATGATTATACAGTTTTCAGTACCATGACATACAATTTTACAGTTCATTTCAGAAATATAGTTGATACAGATACAGTTCATTACAGTGTCATGGTTAATATAGATATTACAGAATCATGGTAATACAGATAGATTGTATATAATAATGTATTATTTAGTATCAAACCCTAATGGACCATTACAGATTACAGAGCATGGTTGCATCATACAGTATAGAGTGCAACCACCTATTCAGATAATACGTGGTATATAAGTCGATCGTATAGAGCCCATGAGTGGACAGGCTCCCCATCAGATATAGGTTGAGGAGGGCTGATTAGAATGATGGGGTATAGTGGTTTATCCTGGTTTGCCAACCAGAGTAGATCTTGCCTACGGGCCACACAACCCTGTCGTGAAGGGTTAAATCATGACATACAGTTATCCACAAGGAGGTTTTCAGCTATTAGATGTATATACAGTTTTACAGTAACAGTGGGGGTACTTATGTATATTAGAAGTATTATGAATGAAAAACTTATAAAAACATATATGTTAAGCAACATGGCTGCAGGTGGTGGTTGTACATGTTATTTGTACTTGTATTCTCATATTCAGTTATACATGATTATTTAGAAACAGATCTTTAAAGTATTGTAACTCATTTTCCACACACTAGCAATAGCATATTTCGTCTTACTGAGCGTCGTCTCATCCCATTACTTTAATATTTTTCAGGTGATCCAGGTAGGCAAGTAGATCAAGCTCGCAGATAGAGGGCTCTCAGTACTGCCCTGTCAGTAGGGTGAGTATTTTTGAGAGTATTTATGTATAGCCCTAACCAGTTGTAGGTATTTTGGGAAACATTCATATATGTATATTTTGTGGACACATCTTAGCACTCTGGTATTGTATATTTTCTTGATTGTGTTTATATGGATTCCGCTTCTCGCTGCTTAGGTTGATGGTTTGGTTTAATCTAGTAGGTACCAGAGCATTATAAATTTTATAGTATAAAAAAAAAAGGAGAAATTTTGAGGTTGTTACATAAAGTCTACCACATAATTGAGGCATCCCAAAAATCTTTGTAATTGATTTTTGTTTGTTATTTCATTTGGAAATTTATCTGCAAATTCAAGGGATCTTTGTATAGGAGTAATTTTGTTTTGATAAATTTGATGACCTAAGAAACTGATATTGGTTTGAAATAATTTGATCTTTGGTTGTGAGACCACAAGACCATTTCTTTTCCCAATTTCAAAGAAGATATTAAGATGTTTGAAATGTTGACTTATTGATTCAGAGTATACAAGGACATTGTCAATGTATACAGCGGTGAATTTTGTATAGGCATTAAAGATTTCATTCATGATATTTTGAAATTTTGAAGGTGCATTTTTAAACCAAATGGCATAACATTCCATTCGTAATGACCAAATGGGACCGTAAATGCTGTTTTGTTTTTATCTTCCTCTACAATTTGAATTTGTGAAAATCTAGATTTCATATCAATTTTGAATAAATTGAGGTTGTATTTAGTCTATTGAGTAAACCTTTTTTGTTGGGAATTGGATATCTAATCCATTGTAATGCCTTATTTAGGGGTTTGTAATTGATGACAAGTCTAGGTGCACCCCTTTCTATTTCAGCTTTATTCTAAACATAGAATGCTGCACAGCTCCATGGAGATTTACTTTTCCTAATAAGCTTTTTATTTAAAAGATCTTGTATTTCTTTTTTACAATATTCAAGTAATTCTTTGTTCATTTAAATAGGTCTTGCTTTTGTAGGAATTTTATCTTCTGTAAATTCTTTTATGTAAGGTAATTTGATAGTATGTTTTTTCCTATTCCAAAAAGCATTTGGTAAGTTTGAACAAACTTCCTTTTATAGTTTTTCTTTGAATAATTCAATTTGAGATTTGATTTTTGGAGATTGAATTTGTTCTTCAATTTTTTTATGATAAATTTCTCTTGATAAAGATTTTATGTGCCTTTTCTTGTTTTGAATAAGATTAACTCGACTAGTACTCAAATCCTTTAATGTATTGACTTCCTTTTATTGCATTTTGTTGATAAATTCGAATGAAATATTTTGACCACCTATTGAAGTATGAATGCCATTTTCATCAACTTTGAAGGGATAAATCATTGTAAAAAATGGCGTTCCTAATATGATTTCTTGCTGCATGTTTTTGACAAGTACAAATGTTGTCTTAAGACAAATTTCTTGATTACATATATGAACATTTGAAATTTTATATTGTATTTTTAAAGTTGAATTAGTTGCACTGTATAATTGCATTTTTGTCTTTTTGTAGTAACAAGTTGGAATAAGTCCTTCTTGAATGCAATTCATGTTAGCACCCGTGTCTAGCAAGGCACGTGCTTTAAAAACGAATGTTTTCTTAATAACAATTTTAATTTGTGAATACCATTTGTGGATATTGATTTTTGAAATATAACTAAGAAATTCGTGATTAATTTGATATTGAAATTCTTCTTCTTCTTCAGGACTAATCATTTCTTCAATCTTTGATTTTCCTTTAACATCAATTCTATCAACTCTTGATTGTCGATGAAGCATATTTTGTTTGAATGTTTCATTTTGTTCTTTTATTAATCTGACATCCTCTTTGGTTTGATTAATTTCTATTTGTAAGTCCTGAATGCTAAGTTCTTTATTAGACTTCGATTCTTTGTCTTTATATCTATTAATAATTTCTTTAATATCAAATTTGTCACTTATTTTTGGAGTTCTATCTTTTTCTAAATTTCTCTTTAATTGTTGTAGGTATTTATTTTTTATTTCTAGATCATGAATATGTTCAATCATTTCAAAAATGATTTCATTTTCTTTTGAAATTACATTGATTGATTTTGAGCATTTGTTACATGAGCAAAACCCAACATCTTCTTGACATGATTCTTCAGATAATTCTTTGCTCGAAGTTTCTGAATTTGTTTGAATATCATTGACAAACTCATTTTCAGACAATGAAGTGGTCTCCGATTCTTCTGATCCACTGCTGATAATTAAGTTCAACATTTGTTTCTTGAGTTTTTCCTCCAATATTCATTTCTTTAATTTCTTGTTTGACTCTGCAATCTTTTGCATAATGACCCCTTTTACCACATTTAAAACAAGTTTTTTGAACTTTATCAAACCTTTGATATTTATCCTTTGTTTGTGGTTTTGTAGGTTTTCTCTTTTTCTTTTTATAAAAATTTTTGTCATAATTTTTGTAATATCCTCTTGATGGTTTATATTTCTTATGTGATTGTTTCTTTTGATGTTTTTTAGACGGTGCTTGAATTCTTTTGCATCCATATTGAGCACAAAAATCACCAAGTTCTCCTTTATTCTTTTTAAATTCACTTTTCATTTGAGATTGAAGTTTTAATTCATTACAAAGTCTTAAACCTTCATGATTAATGACACAAACAATTTGCCCATAAGTAATTGATTCGTAATTTGATCCTAGAGTTTCTTTGACTCGATCTCTAACTCTTTGAGCAAATAACTTGGGTAATCCACTAATGAACTTTTCTTTCCAGAACCCAAATCTCCCATCTGGTCTACTCATTTTTGTAATAAAAACATCTTTGTACCATTGAAAATTTGATAACTTTGGATAAGTGAGATTAAGGAGTATGACACTGTTTTTCTCGTGTTGACTGCTTTGATCTCCAATGAATTGTCTAAAGATTGCCCAAATAAGTGCTGCAACTGCATCACTTTTTCGGTTTTGAATTCCATTTTCTTATTTAATTTTTTTAGCATCCATGATTTGTCTTTTTTCTTGAGTAGTAAGATAGTGATCCCACCATTCTTTGAGAGTTCCAACAAATCCATGAGTAATTAACGCAACAATTTGTTCTTCACTAACTGTAGCTGAGTGAAGCCTAAATGTTGTTGCTGCAACTGTCATTTGATGTAGTAGAGCATGAATTTGATGTTCAGTTAATCCATCAATTCTCCATTCATGCATTTCATCTCCTTGAAAAACCCTTGGGGGTAGCATGTTGTTTAATTCTTCGAATAAAAGACTAGGAGGGGATGGTTTCTTATAATAAGTTCTTTGACTTTGATTTTTCTAGTTTCTTATTTTATTGATTTCAAGATCTTTGTCACTTTTAAAATTTGATTCTAAAGCATAAATAGCTTCTTCTTTTGATAACATATTAATTTTAAAGTTTGTAGTTTTATTAACAAGTTCATCAATTTTCTGAATAAGAAGTTCATTTTGTTTTTTGAACTTGAAATTCTTTTAGTTTTTGTTTAAGGTATTAATTGGCATTGGTTCTTCTAATTTAATTTTTGCTTTACTGGATTCTCCTTTTTCATAAGTGCTATTTATTCTAATTTTTGAAAGATTTTCAAGACATTCTTCGATTATTGTCTATTGATTAGAAAAATTGTTCATTCATACACTTTTTAATAATGCAAGATGTAAAGAGGTTTAGGTTGGAAAGTATTTCTTGCCATTAAAAAATATTTCCCCTTTTTTATATTATCAGTAAAGACTAGGGAAAGTGCTTGTTAAAAAGGAACTTTAATACAAAGCTTACGCAAACAACTTTTTTCTGGTTTACCATTTAAGCACCATTCATAAAATAACTAGAAAAACAACCATATGATTTTTAAAGATAGACAATGTCAAAAACAAGATCATATGGCGAATCCAAAGAATATGTGATTAAGTATTATATTTTTCACTTAAAGTATTAATAAAAACAATACACTTAAGCACATGCCACAATGAATTTATATCAGATATAGGCTAAAAATATTGGTGAGCATAGCAAGATAGAAGGTTAACCTAAATGCTCCCCCTTTCAGTTTGAATCCTAGCTTAGATGCAATAGACTGCTTATACTTATCAAATAATAGTTTCACTAAGAGTTCCAAGTTGTATAAGCAATCATTTTGAATCCCTTCAACTATAAATATACTGGGTAAAGATGAATTTACTCTATTATGTAACCAGTATAATTATTCCTATAGATCACACATGCATTTGAAAATGTATATTAAGGTACGATTGGCCCCTCAACCTGGGTCTGTCCAGGGAGCACTACAATCTCTCCCCTCCAGCTGGATTAGATTATCAAGGAGTCTGCAATCTTTTCAATGGCACAATTGACCATAAAATGCCACACTCTATCTGAGATGTGTGGTTGCACTCTCTCCACTGTATAGCTACGGTACCATGCTCTGCTATCTGATCTATAATGGTCCATCAGGGTCTGATATTATATAAATAATACACTGGTATATACATGTATTTTACTATTTACCATGATTCTAATTCTGCTGTAATAGCCATAACACTAGAATAAATATTTTGTACAAGCTGTACAGTTTGTTCTGAATATATACTGTAATAACTTATCTATATGACCGTATATTTATTAGTTATGGCTCTGAGATTTGTATATCATGGTATTTTGAAAACTGTATAATTGATTTCTATAAACTGTGTATAACATGCTCACTGTAAAACTGTAAACTATACTCTATATTGAACTTTGTTAAATACATAATTTTGTAAAATACTGGATAGTCATAGCTTTGAAATAAATATTGTATAATATTCTCTGTAAATAACTGTATATCCTGTATATCTTCATTCTATAAAATTGTATAACCATTCATGATTCTGTAACATTTGTATAAATTCAGTACTGTACTCATATTACTCATGCCACACAACAATTAATTATTCATTAATTATAATTTGCATAACTGTATAATATCTATTCTAAAAATACCCATAATCTCATATAATCTTTATTGGTAAAAATTCTAATTTATCTAGCATAGCATATTTCCCTTACCTCGTAATTAAGCTCGCCTACTAACGTTCTAATTCACACCTCTGGCATTTATAATTCCATAGGTAATGACACGAAGAATAATGGTATTTAAATAATAAAAGAAAGGGAAATGGAAATCGAAAATAAAAGGAGGCAGTCGACTTCGTCGACGACATTGCACTTTGGAAGGAATAACCAAAGAGAATTGTCAGGGACTCGTCGACAAACATAGGGGATTCGTTGACGAGGGTATAAGAGGACCTCATCGACGAAGGTAAGATTCGTCGACGAGGAAATACCGAGAGAGGTTTAGAGCAGTCTGAATTTCGTCGACGAGGAGTGGGTTTCGTCGACAAAATTATTAAAGGACTCGTCGATGAGGTGACGTGGCTCGTTGACGAATCCCATAGTATAAATAGGGTTAAACGTGATTTTTAGTTCATTTTGCTGCGCCGAATCCCTCTCTCTTTCCCTATACGACTTCTCCTCCCTATTTCTTCGATTTCGGGCCGAATTTTCAGCGGTTTGATGATCTGAAGCCACCACGACACTCCAGGGAAAGTTCTCTCCAAGTCTGCTGGAGCGGATCATCGGTGGGACTGAGGTGGAAACCATCCCAAATCTAGGGTAAGGTTTTCTGCTCAATATTTGGATATTTGGCAGATGTACGAAGTGTTATACGTGTAGAAATATTGAACTTTAGTTCTGGGGAATGCTGTTTCCAGGGTGTTGAGTTGGGAACCCTACGGGTGCGGGACATTTTCTTAGGGGTTTTCAAGAATCAAGTAAGGGGATAAACTAAGGTAGTATATTCTGAAAAATATGTATATTGTTATAGCATTTGATTTTAGGAAAATAAATATATTTATATATGATTTATATTTGGAAATGCTGTTGAAAGTGATGATATGTTAAATATATGAAAAACCTATTTAGTGTGGCATGAGTAGAAATTAATATGAAATACTGTTTCTAGGAATGTGTTAGTGATATGGATTTTTATAATGGAAAACCGGTGTACGAGCCGAGATTTTTATATGTTTTGTCGGCATACGGGTCGTGCTATGTTTATGATTTGCCAGCGTACAGGCTAAGCTATGGATATATTTTTTCGGCATACGGGCCGTGCTATGAATGTGATTTTCCAGCGTACGAGCTGTGGTATGATATGATTTTCCGGCGTACAGGCCGAACTATGGTAAAATGAGAAATACCAACATACGGGTTGATGATTTTTCATGATATACATAAATATGAAAAATGATATGATTGATCTGATAATTAATGATATGAGATATCTATGTATCATAGTTTCAGTATATGTTATATGATATCAAAACCTGGTTGGCTTGGTCTAGGTTAGCACTTGCACGGTACCGTTGCTATGTGTCCATGGTCATCATGATCATGACATCTATGTTAATGTCGCTGTACGGAGTGGTGTGAGATTAGATGGTCGATGTGGTTTTTAAGAAGTGAGTGAGTGCCCCTGGTGTACGGACCAGGTCTGGAAGACCCATCAGACTTACAGTCTGTACTTTTGACTTGGCAGTGGTCGGCCAACCATTGTTAGGTCCCGCCTTCGGGTCACACAACCTAGTCATGTGGGGGTAATACATGACAACAACTAGCTAACCTACCAGGAATGTTTTGTATTATTATTATATGAGATGAAATATGTTTATGAAAATGCCGTATGTTCTGCCATGTTTTGATGATATATATATGTTTTCCCATATTTGACAAAATAGTTACTGATTATGTTTTATATGGAATATGTATAATATGGAATACTCATGTTGCCACACACTGGTATTAGTTTATTTCCCTTACTGAGAGGTGTCTCACCCCAAAATTTTATAAACTTTTCAAGAGCCCTTGATAGGAGAGCGGGTAAAGCCCCGCTGATCTAGTACGGTAGATCTGCCCTTTTAGAAGGGTAAGTATTTTGATAGGGTCAGATGTATTTTGTGGAAATGGCCTTAAGACATCTTTTTGGGTTGAGTGTTGTGTATATATATACAATGATTGTAGTAACTCTGGTATTGTGATGTATGGTATAATGAGACGTATATGATTGTATGTTTCTTGCTGCTTAGGCTTCTGCTATGCGTTTTGATATATCCCTAGTACCCATGGGTCAAGGTGGGCTATGATTTGCCAAGCTTTGTGATATTGTATTTATTGTAAAAAAAAAAATGTGAAAATTAAGCAGGTCGCCACACCATAACCCTAAAAATATTATATATATCCTGTCAATCAACTCCCAGAATATTCTTCATTTTTCCATCTTCAAAATTATAAACTATTCATTATTTATCCGAGCTTTAGAAAAATATCCACTGGGGTCCTCAAAACACCTTATTCCTAAAAATATAATACCTTGATTTTACTTCATAACTCCAGTATATTCCTATACTACTCAAAATCTAACTAAAATAAGCCCAATACAACTAAAAATACCCAAATAATATACTTACCCTAGTTTTGGGATGGTTCCCAAGTTGGCCTAACCAACAAATCACTCCAGCAGATGTGTAGAGAATCTTCCCAAGAGTGACGTGGTGACTTTCAATCGTCGAACTGGTAAAAAATAGGGCCAGAATCGAATAGAGACGGAGGAGAGAGTCGTAGGTGTGTGTGTGTGTGTGTGTGTGTGTGTGTGTGTGTGTGTGTGTGTGTGAGAGAGAGAGAGAGAGAGAGAGAGAGAGAGAGAGAGAGTTTCTATCATTTTTTTTTTTTTTTTGTAGAAAAATGAGGTTTTGAGCTTATATAGAAAGTTGGTCCATGTGGACTTGTCGATGAGACACGTCACCTCATCGATGAGTCAATGAATGGATCTCGTCAACGAACACCATCTCCTAGTCAACGAGTTTCAGACCTTAGAACAAACCTCTCGGTAAGTTCTCGTTGATGAGACACATGTCCCCGTCGACGATCCTAAGAGTCTGCTAGTCGATAAGCACTTCTACACTCGTCGACGAGGCCCTACTGCACCTTCTTATAAAAATTCCTTTTTCTCTCATTTCTTTTATTATTTAATTATCATAATTCTTTGGGTCTCTACATTCTCTCCTCTTTATAAAAATTTTGTCTTCGAAATTTACTATCTGTATTGTATATCATCCTAAAAGAAAAATGGGCTACTTATTTTATTACTAACACTTACTTATGGCGGAGGAATACCGTGGTTTCATAAACAGCTCTAAGAGATTACAAATATACTAATAAAAGAAAATTCTGCCCAAACCAAAACTCTACCTATCCTATATTCTAAATTACAATTACACATTCGTCACTCTGTACTAAACAAAGTAAAACTGTCATTATTTGAACTATACAAATCATTATTGTACCCCACTAAACAGATGTGGGTATTTCTGTCTGATTTCTTCCTCAGGCTCCCATGAAACTTCTTTTATGACATGATTTCTCCAGAGGAATTTTACTAGCTGAATTTTCTTACTGCGCAATTCTTGTTCCTTTCTGTCTAAGATTTGTGCTGGAATTTCTTCATAAGGTAAAGTATCACTGAATTCCAATTCTACATAACCGATGACATGGGAAGGATTTGGTATGTATTTCCTTAATATAGAAACATGAAATATGTCATGTATTCTGAACAGAACTGGAGGTAAAGCTAGTCGATAGGCAACTGATCCGACCTTTTCAAGTATCTCAAATGGGCCAATAAACTTAGAGCTCAACTTACCCTTTTTCCCAAACCTCATGACTCCCTTCAATGGTTCTATTTTCAAAAATACGTGATCACCTACTTCAAATTCTAATACCCGATGACGATTATCTGCGTAGCTTTTCTGCCGACTTTGAGTTGCACTGATTCTTTCTCTAATAAGTCAGATTTTATCATACACCTGTTGCACTATTTCTGGCCCTAAAACTCTCCTATCACCTAACTCATCCCAATATAAAGGAGAACGACACCTCCTACCATAAAGTGCCTCGTAAGGTACCATGTCGATGCTAGCCTGATAGCTGTTATTGTAGGCAAATTCCACCAGTGGCAAATACTGGGTCCAGCTACCCCCAAAATCCAATACACACGCTGGCGGCATATCTTCAAGTACCTGGATTGTTCTCTCTGTTATACCATCTGTCTAAGGATGGAAGGCGGTGCTGAATGCTAACTGAGACCCCAAAGCCTCCTACAAGCTCTTCTAAAACCATGATGTAAAGCGTGAATCATGGTCTGAGACTATAGATACTGGCACTCTATGTGGTCAAACAACCTCCCGAATGTAAATCTCTACTAATCTTTTCGTAAGGTAGCTAACTTTAATAGGTAGAATGTGAGCTGTCTTCGTTAACCGATCAACAACTACCCAAATGACATTCTGACCATGTGGTGCCGGCGGTAGCTTAGTGACGAAGTCCATGGATATATGGTCCCACTTTCACTCAGGGATGAAGAGTGGTTGTAACTGCCCTACCGGCCTCTAGTGCTTAGCCTTAACCTACTGGCACGTCAAGCACTACTGCACAAATTTAGCTATTTCCCTCTTTATGCCACTCCACCAGAAATACTCTCATACATCCCTATACATTTTAGTATTGCCAAGATGAACCGCGTATAAAGATCTACGAGCCTCCTCTAAAATTTTTCTCCTAATATCATCATCTGTAGGCACACACAATCTGATGCGAAACCTCAGAGCTCCATCATAAAAAATACTAAACTCCTCTCCCCAACCATCCTGTACTTTGGCTATTACCTCTACTATTTCTATGTCATCTCCCTGAGCATCTTTAATCTTTTCATATAACGTAGGCTACACAACCAGGCTGGTAGTAAATGCCCGATGATTACTCTCTACCAACTCTATACCAAGTCTCTTCAGATCCATCAGGATTGAATGCTGAACCTCTATAGCTGCCAGTGCTGGTCCCTTGATATCCTACTCAGAGCATCTGCTACCATGTTCGCCTTCCCTGGGTGGTAACTAATAGTGCAATCATAATCTTTAATGAGTTCTAGCCATCTTCTTTGCCTTATATTCAGTTCTTTTTGGGTAAAGAAATACTTTAAACTTTTGTGGTTCGTGAAGATTTTGTATTTCCCACCATATAAATAATGCCTTTAAATTTTTAAAGCATAAACCAGTGTAGCTATTTCTAGATCATGCATAGGATAGTTCTTCTCATATTCTTTAAGCTGTTTAGATGAGTAATCGATGACTCCAATGTGCTGCATCAACACGCACCCGAGTCCCTTTTGGGACGCATCATTATATATAATGAATCCATCCTCTCCCGATGGAATAGCTAACATTGGGGCAGTAACTAATTGTTGCTTCAACTCCTGAAAGCTCTACTCATATTCAACGGACCATTCAAACCTCGCATTCTTTCTTGTGAGCTGTGTCAAGGGACTTGATAGTCTGCAAAAACCATCCACAAAGTGCCGGTAATACCCTGCAAGACCTAGAAAACTCCTGATCTCTTGAATATTCCTCGGCCTCGACCAATCAACTACTGCTTCTATTTTTCCTGGGTCAACTGATATACCATACCCGGAGATCACATGCCCTAGAAAGGTGCCTTGCCTCAGCTAGAATTCACATTTCTTAAATTTTGTGTGTAGTTTTCTTTCCCTCAATATCTGTAATACCAGCCTCAGATGATGCTCATGCTCCTCAAAGATCTTCGAATATACCAGTATATCATCTATAAAAACCACCACAAACTAATTCAGATGCTGATGAAACGCTCGATTCATTAGGTCTATAAATGTTGCAGGTGCATTCATCAGACCAAACGGCATAACGAGGAACTCGTAATGCCCATATCTGGGCCTAAAGGTCGTCTTCAAAATGTCCTCTACTTTGACTTTCATCTAGTGAAAACCGGACCGAAGGTCAATCTTAGAATAGACTTGAGTCCTTTGGAGTTGATTAAATAGATCATTGATTCTGGGAAGAGGATACTTATTCTTTATCGTCACTTTGTTTATTTCTCTGTAATCAATGCACATCCTCATGGTCTCATCTTTCTTCTTCACAAATAAAATAGGTGCTCTCTAAGGCGACACACTGGGTCTAATAAATCCTTAATCTAACAGCTTCTGTAACTGATCTTTTAACTCTTTCAATTTTGCTGGAGCCATTCAATAAGGCACTTTAGATATAGGTGCTGTTCTTGGAAGCAGATCAATTGCAAATTCTATCTCCCGATCTGGTGGTAAGCCAGGTAATTCCTCTATAAAAACATATGGGAATTCTCTAACCAATGGAATCTCAGCCTGTTTCAGTTCTTCCTTTGGTAGCTCCTTTATATAAGCAACATATCCTTGGCAACCACGTAGAAGAAATCTCTTCGCCTGAATAGCTGACACTAGCTGAGGCGAGGCACGCACATGTGTACCCACAAATCTATATCTTGCTCACCTGTTGGTCTAAAAATTGCTTCTTTCTGATAATAGTCTATGCTGGCGTAATGAGCTGCCAGCCAATCCATACCCAATATTACATCAAATTTGTGCATATCTAGTATCACAAGATCAGCTGGTAGTACTTTGCTCTAAATGAACACTGGAAAGTTTCTAAGTATCATTCTACACCTCATAGTAGATCCAGTTAGCGTGACAACAGACAACTCAACATCTAATAACTGTGCCTCTATCCCAGCCACTTTAACATACCCTGACGATACAAAGAAATGGGTGACACTTGTGTCAAACAAAACAATTACTTTATATGATAATACAGTAAGTGTACCTGTGACAACATCTCTAGTAGTCTCAGCGTCTCTGGGAGATAGTGCATAAAACGATGATCCCTAACATGATCGAGCCATATGGCCGGGTCTCCCACAACGATAGAATACATTCTCCCCCAGCCGGCACTTACCTAGATGTTTTCGTCGACATCTGGAATAGGTGGGATAATATTGCCCACCCTGAAATCCATTGTGCCCTGTCGTTTGCCTTTAACCCCCCCGGATCTACCTCCTCTCCAAAGGCCTCGGCTGTAACCACCAAAAAACTTGAAGGCGCGGGCCTTTTGTTTTAGCTCTGTGTCTCAGTCTCCCCCAACAAACCCTCCTCTATTGTTATAGCCTTGTCAAATTCCTTTAAAAAACATCCTGACATTCTTAGCTTCATCTAGGACAATATAAGGAAAAAAACGCGACAACTCAATGAATTTCGACGCATACTGCTGAACTTTCATCGATCCCTAGGATAAGTTTATAAACTCCTATACTCTAGCCTCTCTGACCGAGGTAGGATAGTATCTGTCAAAGAATATGTCCCTAAATTGGGCCCAAGTCATCAACACTGAAACAGATCTCTGCTCCTCCAGTAACTTCGTGGCTATCCACCATCTCTCGGCCTCTCCTGCCAACTTATACATGGTATAAAGGACTCTTTACTCATTAGTGCAGTGAAGCACCGTCAATACCTTCTCTATATCCTGTATCTAGTTCTCAGCAACTACATGATCAACTGCTAGGGTTTGTCTTTGTAAACTTCTTTATCGTGCAACCCTGTTTGTATAATGACCTTATAGGTCCCAGTTTTGATTATGACAAATACTCATTATATTTAATGGGTGTTTGAGATTATGTGCAGGAACCTAAATTGTCAAGATCAAGATGCACATAGAAAAAGTGAAGAGTCAAGACCCAAATCATTTTATGTTGTAATATATAATTCATTCATGTCATTGGTCAGTAATAGTAATTAGGTTGTTTACTTGTAATAATCACATACATCACATGCATGGTCTAATAGGTAAGCTCAGACTAGATAATAACTAAAATTGGACCTAGAAAAGAGCATAGGACACTTACCATTGCACTTGTATGAGTTCGACACTTGAATAAGGTGATTGTGTAACGAAATAGGACTAAATTGATTAATATGTGCACCTTCGGGCAACCGACCTATACAGGTCATTTTGAACCTGGTCGACCGAACCCGTTCTGGGTCAACTGGTTGACCACTGTCCAGTCGACCGAGCTTCTAAAGCTCATTTGAACCCGGTCGACCGAACCTCCTTTAAGTCAAAATTTTGACTTCTTAGTTGAATGAGAGAAATTTGTATACCACCAACGTGTTCGACCAAGTTCCCACCTGTGGGAATCAATGGTCTAGTCGACCGATGAGTCTAGTTCATTCTAGTCCTGGTCGACCGAACCCCGTTAATTTGGAAAAATTGCCTCGGACATACCTTTTCGATTGATCAATCGTGAAGTTTATTTTTGGCCCGGTCGACCGAACCATATGAACTTGGGTCGACCGAAAGTGTTCTGGTCGACCGGCACTCTTGGGTTGCCCTGCATTTTTACCGTGGTTAACTTTTTTTCTAACAGAGTTAAAATTACTAAATGTCATTAAAACTTTTCTAATAATCCCAACCTTGCCCCCAACGGTTATAATTCATGGGGTATCTATATATACCCTTTCATTTTGGAAAATTAGGAACAAGATTAGAAAACTCAATTAAAAATTCTCTCTCAAGCCAAAAATCTTCTATTGCTCATTTTCTTACTTCAATCACTCATACTTACCCTCTTCGATTGCTTGAATGCTCTGTAAGTTGATTAAGTGTTTATTTTCAATAGGTTTGCTTTACCATCCTTGATTGATTGATTCGATTCTTACAAGAGCTAAACCTAAGCGTTCTTAGGGGGCTTTCCTAATAAGTCTCATCTAAGAAGACTTGTATTGAACCTTCGAGTATTGCACTTTTGTTGCAATAACTTAGGAAGTTTGTATTTGTTTTTGGGTTGCAAAAACATTTTCAAAAACATTCTCAAATATCTTGGCTGAGTTATTTTTTCATATTCTTGAAAAGATATTTGTTTATATGATATTAATCTTTGCTGCAATATTCATTAACTTACATATCATTTGCTGAATCCAAAGATTACATATCTTTTGCAAACCAAGCATATACACTATCTAATATTTATATAATTGATATATCCTACTGATTGATACATTTGAGACTTGATTCATATCTTTGTTTGAGCACCTTGATTGAGAATATCTTGAGATACAAAGATTGCTTGTTGACACTCTCACACACTCATTACATAGATAGAAAATATATTTGAGGGTTGAAATATTAGACCACATTGAGCTTAAATATTAAATCATTTTGTGGTGTATGTGACTGAGCGTATTTGGGTACATATCTGCTTTTCATGAAAGCACAATCACTGTACTGATATTATTTGATTGTAAAATCTGAGTGTTTCCAGACATGGCCTGATGGGGTGGTAATTCAGCTCGGTAAGGATTGGTTGTAAAGGTTGAGGTCATCCCTATGCTAATTGACCTGGTTTGTTTAAGTGCCGCTCCACCCGTTTAAGTGAGCAACTATAGTGGTAATCCTTATGCTTGTTAGTCAAGGTGGGGATGTAGGCAATTGGCTGAACCTCAATAACATTTTTGTGTGTCACCTTTACTTTATTGCTTTCTGGATTAAATTGCTTCATTTACTTTCTAGTATACATTTTCATTACTTGCATTAGGTTGACCATAGGGTTGTGAATATACTGGTGTTATAATATTTACCTAGGGGTTAAATTTTAAAAATACCAATTCACCCCTCTCTTGGGATCACGGTAAAGCTAACAATTGGAATTAGAGCCACGTAGCATAGACTAGCTGTTATTTTGCAAAAAGATCATTTATGGCTTATAACTTTGTTACCCCTTTCCCTGAGGGACCATCTTCCACATGACCTCCTATTTTCAGTGGCGTTAATTACACCTTCTGGAAGCAGAGGATGCGCATCTACCTTCAGAATATTGATAGGAAGGTGTGGAGGATTGTTTTTAAGGGAAACTATGTCCCTATGAAAACTGAGGGTGCAACTAGGGTTCCTAAGACTGAGGATGAGTATGATGATAAGGATATGAAAGCTGTTAGCCTAAATGCCACTATTATGAATGTTTTGTATTGTAGTCTTGATGTAAATGAATTTAACAGAATTATGGCATGTTCTACTGCAAAAGAAATATGAGATAAGTTAGAGGTCACATACGAGGGTACTAGAGATGTGAAGGACAGTAGGATAGATATGTTGACCAGTGAGAATGAGGCATTAAGGATGAATGTAGGTGAGTCCATTCAGAGCATGTACACTAGATTCACACACATCATAAACACACTTCTTGCATTAGGAAAGACCTATCCCACATATGAGATGATTAAGAAGATCCTTAGAGGCTTACCTCCTATTTGGGAAGCCAAGGCTACGACCATTGCTGAGGTAGAGACCTTAAGGCCATGACCCTAGATGAATTGATAGGTTTCTTGATCACTTATGAATTAGCCATAAATGAGAGACTTAATGAACATAATAGGGCTAAGAAAGTGACTGCATTGAAAACTTCCACTAACACATCTAGTGAGTGTAGTGAACCTGACACTGATGATGAAATGGCCATACTAACCAAAAAATTCAGCAGATTCTTCAGAAAGAACAGGAAGCCATATAAAAAATATTGAGAGTCCACTATTAAGAAGGGAGAGTCCAACAAAAGAAAAGAAAAATCAAATGCTCCTACGTGTTATAACTGCAGTAAGGTCGGGCACATCAAAAGAAAAAAACCATGAAGGCTGGAACATCATGGGATAAACTTAGCAGAAGTGACTTATAATCAGACCACATCGACTTAGAGGTCGCTAATTTGTGCTTGATGGCACATGAGGATGAGGTATCTTCTTTTAGCTCATTGTCTTCATATTATTCATATGATGATTGTGATTTTGATTGCATGCCTACATTTAGAGAGTTGCAATTTGAATATATTTGTGTATCTAAACTATTAGGCAAAATGACCAAAGAAAATAATGATTTTAAAAAGAAATGTGAAAATTGGTCAAAAATGTTTAATATTGCAAAAACCTCTCACGCTTATACTTTAAAAGAAAAGGATGATATTATTGTTGAACTTGAGAGGAAATTGGAGGATAGCTCCAAAATCATTTTAAAATTCACCGAGGGCAAACGAAATTTTAGGAAGACTACTTGGTGCTCAAAGAAACTCCTTAAGTAAAGAGGGTCTTGGTTTTAATGGTGTTGAAAATATTAGACGACCTGATCTTTACTTAGGACATTTTATACGTGAGTCAAAGTCTTATATCCCTCATAAAGAACCTAAGTGTAGATTAAGATGTTTTAAAAGTAAAAAAATTGGTCATATTCAATTTGATTGTCCACTTAGGAATAAGCATGCTAGAATTAGGAAAGTATGAGTAGTTAAGGGAGATCTGGCTACTAACCCCCGTGGACCTAATAAAATTTGGGGACCAGCATTAGTTACTTAGTTTATTTTGTAGGTTTGCCTAGCATCGTCCTCCTCCAAGGACCGGTGGTACCTGGATAGCGAGTGCTCATGGCACATGACCGATGATAAGGGAAAATTCACTTCAATTGTTCCCAAGGATGGAGACTATGTGACATTTGGTGACAATGCAAAAGGATGCATCATCGAGGTATGTAAAGTTGGTAAGAATTCCTCTCTTACTATAGATAATGTTTTATTGGTTGATGGACTGAAGCATAATTTACTAAGCATAAGTCAGTTGTGTGACATAGGATATAAAGTATTTTTTGAAAATAATAAATGCATAGTAGAAAATAAAACAGATCACAAAGTTGTTTTTTACTGCCAATCGCCATGAAAATGTTTATACTACTTCTCTTGATTACTTAGCTTCGCAACAAGTAATATGCTTTTCTGCTATAAATGAAGCTAGTTGGTTATGACATAGACGCTTAGGACATGCTAGCATAGATTTATTGTCTAAATTTGTTAGAAAAGAATTAGTTAAAGGCTTGCCTAAGATGTCTTTTGTAAAGGATAAAATTTGTGATGCATGTCAGATGGGTAAGCAAACAAAGTCTAGTTTTAAGAAAGAGAAATTCATATATACTACTAGGCCACTTGAGATGCTTCGCTTAGATTTGTTTGGACCTAATGCTGTGCAAAGTCTTGGTGGTAAATCATATGCTTTTGTAATTGTGGATGACTTTTCTAGATTCACATGGGTGTTGTTTCTTACACATAAAAATGAATCATGTGAACAGTTCACCAAACTTTGTAGGAGAATTTAGAATGAAAAAGGATATAAGATAACTCATATAAGAAGTGATAAAGGCACGAAATTAAAAAATGAGAGCATAGAAAAATATTCTGACTTAGAGAGGGCATATCACATAACTTCTCTACACCTAGGACACCTCAACAAAACAGTGTGGTAGAAAGAAAGAATAGGTCACTGCAAGAAATGGGTAGAGCTGTGCTGAATGAACATAACTTACCTAAATACTTTTGGGTCGAGGCTATTAATACTGCATGCTATGTTATGAATAGGGTGTTGATTAGATTGTCAATAAATGAAACCCCTTATGAATTGTGGAACAACCATAAACCTAATATTTCCTATTTTCATGTGTTTGGTTGTAAATGCTTTGTGCTTAGGGATAATGAACACTTAGGAAAATTTGACTGTAAATCCGATGAAGGTATTTTCCTAGGTTATGCACTTAATAGTAAAGCATATAGGGTTTTCAATATAAGAACACTAATTGTCATTGAATCTATTCATATTGTGTTTGATGAATCCAATCCATTTTTTAAGAAAGGTGATATTGATATTAGAAAATACTTAGATAAATTATCTATTGAAAACAATGCAAGTGAAAACCCAGAAGAAAATGAAAAATCATCTGAAGATAATGAAAATCAGGAGTTGCCTAGAGATTGGAAATTCATTAGAAATCATCCTATAGATCAAATCATAGGTGAATCATCTTGTGGTGTAGCCAAAAGATCCTCCTAAAGAAATCTAATGAATCATTAGGCTTTCTTATCTTAAGAAGAACCTAAAAATATTAAAGAAGCCATAAAGGATAAGTCTTGGGGTAATGTCCATGCAAGAAGAACTTAATCAATTTGAAAGAAGCAAAGTGTGGACTCTCGTTCCTAGGCCTAATGGTCACACAATTATTGGGACTAAATGGGTATATAGAAATAAGAAAGATGAGAATGAGATAGTAACAAGGAATAAGGCTAGACTAGTTGCCCAAGGGTATAACCAGCAGGAAGGGATTGACTTTGATGAAACATATGCTCCTATTGCTAGGTTAGAAGCCATTCGCATGCTAATTGCTTTTACCACTTTTAAAAATTTTAAATTGTTTCAAATGGATGTTAAAAATGCTTTTCTAAATGGCTATATTAATGAAAAAGTGTATGTAGAACAACCCCCCGATTTTGAAAATCATAAGTATTCAAATCATGTTTTTTGGTTGTCTAAGGCTTTGTATGGATTGAAACAAGCTCCTAGAGCTTGGTATGAGAGGCTTAGTGGTTTTTTACTAGAAAATGGGTTTACCCGTGGCAAAATTGACACTACATTTTTCATCAAATCTAAAAATGATGATATGCTCATTGCTTAAATTTATGTGGATGATATCATTTTTGGAGCAACTAATGATGAGTTGTGTAATGACATTTCCAAATACATGCAAATTAAATTTGAAATGAGCATGATGGGTAAACTTAGTTTCTTCTTAGGGTTACAAATTAAACAAGCTAATCATGGAACTTTCATATGCCAATCTAAATATTAGGGACTTGCTAAAGAAATTTAATACGGAAGATTGTAAAATTCTTGGTACACCTATGAATTCTTCCATTAAGCTTGATAAAGATGAGCAAGGAATTCCTGTTGACGTAAAATTGTATCATAGTATGATTGGAAGTCTCCTATATCTCATTGCTAGTAGGCCTGACATTATGTTTAGTGTGTGTATGTGTGCTAGGTTTCAGGCTGCCCCTAAGGAATCTCATCTAAAAGCTGTTAAACGAATCCTTAGGTATCTAATTGGGACTATAGAGTTAGGCTTGTGGTACACTAAGCATACTACTTTTGAGATTGTGAGTTATACTGATGCTAACTTTGCCGGTAGTAAGGTTGATAGAAAAAGTACCAGCGGCACTTATCACTACTTAAGACAATCTCTTGTTTCTTGGTTCTCCAAGAAACAAAACTTAGTTGCCTTATCCATAGTCGAAGCTGAATATATTGCGGTTGGAAGTTATTGTGCCCAAACTCTTTATATGAAACAACAACTTGTGGATTTTGGATTGTACTATGATACAGTACCGATTAAATGTGATAATACTAGTGCAATCAACATCTTTAAAAATCCTATCTCACATTCACGAACTAAACACATTGAGATTAGACATCACTTCTTTCGTGATCATGTGCAAAAAGGAGATGTGGCTCTTGAGTTTGTATGCACCAATGAACAGTGGGCGAATATATTCACTAAACCACTTCTCGAGGATAGGTTCATATAAATTAGACGTGAGTTAGGTCTAATGCACAATAGAGAGGCTTCTTAGATGTTTCATAGTTTGCATAAATTTAGGGGGAGCTCTCACGTAAAATTTATAAGTCTTAGCAACTGCTATTATTGTTGATTTGTCTTCTTGGCTTAGCCTTTGTGAATGTTAATTATTGCTTGTGTGTACATGTCTTATATCTATAGCATCATCATATTGGATGTAATGGATATTGATTATTATTGGTTAAACATAATTGAAAGCATATTGATAGGGGGAGCCTTCTTAGGCTTAAACCCATATTTTTGCTAGTTGTATTTGTCATCATCAAAAAGGGGGAGAATGTTGACCTTATAGGTCACGCCCGGTTTTGATTATGAAAAATACTCATTATATCTAATGAGCGTTTGAGATTATGTGCAGGAACCTAAATTGTCAAGATTAAGATGCACATAGAAAAAGTGAAGAGTCAAGACCCAAATCATTTTATGTTGTAGTATAAAATTCATTCATGTAATTGATCTGTAATAGTAATTAGGGTGTTTACTTGTAATAATCACACACATCATATGCATGGTCTAATAGGTAAGCTCAGACTAAATAATAACTAAAATTGGACCTAGAAAAGACCCTAGGACACTCACCATTGCACTTGTATGAGTTAGGCACTTGAATATGGTGATTGTGTAATGAAATAGGACCAAATTGCACAATATGTGCACCTTCGGTCGACCAAACTATACAGGTCATTTTGAACCTAGTCGACCGAACTTGGTCTGGGTCAACCGGTTGACCATTGTTTGATCGACCGAGCTTTTAAAGCTCATTTGAACCTAGTCGATCGAACCTCCTTGAAGTCAACATTTTGACTTCCTAGTCGACCGAGAGATATTTGTATACCACCAACTTGGTCGATTGAGTTCCCACGTGTGGGAATCCAACGGTCTGGTCGATCGACCAGTCTAGTTCATTCTAGTCCTGGTTGACCAAACCTCACTAATTTGGAAAAATCGCCTTGGACATACCTTTCTGGTCGACGGACCCTAGAGTTCATTTTTGGCTCGATCGACCGAACCATATGAACTTGGGTCGACCGAAAGAGTTCTGGTAGACCGGCGCTCCTGGGTTGCCTTGCATTTTTACCATGGTTAACTATTTTTTAACAGGGTTAAAATTACTAAATGTCATTAAAACTTTTCTAATAATACCAACCTTATCCCCAACGGTTATAATTCATGGGGTGTCTATAAATAACTTTTCATTTGGGAAAATTAGGAACAAGATTAGCAAACCCAATTAAAAATTCTCTCTCAAGCTAAAAATCTTCTACTACTCATTTTCTTACTCCAATCACTCATACTTACCCTCTTCGATTGCTTGAATCCTCTGTAAGTTGATTGAGTGTTTGTTTTCAATAGGTTTGCTCTCCCATCCTTGATTGATTGATTCGATTTTTACGAGAGCTAAACCTAAGTATTCTTAGGGGGCTTTTCTAATAAGTCTCACCTAAGAAGACTTGTATTGAACTTCCGAGTATTGCATTTTTGTTGAAATAACTTAGGAAGTTTGTATTTGTTTTTGGGTTGCAAAAAAATTTTCAAAAACATTCTCAAATATCTTGCGTGACTTATTTTTGCATATTCTTGAAAAGATATTTATTTATGTGATATTAATCTTTGCTGCAATATTCATTAACTTACATATCATTTTCTGAATCCAAAGATTACATATCTTTTGCAAACCAAGCATATACACTATCTAATATTTATGTGATTGATATATCCTATTGATTGATACATTTGAGACTTGATTGATATCTTTGTTTGAGCACCTTGATTGAGAATATCTTGAGATACAAAGATTACTTGTTGACACTCTCACGCACTCATTACATAGATAGAAAATATATTTGAGAGTTGAAATACTAGACCACACTTAGCTTACATATTAAATCATTTTGTGGTGTATGTGACTGAGCGCATTTGGGTACATATCTGCTTTATACAAAAGCACAATCACTTTACTGATATTATTTGATTGTAAAATCTGAGTGTTTCCAGGCGTGGCCTAAGGGGGCAGTAATCCAGCCTAATAAGGATTGGTTGTAAAGGTTGAGGTCAGCCCTATGCTAATTGACCTGGTTTGTTTAGGTGCCGCTATACCCGTTTAAATGAGCAACTATAATGGTAATTCTAGTGCTTGTTAGCCAAGGTGGGGACGTAGGCAATTGGCTGAACCTCGATAACATTTCTGTGTGTCACCTTTACTTTACTGCTTTCTGGTGCATGTGTGTTTGATTGAATTGCTTCATTTATTTTCTAGTATACATTTTCATTACCTGCACTAGATTGACCATAGGGTTGTGAATATATTGGTGTTAGAATATTTACCTAGGGATTAAATTTTAAAAATACCGGTTCACCCCCCTCTCGGGATCATAGTAAAGCTAACACTGTAGACAGAGCTCCCTACTCCTTGGAGCTCCATGCTATCTCAACCATGACCTGTTGAGCCACACTACGCAAAACTGCATCCGAATCCCCGCCTCCCATGCCAAAAGGTCCTATTCCATCATCTCCACTAATGTGGGCGCGACTGCCTCCTGGATCCATCCTGAAATAACACCAGATTATCTTGAGAATCCAAACCGCATAATGCTATTCTAATTAAATATCTCTATACCTCCTATCTCTAATTTAAGGTCTAGTTTTACAGTATAGAAATAGAAACCGATGATACTTTACTATGGTTTTCCTGAAATTGTTACCCCAGGAAAAACATAGAAACCACCCCGAAGTTCCTGCTTCCAGATTGCAGAACAGAATCCTAAATTTCATCCTAATTTCTCAATATTAACTCACCGATCTGTTCTATTATTCTCAAAATTCCATTCCTAAATTCTGGTATTATTTTTTGCTGTACTCTAGAGTTTACAAAACCTAACAACCTAGGCTCTGATACCAAATTGTAATGACCCAATTTTTCATGTCATTTTTTTTATATTCATAATAATAATAAACATAATATTGACTGGTAAATATATCTTGTACTCTGATACCCAAAAACATAATACCTAGGCAGCGAAAAACATAAAGTGTGCAACCAGAAACACAATACCAGAATTTTCACCACTTAAGTACATCACTCTAGTTTAAAAGTCCAGATCCCCTAGGATCTATACAAAAAATACATCTCACCCAAAAACTACTTACCCTATAAATAGGGTAGAACTGATATCTTCTCTATCTACGAGCCTGGTTTGCCCGTCTATCTGGATCACTTGAAAAATATTAAATTACTGGGATGAGACATCATTTAGTAAGACAAAATATGCTATTACCAGTGTGTGGCATATGAGTTTCTTTAAGCTATATACATTTACTGTAATTAACTGAATCTAAATTAACATGAAATAGTAATATACCATGTAACTCACACCTGTGTTTATATATATATATATATATATATATGTATGTATGTATGTATGTATGTATGTATGTATGTATATATATTTTACTGAACTTTCTATTTGAATATACTTTTAATAACTATAAATAAATTTGTTGTTTCCCATACATATATAGTAATTGTGAAAACTTCCCTAGATGGATAACCAGATGTCATGATTCAAATCCCCTCATGACAGGGGTGTGTGGCTCAAAGGCAAGACTGAATCCTGGTTGGCCCTCCAGGATTAGTCAACTATAGCTCCACTAAAGTACGATTGGCCCCTCAACCTGGGTCTGTCTAGGGAGCACTGTAATCTCTCCCCTCCACTTGGATCAGATTACCAAGGAGTCTGCAATCTCTTCAATGGCACAATCGACCATAAAATGCCACACTCAATCTAATATGTGTGGTTGCACTCCCTCCACTGTATAGCTACGGTACCGTGCTCTGCTATTTGATTTATAACGGTCCATCAGGGCTTGATATTATATATATATATATATATATAATATTCTGGTATATACATGTATTTTACAATTTACCATGATTATGTTTTTGCTGTAATAGCCATAATACTAGAATAAATATTCTATATAAGCTGTACTATCTGTTCTGAATATATACAATAATAACTTATCTATATGAATGTATATTTATTAGTTATGGCTCTGACATCTATATATCATGGTATTTTGAAAACTGTAGAATTGATTCCTATAAACTGTGTATAACATGCTCACTGTAAAACTGTAAACTGTACTCTATATTGAACTGTGTTAAATACATAATTCTTAAAATACTGGATAGTCATAGCTTTGAAATAAATATTGTATAATCTGCTCTGTAAATAACTGTATATCCTAAATATCTTAATTCTATAAAACTGTATAACCATTCATGATTCTGTAACATTTGTATAAATTTAGTACCGTACTCATATTACTCATGCCACACAACAATTAATAATTCATTAATTATAATTTGCATACTGTATAATATCTATTCTAAAAATACCCATAATCTTTTATAATCTTTATTGGTAAAAATTCTAATTTATCTGGCATAACATATTTCCCTTACCTCATAATTAAGCTCGCCTACTAACATTCTAATTCACACCTCTGGCATTTATAATTCCATAACCCCGAGAATATTATATATATATATATATATATTTATATTTATATATCCTGTCAATCAACTAAATACCCAGAATATTCTTCATTTTTCCATCTTCAGAATTATAACTATTCATTATTTACCTGGGCTTCTGAAAAGATATCCACTAGGGTCCTCAAAACACCCTATTCCTGAAAATATAATACCCTAATTTTACTTAAAAAAACTCCAGAATATTCCCATACTACTCAAAATCTAACTCAAATAAGCCCAATACATCTAAAAATACCCGAATAATCTACTTACCTTAGTTTTAGGATGGTTCCTAAGCTGGCCTAACCAATAAATAACTCCAGTAGATGTACAAAGAATCTTCCCAAGAGTGACGTGACAGCTTTCGATCGTCGAACGGGCGAAAAACGGGGCCGGAATCAAAGAGAGAAGGAGGAGAGAGTCGTAGGTGAGAGAGAGAGAGAGAGAGTTTTTGTCAATTTTTTTTTTTTTTGTAGAAAAATGAGGTTTTGAACTTATATAGAAAGCTGGTCCACGTGGACTCATTGACGAGACATGTCACCTAGTTGATGAGTCAATGAAGGGATCTCGTTGACGAACACCATCTCCTTGTCGACGAATTTCAGACCCTAGAACAGACCTCTCGGTAAGTTCTCGCCGACGAGACACATGTCCCCATCGACGAGCCTAAGAGTCTGCTCGTTGGCGAGCACTTCCACACTCGTCGACGAGGTCCTGCTGCACCTTGTTATAAAAATTCCTTTTTCTCTCATTTCTTTTATTATTTAATTACCGTAATTCTTCGGGTCTCTACATTTTAGCCATTAAACTTATTCTAATAAGGTGAATTGCTAAATGATTTGATGTTAATGTTAAAGCTTTTGGCGCGAGTTTGGATTAATACTCTTAGAAGATAAAACATTATAAAGTTCAGAAGAGTATTTTGAAGAAGCAAGACAATGTTTAAAATATTTTTCATGCTAGCTAATATGTCCTGACATTTAGATAAAGATAAAGTAGAAGCATATGTGTAATGACCCGAAGAATAATGGTATTTAAATAATAGAGAAAGGGGAAAATGGAAACAACAACAGAAGGA
Organism: Malania oleifera; assembly: GCF_029873635.1. Classification (NCBI taxonomy): domain Eukaryota; kingdom Viridiplantae; phylum Streptophyta; class Magnoliopsida; order Santalales; family Ximeniaceae; genus Malania; species Malania oleifera. The sequence continues at coordinate 71,657,892 of NC_080419.1, read as the reverse complement.
GGCAGCAGGCTTCGTCAACGAATGCTTCACATTCATTAATGATGTGGCAGTATAGGCTCGTCGACGAAGGTGTGCCTCATTGACGAGAAGATACTAAGAGGGGGTTTTGGGCCACTCTGAATTTTGTCGACGAAGGGAAGAGTTCATTAACAAATTTCCTATTGACCTCATCGACAAGGTGACGTGGCTCGTCAATGAATCCCATAGTATAAATAGTGTAAACCTCATATTTTATGCAGAAAAATAGGCAGAAATCTCTCTCTCTCTCTCTCTCTCTCTCTCTCTCTCTCTCTCTCTCTCTCTCTCTCTCCTCCCTATGGTTTCTCTCTCCTATCTCTTCGATTTTGGCTCCATCGTTCACCGAATCGATGATTTGAGGCTACCACGACACTCCTAGGGAAGTTCTCTCCAAATCTACCGGAGCGGGTCGTTGGTGGGGTAGAGTTGAAATTCATCCCTAGTTTAAGGTAAGACTTTTTATGCAAAATTTGGTCTTATCATAGTTATAGGAAATGATATTCATAGAAAAAAAACTGAAGTTTAGTTCTGGAAGTTGTTGAATTCAAGGTGTTGAACGGGGAACCCTGCGGGCACAGGACGAGTGGATTTGTAGGGGGTTTCTTCTTAGTGTCAGGTAAGGAAATAAACTAAAATAGTAATTTTTCCACGAAAAATTATTATTAATTAGAAGAATTATGTTCACGAAAGCATGTATTATTTTGTACATTATTGAGAAAATGCATATTTGGGAAAATACTGCTATTATGTTGAAATGTATATATATTGGTATGATATGCCAGGAAATATGATTTTTAGAATGGAATGTATGATTTATTCAGCATTGTGTCGCATGAATATTATTTTACCTGAAAAGTATTATGTGATGAAAATTTTACGAATAAAGCATGTTTTTACAGATTATGAGATAATATAGTACATTATGGTTTCAAAATACATGATAAATGAATTATTTATTCCAAATGATATTTATGAAATGTTTGGCATAAGACCGTGATTGATAGCTGACGCAAGGCCATGTATGATATATGATTTTGGCGTAAGGCCGTATGTATGATTTTGGCGCAAGGCCACAGATATGAAAGTAAACGGCACAAGGCTGTAAGTTTTTACGTTATTACAAAACATGCTGTCAATTTATTTTTGTTAAATTGCATATTATCATGTATTATGTATTATCAGAACTCGGATGATAGTTCAGGTCAGTTATAGAAGCACGGTACCTTTGCTATATAGATAAGATATTATGTTCAGACTTGTGCTAACCACCCCCACAAGGGGGTGAGAGATGGATAGTCGATGTGGCTTTCAGTGTAGAGTTGTAGAAGTCCACCTAGCAGTATGGATTAGGGTGTGGCGGGCCCATCGTACTTATAGACATTTTTTGACTCGGCAATGGTCGGCCAACCATTGTTGGGTTTCGCCTTCGGGCTGAACAACCCGTCATGGGGGGTAATACATAACATAAACTAGCTATACATCCTTGGTAAATTTCAGTATTACAGTTATATCAAATATTTCATGATCAGTATGGATTATTAGAAACTATGAAAGTATATGATTATTCAGTATGTTATGATGCATGTTTTTCAGCTTATGAAATGTACTGTATATGTATTATAGCACTAAATATTCATGTTGCCACACAACTGTATTTAGTTTATTTTCCCTTACTAATAAGTGTCTCACCCCCGAACATTAAATAATTTTCAGGAAACCCAAACAGACCAGTGGAGTGAGGCCGCCGTCGAGTTAGGTTGGTGTTACCCTGCTAGGAGGGTTAGTGTTGAATTAGGATCAATAGATTTTGTTGTAGGATCCTAGGAATACTTTTTGGTATTTTTGGTTATTTTGGAGATTGTATATAAATACAGAAACGTAATGGTTTATAATTAACTCTGGTATTATGTATTTTGTGGTTTGGAGAATGTGATTTAAATTTACTACTGCTTAAGTTTTCGCTGTGAATGTCAGATGAGTTCCCGTTACCCTCGGGTTTAGGTCGACCTTATTGTTGCATATGTTTTATTATATGATTAGATTAGCAGGTCGTTGCAGTTTGGTATCAAAGCCTTGGATACTAGGTTCTGTAGACTCTAGAATGCAGCAGTAATAATGCCAGAGTTAGGATAAGGGAATTTGAGGTCTAGTTTTGTAGCCTAGATCCAGGACTTCCGTGGTGGTTTGTGTGATTTTCCTGAGGTGACGATTTCAGGAAAGTCATGGTAAACTATCGTCGGGTAGGGCATTTAGGTTACATGATTGAATTTTGAATAATTCATCAGGAGTGATGAATTAACTAAGGAAGTATTGTACTAGTTGGATGATATGATACGGATAGGGGTTCTAAGTTAAGTTATTTGTTTTTTAGGATGGACCTTGGTGGTAGTAGTGCCTATGCCAGTGGAAATGAGGGTTCTTGGCCCTTAGGCGCTATGGGTGGTGATTCAGATGCAGTTTTACGCAGCGTGGCATAGCAGGTTATGGCTGAAATCGCCAGGAGCTCAAGGGAATAGGGTGGTTCATCAGCAAGCCACGGTAGCTCGATCAAGAAATTCATTAAGATAAATCCTCCAGGATTCTCAGGAGGAACTAACCCTACAGTCGCTGAAAACTGGATGCAGGAGATCGAAAAAGTATTTGCAGTGCTGTAGTTTTCAGAGAAGCAGAGAGTGCTATTCGCTACATATAAACTGACTGGAGAGGCCGAGAGATGGTGGATAGAGGTGAAACTCTTAGAGCAGCAAAGGACAGTACCTGTGGAGACGATGTGGGAGCGGTTTAAGGAGACATTCTTTGAAAGGTATTTTCTAGCCTTGTCCAAGGAAGTTAAGATAGAGAAGTTCTTGAATTTGAAGCAGAGACAGCAAACCATAGAGCAGTACACGATGAGGTTAATCGAACTATCTCGCTTCGCCCCGTACATTATTCTAGATAAGGTGAAAAAGGTATGGCAGTTTGAAAGAGGCCTAAGGAGAGAAATATATAAGCAGGTGTTGATATTGAAGTTGCAGGATTTTGCTGAGTTGGTGGATAGGGCCACTATAGCAGAAATTGGAGAATGGTTGGAGGCTGAGGAGCAGAGGCAGAAGAAGAGATCCGCACCTTTTGGTTCTCAGCAGGGAGTTGGACGTGGTTCGTGGAAGAGAGGTGGCTATTATAGAGATCAAAGGCAGGAGATAGGGCAGTTACACACCTTCTCATTAATTAGCATTTTTCTTAGTTCATAACTTCTTATCTTAAAAAGTGTTAACATAAAAATTGTGAGATGTTCTCTTAGCTTTCTGTTGATATCAAGAACGACCAATTTGGAGTTATATATAAAAAGTTATAGTCAAAAAACTGAAAGCTGTCCACACAAAAAACTTGAGGCCAACCGACCGAGTCTCGCATTTTTGAAGCCCCAGCCGACCGGGGCTTGGGCCCAGCCAACCGACCCATTTGGGAAAGTGTCCCAATGGCTGGAAAATGGTTAGTTTTCAAAATAAAAATATATTATAAGGTCCCAACGGCTATATAATAGTCACAAGGGGTTTTTGCCTATAAATACAAGCCTTCAACACCTTGAAAATATTGGAGAATCATTTGGAAATCTTAGGAAAATATTTTTTGATTCTCCCCTTTATTTTTAAACCCTTCTTGTGCTTGAAAATTCAAATTTCTCCTACTCTTTCATTTTGAAAATTCTTCTTGGGAGAAAAATCTTGTGGGTTATTGAAGGAAGCTTGGAGCACATATCCACTCATATATTTTTTGCTTCAAAGACTTCTTTTTTCTTGAGGTAATTTTATTTTGATAAGGCTTGAGCATATATTCAAGTTTATATATATTGCTTGAAGGCCTTTATTCTTTATCCTCATGTTTTTATCAAAGATCAAATTCTCCTACACTATTTCTTGTGAAAATTATTTTTGGAGAAAATATTTTTAAGGATTTCGTTTGAAGAGGCTTGAGCTTATATCTCTCACATATTTTGATTGAAAGTCTCTTCTTTATTATTGCCTTTCAAAGATCAAAATTTCTCTCATTCTTTTTATTTGAAAATATTTTTGGAGAAATTTTATTTTGAGTGTTGTCTTGAAGGCTTGAGCATGTATGTCATATTCATATATACATTGCTTGAGAGTCTTCTTGCATTTATTTCAAAATGTCAATCATATTAGAAATCCCTATTTTCTCCTATTCTTATCCTTGAATATATTTGTGGTAGAAAAACTATGGGTTAGTTCAAGAATGCTTTAAGCATATATATTCATTCATATATATATATATATATATATATATATATATATATATATATATATATTTAGTGCTTGAGAAGCTTCTTGATAATGACTTGAGCTAATATTCACTTTCATATATTTTGCTCAAAAGCCTTATTCAAATTAATTTTTAAACAGGTCATTTTTATAAAGAAAATCATTTTCCATACTCCCATGTTTTAATTGAAGAATATTTTTGAAAGAAAACCATACTCTACTGAGCTTCATTTTATAAATCATAAAAGAGTGCATATAGTTATTCAATGTGTACAAATCTGCTTTTTTAAGAAACATTTTCTATTATACAAAAAAATTGTTTTATGTAACGGTTTGGCTCAGCCTGGTGAATTGAGCAGGGGAGACTCCGCCCCATAAGGAGGAACCAGTTTGGCTTAGCCTGGTGAATTGAGCTGAGGAGACTCCGACCCATAAGGAGGAACTAGTTTGGCTCAACCTGGTGATTGAGTTGGGAGACTCCGCCCCGTAAGGAGAATTGTAAATGGTGTCACTTTGCTCGGTTAAGTGAGCAATGTAGTGGAATCCTTAGGTGGTTAGCCCAAGGCGGGGACGTTGGTAGGATTAGCCAAACCTTGATAACAAATCTTATGTCTCTCTCTTTATCTCATTTAATTTTTGCACTTGTGTGCTTGTTTATTTATTATTATTTTGCATACACACATTTAATTTAAATGGGATATGTTCTACACATGTATATTTATATTCATTGTTTAATTATTTTAGATACACGCATGTATTTTCAATGAGATATGATTTATGGTGAATCGGTATAAATTTAATTTATCCAAAAAATCTTTAAAATCCAATTCACTCCCCCTCTTGGGAATACACCATTCTTGTCATGCTTACCCTTCCCTCTAGAGGTGGTGGTTTCCTCATCTTTAGTGATGCCTGTCATTAGGGATTAGGTTGTGTATTGATACAACATGGTTAGGTTATTACTTATGCCTCTCATCAGTTGAGGAAACATGAGTTGAACTATCCAACACATGACTTGGAGCTATCTGAAATTGCTTTTGCCTAAAAGCTTTGAAGGAACTATTTGTATGGTAAGACTTGTTAGAATTTCACTAGTCATAAAAGCCCAGAGTATATTTTTACTTGGAAAGAACTAAATCTAATACAAATACAATGGCTTGAATTAATCAAGGATTATAACTACTGTTGATCTGATAGGTCATACCCTATTTTGATTATGATAAATACTCACGTATTTAATGTCTATCAAGTTTGTGTGCAAGCTCATATTAGCAAGATCTCTTGATGACATGTGAAGACTTGAAGAATAAAGACCCAGAAGATCCATTTTATTGTAATTTATAATTATGTTCAATTTGGGTCTATAATATTAATATAGGAAAGGTCTATAATAATTACTGCATATAATGCATGTAGAAACAATAAGCTCAAAGACCTTAGAAAGACCCTAGGTCCTTGCACTTAAACATAAGATAATCCCCAAAATCACATATACTATTAGGGGAATCAATTAAAATAAATGAGGACTTAAAGGGCTAAACTTGTGAGGTTTTGAGCGACCGAATGTGGTGTTCAAGACACCTCGAGTGACTGAACCATTGACCAGTCAGTGAGTTGACTTGGTTTCGGGCGACCAAACCAAAAGGACTGTAGTGTCCTCGATCAATCGAATATCTATTCTGAATTTTCCACCAACTTGGCAGCCCGAACTTTCACGTTCAAAATTGCCTCAGGCTACCGAATATATGAGTTCGATAAACTAAACTTAGGACCAGGCGAACGAACCTCAGACAGAATGGAAATTCGCCTTGGTCAGCAAACCGACCCTTTTCTCAAGCACCCGAACGTTGAAAGATTACTTTTTCTGCTGTGTCTGTTTAGGTGACTGAACCATGGGTTAGGCACCCAAAACTCTTGGGTTGTTTTCATTTTTACCGTGGTTATTTTAAGTTAAATAGGGTTAATTTTCTTAAACGTTTTAAAAACAAATTTAATAATTCCTTGTATATCCCCAACGGTTATAATTTTAACCTATTCTATATGTAAGGGTTCATTTGCTTGAATTAGCACCTAATTAGCACATTGATTAAGCAAAAATCTTATGAAAATTCCTAAGCACTATTTCTTCATACAAACCCTATACACTCATATACTATCATTCTCCTGAGAAATCAAAGCCTTGGGAGTGTTTATTCATTGTTCTAATGTGTTAGAAACTCTTATTTGTGTATTGCATATTTGATTTTCGGATTGAGGGTTTAGCTTGATTTTTCCCCTAATTTTATTTAGTAAATCTTTGTGTGGGAAAAATCTTATAGCTAAGTGGGTCTTTGCATTATTATTACAAGACTCATTGGGCTTGTATCTTTTGTGTGTGCAAAAATATTTTTACAAGATCATATTTGAATATATCTTTGTGCTTTGATATTGAGAACATAATTTTTGAGATATTCTAAATTTCTCTTGGTACAAATCTTTGAAACTTTAAACTGTGATTGAGGTTCATCTTTACCTAGTTTCAAGGATTAGCTCGTTGATACACTCTTGTGCTTGATTTGAGATAATCATTATTTTGAGTGTTGATTGCACACATACACCATTGAGCTTATTGTTTTTACATTATCGGTGTGCTTTGATTATTAGTGGTGCAAATCTATTTGATTGAGAAGCATAATATTTTTACACATTCTATATTGTGATTCTATTGTAATCCAGGCGTGGCCTGAGGGGGCTTTTATCCAACCCGGAAGGATTGGTTGTAAAGGTTGAAGTTAGCCTTGTGCTAATTGACTTGGTTGTATTAGGTGTCACTCCACCCGTAAAGTGAGCCCTTAGTGTAATCCTTGTGCTAGTGAGCCAAGGCAGGGACATAGGCACTGTTGTCGAACCTCAATAACATATTTGGTGTTATCTCTCTTTACTGCTTTGTTGTGCATGCTTAATTAGATTACTTGTGCAATTTAATTCTCGTCAAATATATATTGATTTATTTTATCCGCACTAGATTGACCTTAGGTTTGTGTAATAGCGCTGCTAGTTGATTGACCTAGGAGATTAATTTTTAAAATACCAATTCACCCCCCCTTTTGGGATTATAGTAAGGCTAACAATTGGTTTCAGAGTCAAGTAGCTTAGACTTAATAGTTATTTTGCAAAAGATCTAGATGGCTCATAACATTGTAACCCCTTTCCCTAAGGGACCTTTTTCCACACGACCTTCGATTTTTAGTGGTGTCAATTACACCTTCTGGAAACAGAGGATCTGTATTTATCTTTAGAATATTGACTGGAAGGTGTGGAGAGTTGTCTCTAAGGGAAACTATGTTTGCATGAAAACTGAGGGGGAAACTAAAGTTCCTAAGATTGAAGATGGATATGCTCATGAGGATATGAAAGCTGTTAGTTTAAATACTGCTGCCATGAATAATTTGTATTGTGTTCTTGATGTTAATGAATTTAATAGATTTATGGCATGTTCTTCTGCTAAAGAAATATGGGATAAGTTAGAGGTCACATATGAGGGTACTAGAGATGTGGAAGATAGTAGGATTGATATGTTGACTAGTGAGTATGAAGCGTTTATGATGAACACTGGCAGTCCATTAAGAGAATGTACACTAGATTCACACACATTATTAATTCACTGCATGTATTAGGTAAGACCTATCCTACATATGAGATGATTAGGAAAGTCCTTAGGGGTTTGCCTCCTGTTTGGGAAGTAAAGGCTACAGACATATTTGCGTGTAGAGACCTTAAGGCTATGTCACTAGATGAATTGATAGGTTCACTTATCACCTATGAGTTAGCTATTAATGAGAGACTAAATGAGCACAATAGAATGAAGAAACTGACTGCCTTAAAAACGTCTACTAATACTTTTAGTGAGTGCAGTGAACCTGAATCTGGGGATGACATGACTATGCTTACTAGGAAATTCAGTAGGTTCTTCAAGAAGAACAATAGGCCATACAAAAAGTTTAGGGATTTAGCATCCGAGAAGGGAGAGCCTAGTAGAAGAAAAGAAAAAATCGAATGCTTTCACGTGCTATTATTGCAACAAAGTCGGGCATATCAAACCTGATTGCCTGTTGTTGAAAAAGGAGTCTAGGAAAAAGAAGAAAGCCATAAAAGCAGGAACCTCGTGGGATAGGCAAAACAGCAGTGATTCATATTTAGATTGCAGTGACTCTGAGATTGCAAACTTGTGCCTGATGGCACGAGATGATAAGCTATTGTCTTCTTGTTCCTTATCCTTATATTATTTTGATGATGATTGTGATTTTGATAGCATGCCTACTTTTAAAGAATTGCAATATGAATATATTTGTGTATCTAAATTGTTGAATAAAATGACCAAGGAGAATGATGTTTTCAAAAAGAAATGCGAAAATTGGTCAAGATTGTTTGAAATTGCAAAGAATTCTCATGCATCGATTCTTAAAGAAAAAGAATTGAAAATTTTCAAGTTTGAGAGAAAATTGGAGGATAGCTCCAAAATTATTTTTAAATTTACAGAGGGCCAACGAAATTTTGAAAAACTCCTTAGGGCACAAAGAAACTCATTTAGCAAAGAAGGTCTTGGATTTAATGGTATTGAAAATGTGAGATGACCTTATCTTTATTTGGAACATTTTACATGAGAACAAAAATCCCAAATTCCACCTAAAGATCCTCGGTGTCGAATGATATGTTTTAAATGTAAACAAATTGGTCATATCCAGTTTGACTATCCACTTAGAAATAAGCATGTAAGAATTAAAAATATGTGGAGAGTCAAAGGTGATCTAGGAACTAACCCCTGTGGACCCAATAGAATTTGGGGACCAGCGTCAATTACTTAGATTTTCTTGCAGGTGTGGTTGAGATCATCCTCGTTGAAGGACAAGTGGTACCTGGATAGCGGGTGCTCACAACATATGACCGGCAGAAAGGCTAAGTTCGCATCCATCACTCCCAAAGATGGAGGATATGTTACATTCGGAGACAATGCAAAGGGGCGAATCATTGGCGTAGGTAAGGTTGGTAAGGAACTGTTGACTCTATGAGTCTGATCCCATTTTGATTATGACAAAACCAATGTTTCTCACCTGTACACCGAGCTTCTTGAATAGGTTTATCCTTAGCATGCACTATTGGTAGGAACTCAAGCAAGCCATATGGACTATGAAGATCAAGCTTCATTTATGGCGTCTGAAGAATCAAAAGAATGAAGACCTATTCTCTATTGTATTTGCATTCCTTTTTAATTGGCCAGTAATAATTTATATGGTTTGTAATAATGCATCTGCATGCATGATAGGATTTAATGCTCAACAAGACCATAAAGACCGAATGACCTTAGAGTACCCTTCAGCCGACCGACGCCAGGTTTTTGAGCGCTCTTGAAAAGAACTTAGGTCCCAACACATATGCACTAATAAGTCCTCATTATCATTCACAATCAAGGGATAAATATTGAGATAAAATGGACTTAAATTGAAAAGGTTGAGCGAGTTCAAGCGACCAAACCCAAGCCGTGTAAAACAGTTCGGGTGGCCGAACAAGTCAACATGTTGACTTGGATTCGGGCGGTCGAACATGTTTGACCGCATCTTCCACGGGCGACCAAATCCCTAACCTGACACCTTTTCACCAACCCGGGTGCTCGAATCCCACATTCAAATATGCCTCGAGTGATTGAATTGGCAAGTTCAGGCTACCGAACTTAGTTTCAGGCACCCAAACCACGGACAAAAACATTCTGTCTTTTGTTCAACCGAATGACCCTTACTTGGGGCACCCAAACCATTAACAATTGAGTTTTTGAGTGTGTCTATTTGAGCACCCGAACCTCAGACCAGGCACCTGAATCTCGCAGGGTAAATTATTTTTTACTAAATATTAAAAGGGGTAAAATTGGTTAATTTTTCTAAACCTATTTTAAACTTTTCTAATAATGCCTATTGAGTCCCCAATTGTCATAATTTTGCGCTTGCCTATATATATCTTATCATTTTCAAAATTAAGGGTTGATTAATAAGATCATTAAGGAAAAACTCTCTCAAATTTTTAAATCTCATTTAGCCTATACTACTTCCATACACTCTCTATTTTGCTATTCCCTTGATAGATCAAGTTCCCAAGAGTGTTATTGAGTGTTTTAAATTGCTAAAACTCTCTTTGCTTGTTGATTGATTATTTTTATTGAGAGTTCTTAGCTAGGGTTTTTCCCCTGATTTAAATAATAAATCTTTGAGCGGGAATACCCTTATAGCTAGTGAGTCTTTGCATCTTGATTACAAGACTCATCAAGCTTGTGGATTTTGATTTGCAAAAATATTATTTTACACAAGCTTGCATATTATCTTTGATATTGTTTTTGCCAGCTTCAATCCAAAATATCTATTGTGCCATACGTTTAGAATATCCTTGAGATATTTGATTTGGATTGTGTTAATCTTCCTTTGATTATTTGTGTGTTGAATATCTTATCTTGAATCAAAGGTTGAACTCTTACATATACATACACTCACACATCTTAGAGAGTGTACATATTGGATCTCACCTGAGCATTGAATCCATATCATCTGTGAGTGTATATTTGTTTGTGCGGTATTTTGGTACATATCTGCTTTACTTGAGAAGCATAATCATTGTACCTATTATATTGTGAAAATACTGTTGTATTCCAAGCGTGGCCCAAGGGGGCAGTAATCCAGCTTGGTAAGGATTGTTTGTAAAGGTTGAGATCAGCCCTGTGCTAATTGACCTGGTTGTTTAGGTACCGCTCCACCCATTAAGTGAGCCTCAGTGTAATCCTTGTGCGGGTGTGCCAAGGTGGGGACGTAGGCAGGATTGGACGAACCCCGATATCATATTCGGTGTCACATTTATATTTTTTGCATTATATTCTGCTGTGTGCTTGATTTAATTTCCTTACTGAATATATTACGTATCTAATAGATATAGAATTGCATTGAGTTGAGAAATGCTGAAATTGCATTGTATGCTTTGAATATTGGTAAATATTTCATATTCTGCAATTTCATATATACTTAGACTGCCCCTAGGTTGTGTAATACTGCTGCTAGGCTGATTGACCTAGGAAGGAATTTTTAAATACCAACTCACCCCCCTCTTGGCTCTACACCAAAGCTAATAGGAACCTTCGTTGGTTATTGATAATGTACTACTTGTTGATGGTTTGAAGCATAATTTTTTGAGTATTAGCCAATTATGTGATAAAGGGTATAAAGTATCTTTTGAAAATGATTAATGCATTGTTGAAAGTAAATATGATAATAAAGTAATTTTTACTGCTAAACGTTATGAAAATGTATACACAACTAGTTTTAATAATCTAGCTTCTCAATAAGTTACATGTTTTTCTGCAATAAACGAAGCTAGTTGGTTGTGGCATAGATATTTAGGACATGCTAATATGGATCTTTTGCCAAAACTTGTCCAAAAGGATTTGGTTAAAGGCTTGCCAAAAACACATTTTGTAAAAGATAAGATTTATGATGCATGTCAAATGGGTAAGCAAACAAAATCAAGTTTTAAGAAAAAGAAATTCATATCTACCACTAGACCACTTGAAATGCTACACTTAAATTTATTTGGTCCTAATCAAGTTCAAAGTCTAGGTGGAAAATTGTATGCCTTTGTTATCGTGGATGATTTTTCTAAGTTCACATGGGTGCTATTTCTTTCTCATAAATATGAATCATATGAACAATTCACTAAACTATGTAGAAGAATTCAAAATGAAAAATGCTACAAAATTACACACATAAGAAGTGATAAAGGAACTGAATTCAAAAATGATGGCATAGAAAACTATTGTGATTTAGAGGACATTTTACATAATTTTTTTGCACCTAGGACCCCACAAAAAAACGGAGTTGTAGAAAGAAAGAATAGGTCCTTACAAGAAATGGGTAGAACTATGCTAAATGAACATAAATTACCCAAATATTTCTGGAAAAAAGCTGTGAGTATTGCATGTTATGTCATGAATAGTGTATTAATCAGGCCTTCACTTAATGAGACTCCATATGAATTGTGGAACAACCATAGACCTAATATTTCCTATTTTCATGTTTTTGGTTGTAAATGCTTTGCACTTAGAGATAATGAACATCTAGGGAAATTTGACTCTAAATCTAATGAAGGTATTTTCCTAGGATATTCACTTAATAGTAGAACATATAGAGTGTTTAATAAGAGAACATTAACTGATATTAAATCTATTCATGTTGTGTTTGATGAATCTAATCCATTTTCTAAAAGAGATGATGAAGATGATATTGATATTAGAAAAGGTTTAGATAAGCTTTCTATTGAAAACAATGTGGATATAAATTCAGAAGCAAATGATAAATCAATTAAAAATGATAAAGCTGAAAGTGAGGTTCAAGAACTACCTAGGGATTGGAAATTCATTAGGAGTCAGCCTTTAGATCAAATTATAGGTGAACCTTCATGTGGTGTAGCCACCGGTACTCCTTAAGAAACTTAGTTAGCCATTTTGCTTTCTTATCTCAAGAAGAACCCAAAAATATTAAAGAAGCCATAGAAGATGAGTCTTGGGTATTGTCTATGCAGGAAGAGCTTAACCAATTTGAAAGAAGCAAAGGGTGGGCCCTAGTTCCTAGGTGAAATGATCATACAATTATTGGAACTAATTGGTATATAGAAACAAGAAGGATGAGAATTGGGTAGTAACTAGAAATAAAGTTAGACTAGTTGCCTAGAGATATAATCAGGAAGAAGGAATAGACTTTGAAGAAACCTATGCTACTGAGCTAGAATGGAAGCCATTCATATGTGTAACGACCTGCCTATTTTATGATAATTTTTTTTAAAAATCCTGTACCACTAAATAACATAGTAAACCTAATAAAACATAATCCACCTGAACCCATGGGTACCAGGGATATACCTGAAATACAACACTGATACCTAAGCAGTGGAAAACGTAAAATCATATACATATCAAATCATCCATCCAAAACAATACCAAAGTTTTACTACAACTGTCATATACATACACACATCCCAAATATCCAAAAGTGCCCTAGGGTCGCCACCCAAAAAATCCTTCTGACCCTAGAAATGGCTTACCCTTTTGATAGGGTAGAATAGTCGAACTCTAATGCTACGAAGCTCTATCCGCTCTTCTATCTGGGACTCTTGAAATGTTTATATAACTGGGGTGAGACACCTCTCAGTAAGGGAAATAAACTCATATTAGTCTGTGGCAATATGAGTATTTTTCGTGTTATACGTATAACAGGTCATAAATCATATTTAATAAAACTGGTTGTATCATATCTAGGAAAAACATAATTTATCATAGCATGGTATAACATACTGAATTTCTATACATATAAATCATCTCATATAACTGTACATGAAAAATACCCTAGATGGATGACTGGCTGGTGTCATGTCTTACCCCCACATAACTGGGTTGTGCGGCCCGAAGGTGGGACCTAGCAATGGCTGGCCGGCCACACTAGATCAACATAAGTCTGTAAGTATGATGGGTCTATCCCTCCTGGTCCAGACACCAGAGGGTTGCCTGCACTACCATAAAACCACATCGGCTACCGTTCTCCCACTGCCCCTTACAAGAAGTGGTAGCACTAACATATACATGATCGTGATCATATAGCTATGGTACCGTGCTTCGTGAAAGCCTAAACCAAGCCATCCAGGTTCTGATAACATATAATATATTTCCAAACAATGATACATGCCTATTTCATAATAATATCTGTCATGTTAATATTTTCATTAAACCTTGCATAATATATCACATAAAATTTATGGCCCTTATGCCAACATAACATATCATATAAAATTTACAGCTTTTACGCTGACATAACATATCATATAAAATTTATGGCCCTTATGCCAACATAACATATCATAAGACCCTCGGCCTTTACACCGGTATATCATATAAAATCTCGGCCCTTATGTTGGCATATCATATAAAATCCTTGGCCTTTACGCCGACATATCATATAAAATCCTCCTCCTTTAATTTGAAAATCCTTGTATCATTTTAATATTTTTCCGAATGCAGTAATAACGTGCTTGTTTTATAAACATAATATTCATCATCGTAATTTCCATGGTAAATTTTACTCATGCCACGCAAAAGGGGTAATATTCAGATTATAAAACCTATTCTAAAATCATATTTTTGATCAATAACATAATTTCCAACATAATTCTACAATATACATATTTACCTAAAATTAAATTTCGTAAAATTGTAAATAAATTTTCATAAGAAACTTGACTTAGTTTAGCCCCTTACCTGGTTTTCTGAGAGGCTCACAAAATACCTAATTCCTCACCTGTAGAGTTCCCAGCACAACACCATGAAATTAACATTTTCCCTAACAAAACTTCAGTATTTTCTTTCCTAACATATTCTACTCATTCTAGAAACACCAAATACCCAATAATACCGAAATTAACTAACTTACCCAAAATTTGGGATGGTTCCCAAGTTAGCTTAACCGATGATCTACTCAAGTAGATATGAAGAGAATCTTCCCAAAAGTAGTATGGTGGCTTCGGATCGTCGAACCAGTGAAAACTCGAGTCAAAAACTTAGAGAGAAGATAGAGGGGATGAAAATCTAGAGAGAGAAAGGGCTACATGCAAAATTTCTGCACTGAAATCCAAATTTGACATACTTATACACTAGCCTTTGTTGACGAGACATGTCACTTCGTCGATGAGGTCAAGAAGGAAGTTCGTTGATGAACTCATAATCTTCGTCGACGAATTTCAGGCCCTAAAATAGCCCTCTCAGTATCTCCTCGTTAATGAGACACGTTTCCTCATCGACGATCCCAATAAGCTACTTCGTCGATGAACGCCTGTGACCCCCTTTATAATTTCCTTTTTCTCCCTATTTTATTATTTAAATACCATAATTCTTTGAGGCTCTACATTCTCCACTCCTTATAAAAATTTCGTCCTCAAAATTTACTATTTGAGCGATTCACCATCCCTTAAAGAAAATGGGCTACTTATTTTATTACTTACCTTCACTTGTGGCGGAAGGAATACCGTGGTTACATTCAGGGTTCTGGGATATTACAATATGCATAAAATCAAAATTCTCTCATAACCAAAATGCTATCTACTACTAGAAATTATTAAATGCAACTAACTTGCACAAAAGAAATTTTAAATATTCATCAGTAACTTTCCTTGATTACTACTAATCCTCACTAAAGAGATGCAGGTACTTCTGTCGTATTTGCTCCTCGAGTTCCCATGAAACTTCCTCTATCACATGATTTCTCCACAAGACTTTTACTAAAGGAATCTTCTTATTGTGCAATTCTTGTTCTTTCCTGTCCAGAATCTGCACTGTTACCTCCTCATATGTTAGAGTATCCCTGAGTTCTATCTCACCATAACTGATCACATTGGAGGGATCTGGGACGTATTTTCTCAAGATGGAGACATGGAATAAGTCGGGTATTCTAGAAAAAATGGGTGGTAAGGCTATCCGATAGGCAACTGACCCCACTCTCTTAAGGATCTCAAACGATCCAATAAACCTAGGGCTAAGCTTACCCTTCCTTCCAAATCTCATAATTCCCTTTTAATGGAGCTATTTTAAAAAATACGTGATCTCCAACATCAAACTCTAGTTTTCTGCGATGAGTGTTAGCGTAACTCCTCTATCGGCTCTGAGCTACATTGATCCTATATCTAATGAGCTGAACTTTATCATATGCCTATTGCACTAACTCTGGCCCCATAACTCGCCACTCCCCTAAATCATCCCAGTATAGAGGAGAACAACATCTTCTATCATAAAGCGCTGCATAAGGTGCCATGCCGATACTGGATTGATAGCTATTATTGTATGCAAACTCCACTAGCGGCATAAACTCAATCCAACTACCCCTAAAATCCAGCACGCACGCCCTCAACATATCTTCCAATATCTGAATCACCCTCTCAGTTTGGCTTTCCATCTGAATAAGAAATGCCATGTTGAAAGATAACTGAGACCCCAGAGCCTTCTGCAAGCCCCTCCAAAATTGTGACGTGAAACGTGGGTCTTGGTCTGATACTTGAGACACTGGCGCACCATGAGAATAGACTATCTCCTGAACATAAATCTCTCCTAGTCTGTCCATGGTGTAATTAACTTTAATAGGGATGAAGTGAGCGATCTTCATTAATCTATCAATGACCACCTAAATAGCATTCTGACCATGCGGTGCCGGTGGCAAACCCTTCACAAAATCCATAGACACATGATCCCACTTCCACTATAGGATGTAAAGTGGCTGCAATTGGCCCGCTGGCCTTTGGTGCTCAGCTTTTACCTGTTGGCACGTCAAACACTGCTGTACGAACTTGGCGATTTCCTTCTTTATGCCGCTCCACTAGTAAGACTCTCGCAGATTCCTATACATTTTAGTACTTCCAAGATGAACCGTGTACAAGGACCTGTGAGCTTTTTCTAAAGTCATCCTTCTATATTAGCATCCGTAGGCACTCACAACTTGGAACGGAACCTCAAGGCTCCGTCATCAGAAATACTAAATTCATCTCCCTGTTCGTCTTGCACCTTAGCTATCAGCTCCGCTAATTCTGCGTCATCTCTCTGAGATGTCTTAATCCTTTCCTATAGAGTAGGCTGCACTACCAGACTTGAAATAAATGTCTGACGATCACTTTCTACCAAATCTACACCGAGTCTCTCCAGATCCATCTAAATCGGATGCTGAACCTCCATAGCTACCCGTGCTAGTCCTATTGATTTCCTGCTTAGAGCATCAACTACCATGTTTGCTTTCCTTGGGTGGTAACTGATAATGCAGTCGTAATCTTTAATAAGTTCTAACCACCTTCTCTGTCTTATGTTCAGCTCTTTTTGAGTGAAAAATTATTTCAAACTTTTGTGATCGGAGAATATCTAGCATCTTTCATCATACAAATAATGCCTCTAAATCTTTAATGCGTGCACCACTGCAGTCAATTCCAGATCGTGGGTAGGGTAGTTTTTTTCATACTCTTTCAACTATCGGGAGGCATAAGCTACAACCCTACTATGTTGCATCAATATATAGCTGCGCCCTTTCAAAGACATGTCACTATAAATTACGTAACCATCACCCCTTGACGAAATGATCAACGCTAGTGCAGTGACAAGCCTATATTTCAATTCCTGGAAGCTCTACTCACAATCCTCATCCCATTCAAAACTAACATTCTTTCTAGTTAGTTGCGTGAGAGGTCCCGATAAAGCTGAAAACCCCTCAACAAAATGACGGTAATAACTCGCCATGTAATGACCTGAATAATAATAATGTAAGTTAAATAGAAAGGAAAGGAAATGGAAACAGTAACAGAAAGAGGCAGCAGACTTTGTCGACGACATTGCACTTTGGGAGAAATGACTAAGAAATTTATTAGGTCCTTGTCGATGAACACAGGGGATTCTTCGACGAGGGTACAAGAGGGCCTCACCGACGAAGACAAGTTTCGTCACTGAGAAGATACCGAGAGAGGATTTTGGGGAAGTCTGAAATTCATGGACGAAGGTGTAGGTTCGTCAACGAACTTTCTACAGGAC
The DNA here is from genome assembly GCF_029873635.1 of Malania oleifera. Taxonomy (NCBI): domain Eukaryota; kingdom Viridiplantae; phylum Streptophyta; class Magnoliopsida; order Santalales; family Ximeniaceae; genus Malania; species Malania oleifera. The sequence goes on along the minus strand of NC_080419.1, from coordinate 71,640,003 downwards.
TCATCGACGAGGTGACGTGTCTCGTCGACGAATCTGACTCTATAAATAGCAAAAACCCAGACTTAAACGCAACAAATTAAGAAAAAAATCACACACTCTCTCTCTCTCTCTCTCTCTCCCTTCGGTTTCTCTCCCTTCTCTCTTCGATTTTGGGCCGTATTTTCACCGGTTCAAGGATTTGAAGCCACCACGACGCTCCTAGAGAAGTTCTCTGCATATCTGCCAGAGTGGATCGTTGGTGGAAGCAAGTTGGAATTCATCCCTGAGTTGAGGTAAGACTTTTTATTCGAAATTTGATCTTTCCACAGTTGAAGGAAATGGTGTACTAGAATAAATACTGAAGTTTAGTTCTGCGAATTATCATTTTCAGGGTGCTGCTTAGGGTTTCCTACGGGTGTAAGACTAGAAATATAGAGGGGCTTTTCAGTTGCCAAGTAAGGGGGTAAATTAAAACAATTATTTTCCATTGAAATTACTATTATTTAATAGTAGAATAATTTTCAGAAAGCATGTGATTTTATACGAGTATAATTAAGAAAATGTAAGTTTGAGAAAATACTGCCCTTGTACGGGAAATGTGATTTCAGAACGGAATATACGGTTACATTCAATTCGTGTGGCATGAATATTATTATTATATATATATATATATTATACCGTATTAAGTTAGATTTACAAAATAAGCATGTTTACAAATATTTTTGAAAATAACATGATAAGCACAGTAAAGTATGATTTTAGAATAAATGATATGTTTGGTGCAAGGCCGTAATTGATATTTGACATGAGGCCATATTTATTCATGTTATTCGGCGCAAGGCTACATTTATTCATGTTTTTGGCACGAGGCCGTGATTATTTTGTTAAAATAAAATTCAGAAAATTTTATTATTTGATTTACGATAAACAATATATGATTATGTACTATATGTTATCAGAATCCGGATGTTAGTTTAGTATAGTTTGAAGAGCACGGTATCGTAGCTTATAGATTAGATATCTATGATAAGATGGTTGCTAACCACCCCACGAGTGGGTGGGAGATGGATAGTCGATGTGATTTTCAGTGTAGAGTGTAGACGTCCACCTAGCAGTCTGGACCAGGGTGTGGCGGGCCCATCGTACTTATAGACATTTTTGACTTGACAGTGGTCGGCCAACCATTGTTGAGTCCCACCTTCGGGCTGCACAACCCGTCATGGGAGGTAATACATGACATCAGCTAGCTATTCATCCTGAATAGTTTTCAGTATTATAGATTATATCAGATAATACATGATTTGTATGATTACTTGGAAGTATGAAATTATATGTTTATCTAATCATATTATGGTTTATGTTTTATGGTATGTGAAATGAATGGTATATGTATTACAACATTAAATATTCATGTTGCTACACTACTGATTTTAATTTATCTACCCTTACTAAGAGGTGTCTCACCCCGAATATTAAATGATTTTCAGGAAACCCAGAAAGACCGGCGGGTTAGGGCCGCCACTGAGTGAGTTGAGCTTCCCTGTTAGAAGGGTAAGTTTTGATCTAGGATTAGGAAATTTTGTTGTAAGATCCTAGGTTTATTTTGATATTTTGGAGATTGTATGTATAAACATAGTATTTTTTTTTGGGAATATACTTTGGTATTACATAATTATTGGTTGATGAATGTGATTTACATTTACTGCTGCCTAGGTTCTGCTGTGTATGATAGGTGTCCCCGCTACCCATGGGTTCAGGTTGATTATTTTATTTATTATGTTTTATTTCATATTAAGATAAGTAGGTCGTTACACGCCAGTCCCAAGAAACTCCTAATTTCCTGAACACTCTTCGGCTTTTCCCAATTCAACACTGTCTCAATTTTTCTAGGATCCACTAAAATACCATCACCTGAAATGACATGCCCCATAAATGACACTTGCTCTAGCCAAAATTCACATTTACTAAACTTGGCATACAATCTCTTTTCCCTGAGCATCTGAAGTACCAGCTGTAAGTGTGCCTCAGACTCCTTAAAACTCCTTGAATAGACCAGTATATCATCAATGAAAACCATAACAAACCAGTCTAAATACTGATGAAAAATTCTATTAATCAAATCCATGAATACTGCAGGAGCATTCGTAAAAAAAAAAAGGCATAACAAGGAATTCATAATGCCCATATCTAGTCTTGAAGGTTGTTTTTGAGACGTCTTTTGCTTTTACTTTCACCTGATGGTAGCCTGATCTAAGGTCAATTTTGGAATCGACCTGCGTACCTAGAAGCTGGTCAAATAAATCATCTATATGGGGTAGAGCATACCTGTTCTTGATTGTCACTTTATTAATTTACCTACAGTCTATACACATCCGCATAGACCCATCCTTCTTCTTTACAAACAACACCGGAGCTTCCCATGGTGATACACTGGGCCGAATAAATCCTTTACTTAACAAGTCTTGCAACTGATCCTTTAGCTCTCTCAACTCTACTGAAGCCATTCTATAAGGAACTTTAGAAATTTGTGCCATCCTGGGAAGTAGATCAATAGGGAAATCTACCTCGTAGTCCAGAGGTAACTCAGGTAGATCTTCTAGAAAAACATCTAGAAATTCCTTAACAACTGGTGTATTGCCTAGCTTCGATTCATTTTCTGACACTTCCTTTAGAAAAGCCATAAACCCTTGACAACCATCCAGGAGTAATCTCCTTGCCTGTATGGCTGATGCTAACTGAGGTGGGGATTGTACATGTGACCCTATGAACCTGAATTCTAATCTTCTCGAAGGTCTGAAAATCACTTCTTTCAAATGATAGTCTATATTGGCATAATTGGCTGCAAATTAGTCCATACCAAAATTTATCTGGCAAGACTTTCCCCTGAATATCAACTAGACAACCTCGGAGCACTCTACTACACATTACTATTGACCCTATCGGTGTAGTGACTAACAGTTCGGTGTCTAATAACTGTGTTTCTGCCCCACATAATCTAATACACACCATAGACACGAACGAGTGTGTGACTCCTGAATCAAATAATACAACAACTTTAAATGGAAACATGTTAATCATACCTGTCACCACATCACCGGCTGTCTCAACATCTCTAGGCGCCAAAGCATAAACTCTCGCTGGAGCTACATTCCTTTGCTGGCCTCTACGGGGCACCTAATAGCCTCCTCGGTACGGTCTGGGAGCAGGTGCGGTATCAAGTGGTGTAGGGAAATCTCGCACCAGATGTCCCTGCCTATCACAATGATAGCAAATAGCTTTCCCCGCTTGACTCTCTGCTAAGTGTCTCTTTCCTCAAGTCTGACAGATAGGAAAATTTTGCGTCGCCTGCAACTCATGACCTCCGGTCTTCTACCTCTATCCTCTGCCATAGTTTCCTCTCCTCCAATGTCTAGATCCCTTCTGGAATCCTGAAGGCATAGATCTCTTCTTCTGTTCTTGCTCCTCTGCATCCATGCACTCACTAGTCTCGGCTAAAGCTGCTTTGTCAACTAACTCAGCAAAATCCTGTATCTTCAACACTACCACCTGCTTGTATATTCCTCACCTCAATACTCTATCAAACTGCCTCACCTTCTTTACTCCATCAGGAACAATATACGGGGCAATGCGAGATAGCTCTATAAACCGTGTCACATACAGCTAGACCGACTGCTGTCCCTACTTCAAATTTAGGAACTCTTCCACTTTAGCTTCCCTAACAGTGGCTGGGAAATATCTGTCAAAGAATAATTCTTTAAATCGATCCCATGTCATAGCTATCGGTGTCGTCCTCTGCTACTCCAGAAGTCTCATAGCAGTCCACCACTTCTTAGCCTCCCCTGTCAGTTTATAGGTGGCGAAGAGGACCCTTTGCTCCTCCGTACACTACAATACTGCCAAAACTTTCACGATCTCCTGCATCCAATTCTCGGTGGCTGTAGGATCAACTCCTCCTTAAATTGCTGGAGGATTCATCTTGGTAAATTTTTCTATCGTGCACCCATGACCTGCAGAAGGGCCTCCCTGCTCTCTGGAGCTCCTAATGATCTCTGCCATGACTTGCTGAGCCACGCTACGTAGTACCGCATCAGAATCAGCACCGCCTGCACTCAAGGACCCTGCACTATCACTACCACTCGCATGGCTACTACCTCCTCTAGGGTCCATCCTGAAAAGACAATAAACATGAATTAGGGACCTTATCCTTATAACTTACACATATAACCAAAATCCCCTATCTTAACATCCTTATCTTATTTCAAGATCCAGTCCTACAGTTTAGAAACACAACCCGACAATAGTTTACTATGGTTTTCCTGAAATCGTCATCCTAGGAAAAATATAGAAATGACCCATGGAAGTCCTGCCTCTAGACTGTAGAACAAAACCTTAAATCCTTTTCCTATACTTTGGTATCATTTCTGCTGTACTCTAAAGTCTACAGAACCTAACAAGCCAGGATCTAATACCAAACTATAACGACCTGCCTATTTTACCATAATTTATTTTTAAAATCCTGCACCACTGAATAATATAATAAACCAGATAAAACATAATCCACCTGGACCCATGGGTACCAGGGATATACCTAAAATACAACACTAATACCTAAGCAGCGGGAAATGTAAAATCATATGCATATCAAATCATCCATCCAACACAATACCAGAGTTTTATTACAACTGTCATATACATACACATCCCAAAATATCCAAAAGTGCCCTAGGGTCACCACCCAAAAAATTCCCCAGACCCTAGAAATGACTTACCCTTCTGACAGGGTAGAATAATCGAACTCTAACGCTACAGAGCTCTATCCGCTCTTCTATCTGGGACTCCTGAAATGTTTGTATAGTTGGGGTGTGACACCTCTCAGTAAGGGAAATAAACTAATATCAGTGTGTGGCAACATGAGTATTTACATGTTATACGTATAACAGTACATAAATCATATTTAATAAAACTGGCTGTATCATATTTGCGAATAACATAATTTATCATAATATGGTATAATATACTGAATTTCTATACATATAAATCATCTCATATAATTGTACATGAAAAATACCCTAGATGGATAGCTGGCTGGTGTCACGTCTTACCCCCACATGACTGGGTTGTGCAGCCCGAAGGCGGGACCTAGCAATGGCTGGCCGACCACACTAGATCAACATAAGTCTGTAAGTATGATGGATCTGCCCCTTCTAGTCCGGACACTAGAGGGATGCCTATACTACCATAAAACCACATTGACTTCCGTTCTCCCACTGCCCTTTACGAGAAGTGGTAGCACTAACATATACATGATCATGATCATATAACTATGGTACCGTGCTTCGTGAAGGCCTAAACCAAGCCAACCAGGTTCTGATAACATATAATATATTTCCAAATAATGATACATGACTATTTCATAATAATATTTGTCATGTTATTATTTTCATAAAACCTTGCATAACATATCAAATAAAATTTACGACCCTTACGCCTACATAACTTATCATAAAACCCTCGGCCCTTACGCTAGTATATAATATAAAATCTCGGCCTTTACGTCGGCATATCATATAAAATCCTTGGCCCTTACGTTGGCATATCATATAAAATCCTCGGCCCTTAATTTGAAAATCCTTGTATCATTTTAATATTTTTATGAATACAGTAATAACATGCTTGTTTTGTAAACATAATATTCATCATCATAATTTCCATGGTAAATGTTACTCGTGCCACATAAAAGGGGTAATATTTAGATCATAAAACCTGTTCTTAAATCATATTTATGATCAACAACATAATTTCCAACATAATTCTATAATATACATATTTACCTAAAATTAAATGCCGTAAAATTGTAAATACATTTTCATAAGAAACCTGACTTAGTTTATCGTTTTACCTGACTTTCTGAGAAGCTCACAAAATCCCCAATTCCTTACATGTAGTGTTCCCAGCACAACACCCTGAAATTAATATTTTCCCCAATAAAACTTCAATATTTCCTTTCCTAACATAGTCTACTCAGTTCAGAAACACCAAGTACCCAATAATACTTAAATTAACTAACTTACCCAAAATTTGGGATTTTCCTAAGTTAGCCTAACCGATGATCTACTCCAATAGATATAAAGAGAATCTTCCTAGGAGTAGCGTGGCGGGTTCGGATCATCAAACAGGAAAAAACCCGAGCCAGAAACCTAGAGAGAAGGTAGAGGGGATGAAAATCTAGAGAGAGAAAGACTGCGTGCGAAATATCTGCGCTGAAATCCGAATTTGACATACTTATACACTGGCCTTCGTCGACGAGATCAAGAAGGGAGTTCGTTAACGAACTCATAACCTTTCTTGATGAATTTGAGGCCCTGAAATAGCCCTCTCGGTAACTCCTCATTGACGAGACACATGTCCCCGTCGACGATCCCAATAAGCCACTTCCTCAATGAATGCGAACCTTTACAATTTCCTTTTTCTCCCTTTTTTATTATTTAAATACCATAATTCTTCGGGTCTCTATCGTATGTTGCTTGCTTATGCCGCTTTTAAGAACTTTAAATTGTATCAAATGGATATTAAAAGCGCCTTTTTAAATGGCTATATTAATGAAGAAGTGTATGCAGAACAACCTCTCGATTTTGAAAATCATAAATATCCCGATCACGTATACCGGTTGTCCAAAGCCTTGTACAGATTGAAACAAACTCCTAGAGGTTGGTATGGAAAACTTAGTGGTTTTTTACTAAAAAATGGGTTTACATGGGGCAAAATTGACACTGCACTTTTCATCAAATCTAAAAATGATGATATGCTCCTTGTTCAAATTTATGTTGATGATATTATTTTTGGAGCAACTAATGATGATTTGTATAATGAGTTTTCCAAATGCATGCAAAGTGAATTTGAAATGAGCATGATGGGTGAACTGAGTTTCTTCTTAGGACTTCAAATCAAACAGGCTAAATATGGAACTTTCATATGCCAATCTAAATATGTTAGGGACTTGCTCAAGAAATTTAATATGGAAGATGATAAAATTCTTAGTACTCCTATTAGTTCTTCCAATAAACTTAATAAACATGAGCAAGGCATCCCTATTGATGTGAAATCATATCGTGGCATGATTGGTAGTCTCCTATACCTTATAGTTAGTCGAATTGATATCATGTTTAGTGTGTGCATATGTGCTAGGTTTCAGGCCCCTCCTAAGTCTCATCTATTAGCAGCCAAAAGAATTCTTAGGTACCTAGTTAGAACTATTGAGTTAGGTTTATGGTACCCTAAGCATACGACATTTGAGATTGTTGGTTATACTGATACTGACTTTGCTAGTAGTAAGGTTGATAGGAAGAGTACTAGAGACAATTGTCACTGCTTAGGACAATCTTCGGTTTCTTGGTTCTCCAAGAAACAGAACTCAGTTGCCTTATCCATAGTTGAAGCAGAATATATTGCGGTTGGAAGTTGTTGTGCTCAAATGCTCTTTATGAAATAACAACTTATCAATTTTGGATTGCACTACCAATTAAATTGATAACACTAGTGCAATCAACATATCTAAAAATCCTATCTCACACTCACGAACGGAACATATTGAGATTAGACATCATTTCATTTGTGATCATGTGCAGAAAAGGGGATGTGGTACTTGAGTTTGTGTGCACCAATGAGTAGCGGGCTGATATTTTCACCAAACCCTTTCAAAAAAATAGGTTCATATAGATTAGACGCGAGCTAGGTCTAATGCATAGTAGAGATGCCTCCTAGATTTTTGATAAAGTGCATAAACTTAGGGGGAGCTTCTTAACATAGAAAACATACGACTCTGAACTTTAAATTTATCATTGCGTTATACTTTATGAGTTGTATGTGTTTTGCAAATGCATGACTATCATAACTCTTGCATGTTGATAGTTATATTTATGTTTTCCATCTTGATCATACTGAACTGTTTGAGTTGGTAGTTGTAGATAAATTGTAAATTTAAAACTTAATCAGGTCATTTTTATACAAGTATTTTTGGGAAAATGCTCTATTTTCAAACAGCATGCTACCGAAATTTTCAAAAATTTTTCCCAATCATATCTTGCATATAAATGATTTATATTCAATGCCTATGCCTATGTGCTTTATGTTTATCATAATCCTTTTTGTTATTGCCAAAAAGGGGAGAAGAGGCAAAATTGGGTACTTTTCGAAAATACTTAAACTTTAAAATCTTTAAAATTCTCATTATGCATAGTGTCAGGGGGAGCCTTTCAAAGCTGTACCCACTTTTACATGATGTATTTGTCATCATCAAAAGGGGGAGAATGTTGACCTGATAGGTCATACCCTGTTTTGATTAAGAAAAATACTCAGGTATTTAATGTTTATCAATTTTGTGTGGAGGCTCATATTAGCAAGATCTTTGATGGCATGTGAAGACTTGAAGAATAAAGACCCAGAAGATTCATTTTATTGTAATTTATAATTATGTTCAATTTGCGTTTGTAATAGTAATATAGGAAAGGTCTGTACTAATTACTGCATATCATGCATGTAGAAACAATAAACTCAAAGATCATAGAAAGACCCTAGATCCTTGCACTTACACGTAAGATAATCCCCAAAATCATATATACTATCAGGGGAATCAATTAAAATAAATCAGGACTTAAAGGGCTAAACTTGTGAGGTTTCGGGCGACCGAACTGTGGTGTTCAAGACACCTCGAGCGACCGAACCATTGACTAGTCAGCGAGTTGACTTGGTTTTGGGCGATAGAACCAAAAGGACTATAGTGTCCTCGGTCAACCGAATATCTATTCTGACATTTCCACCAAATCGGCAGCCCGAACTTTCACATTTAAGATTACCTGGGGCTACCAAATATATGAGTTCAGTAAACTGAACTCATGACCAGGTGACTGAACCTCAGAAAAAATGGAAATTCACCTTGGTCAGTAAATCAACCCTTTTCTTAAGCACCTGAACGTTGAAAGATTGCTTTTTCTGTTGTGTTTGTTCGGGTGACTGAAGCATGGGTCAGGCACCCGAAACTCTCGGGTTGTTTTTATTTTTACTGTGGTTATTTTAAGTTAAATAGGATTAATTTTCTTAAACATTTTTAAAACAAATTTAATAATTCCCTATATATCCCCATCGGTTATAATTTGAACCTATTCTGTATATAGGGGTTCATTTGCTTGGATTAGTACCTAATTAGCACATTGATTAAGAAAAAATCCTCTGAAAATTCCTAAGCTCTATTTCTTCATACAAACCCTATACACTCATGTACTACCATTCTCTTGAGAAATCAAAGCCTTGTGAGTGTTTATTTATTGTTCGAACGTGCTAGAAACCCTCATTTGTGTATTGCATATTTGATTTTTAGATTGAGGGTTTGGCTTGATTTCCCCCCCATTTTATAGCTAAGTGTGGGAAAAATCTTATAGCTAAGTGGGTCTTTGCATTATTATTGCAAGACTTATAAGGCTTGTATTTTTTGTGTGTGCAAAAATATTTTTACAAGCTCATATTTGAATATCTCTTTGTGCTTTGATATTGAGAAAATAATTTTTGAGATATTCTAAATTTATCTTGGTTAAAATCTTTGAAACCTTAAATTATGATTGAGATTTGTTGGCCTGACAAGGCTTACAATTCTTATTTTAATGATAACAAATCACGATAAGTTTGATATGGTTTATTTCAAGGAAGAAGGCAAAACCTAAAGAAATTCCAAGCTCAAAAGGATGATAAAACTCATGATGAACATACTATACAAAAGGTTCAAGAAAGAAAGATGATCAAAAGCTCAAAGATGATATATGATCATGGAAGAATAAGGACTTACTTGAAGATCAAAAGAATAAAGTATTAAGGATGTCTCTATGTAAGTACTTCATGTAAATTTCATTATAAATTGAGTTGAAGCTCTTATAAATAAAAAGAAACTAAGAAATACAATTTTAGAAAAACCTTAAAATATGTTTTGAAATCAAAGTAACAAAGGTCTCAAAGGAAGAACAGTTTTTCAAATATTTTAAAGGGAAAATTGTCACCCAAGCGACTGCCCATATAGGCAGTAGATTGCCAGATTTTAAAAGGAATAAACATGGGAGACAGTAGGGTGCTAGGCGACTGCCTAAGCACTGATAGGCGCCTGGGTGGTTAAGCCAGGCGACTGCCAGCCTTCTGGGTTGTTCAATTTTGGCAGTCGCCTGCCACTCGACACAGTTTTTAAAATTCTAAAACGGGAAGATTTTTTTTAAATAGATTTCTTGGGCACTACTCTTTTGGAAAACTTGAGGATTACTCCAAGTAAACTTGGGGGGCAAGGAATTACCTTTTAAACATCTATAAATAGCCCCAAACTTCAAAGATTTCAATACCTAAGAAATTTTCCAGCAATCAAAGTTCTCTAAAAGCTCTTAATCTCTCTTGTGTTCATCCTACTTCCACTACTGAGTTGGTGCTGATAAGAATTCCTAAGTAGAGCCTTCAAAGTCTGAATCTTTCAATACTTGAAAGATATATTTGGTGATCTAAATTCAATTAAGCTTCAATCTTTTTATATTGATTTACTTTGAAGTATGTTTGTGCTGAATTGTTGTACTAATTAGCTCTTTGAGGAGCAAATTCTTTGTACACATTTATTTGATTTGTATTTTGTAGATTTATGATTCCAAGGATTGTTTGGATCGTTGGCTAAGCAAGGGGATATTGCTTAGAGAGGTGGACTCTAGCCTAAGTAAGGAGTGATTGAACGAGGGTACATCGTTTGGAGAAGGCGGGCTTTAGCCTTCACCAAGGAGTGTTGTAAAGGTTTGTTCCACCCGTTAAAGGAATAGGTTTAGTGAATCCTTTGGTGGTTTGTTCTACCTCGTAAAGATCTTGTCTCACTCTCTCTTTACCTTACTCTCTTTATTTTTAGTACATATACAATTGTGTGGATGTTTTAAATATCTGAATTATATACACTACATGAAATAGATATTAAATAAACTTAAAGCTTAATTTGCTTTTGGGATTGCAGAAATCGAAAGGGAGTACGTTAGTTGATCAATCTTTTGCGGAAACTATAAAGTAGTACGTTGATTGATTCAAAACCCCAAGACTCTTTAACTTAAGTTTATTTAAGCTCTAAGTATTTGGAAAAAGTGATTGGATTTTGTATTGAATATCAAGTTGAGAGACAAATTTCATATATAAAGGGCTTGATCCAAATTGATATACCCAGGGCTGACAACAAAAGCTATATTGTGATTGAATGGTTTAAAAGTTTGATATTAAGTGGATTGTGTTTATATTACAAAGAGTGCTGAATCTTGCAAATCTAAATAGTGCTGAAGTTAACTTGTACTTGGCAAATTGTTTGGTTGTTTACTTTCAAATTGTGGTTGATTGGTTTGGTTGAATGATTACTTAAATGATTGAATGTTTGTGTGATTGAAAAATTAAACAAACAAGTCAAGAATTAATTAAAAGAAATAAAAAAAAGTTCAAGGATTCTTAAAAGGAATTAAAAGAAAATTTTAAAAAACCAATTCACCTCCCTTTTGGGACTACACCTTGCTTTTCAAGATTCATCTTTACATAGTTTCAAGGATTAGCTTGTTGATGCACTTTTCTGTTTGATTTGAGATAATCATTATTTGAGTGTTGATTGCACACATACACCATTGAGCTTATTATTCTTACATTATTGGTGTGCTTTGATTATTACTGGTGCAAATCTGTTTGACTGAAAAGCATAATATTTGTACACATTCTATATTGTGATTCTGTTGTAATCCAGGCGTGGCTTGAGGGGGCATTAATCTAGTTCAGAAGGATTGGTTGTAAAGGTTGAGGTCAGCCCTGTGCTAATTGACTTGGTTGTATTAGGTGTTGTTCCACCCGTGAAGTTAGCCCTTAGTGTAATCCTTGTGCTCGTGAGCCAAGGCGGGGACGTAGGCATTGTTACCGAACCTCTATAACATATCTTGTAATGACCCGAAGAATAATGGTATTTAAATAATAAAGAGGGAGGGAAATGGAAACGAAGAACAGAAGGAGACAGCAGACTTCGTCGACGAATGTTTCGCGTTCATCGATGACGTTGCACTTTGGATGTAATAACCCAGGAATTTAAACAGGACTCGTCAACAAATACAGGGGTTTCGTCAATGAGGATAACATAGGGTCTCGTTGACGAGGGCATGTTTCGTCGACAAGAAGATACCGAGAGGCTGTTCTCTAAATTCTGAAATTCATTGATGAGGAGATTGTGTTCGTCGACGAACCTTCTTCATGACCTTGTCGACGAAGGACATAGTATAAATAGTGTTAAACTCAGTTTTCTCACAGGAAATCCACCGAACTCACTCTCTCTCTCTCTCTCTCCTCCCTACCGCTTCTCCTCCCTCTCTCCTCAATTTCGGCCTCATCTACTGCCAGATCGATGATCTAAGGCCACCACGATACTCCTGGGGAAGTTCTCCCCAAGTCTGTTAGAGCGGATTGTCGGTGGGATGAAGTTGGATTTCATCCCAAATTCAGGGTAAGCCCTTTTTGTTGAAATTTGACTTTCCAAGAGTTGTAGGAAATGTAGTAGACGTAGAAATAGTAATGTTTTATTTTGGGATATATGGTTTTTAGGGTGTTGAGTGGGAAGCCCTGCAGGTGTAAAAACCGATACAGTAGGCGGTTTTAGCCAGAATTAGGTAAGGGAAATGCTATGCTAGGCAAACCTGTTTTGATTGAGTATAAATTATATGTTTTTTTAGAAAATTATTATTTAGATTATTTATGCAGTTTCATAGCCTAATAATATAAATGTTTAATTGTGTGGCATGAGTTTATTATTAGCCAGTACAAGGTTTTCATAATTTCTAGAATACCATGATTTTCAGCACATGCACAGAAACTCGTATTTTATAGTATTTCTTAGAATATCATGATATAGTCATTTCAAAATCATAACATTCAGTTTATACAGTTAATTAGAAAATTCAGTTGTTTAGTTATGCAGACATATCAACTATCCAGTTATTACAGTTTATTTAACTCAGTACTTATTGTGTTATGGTTATTTCAGTTGTTACAAAATCATGGTAAAAATAGTATTTTAGAAATATTAGTTATGTATATAGTATCAGACCCTAATGGACCATATTCAGCAGCAGACCATGATACCATAGCTATATTTAGTTCAGAGTGCAACCCCTATTCAGATAATAGGTGGTATTCAGAAGTCGCTCATGCCTATGTTGTGGAACAGGCTCCCCATCAGATATGGGTTGAGGGGGCACGATCTGACTATCAGAGTTCAGTTGACTTACCCTGGTCAGCCGGCCGGGTTAGGTCCTGCCTTCGAGCCGCACAACCCTGTCTTGAGGGGTTAATTCATGACTTCAGTTATCCATCTAGGGAATTTTCTCAGTTATTTTATATATATGTATATATATATATATATATATATATAAAAGCAGATTTACAAAAAATAGACATACTTATAGTTATTAGAAGTAGTATGAATAAGATATTTAGAAAACTCAGTTTATATTAATCAACATAGGTATGCTGTATTTTGCAGCCGGTATATAGGTTTCATTTAGTTATGTTATTTATGGTATTTTTCTAAATCAGATTTTTGCACGCATGTAACTCATCTGCCACACACTAGCAATAGCATGTTTCTTCTTGCTGAGGGTCGCCTCATCCCATATAACTTATATTTTTCAGGTGATCTAGCGAGGCAAGCAGATCAGGCTCACAGATAGAGGGGTTTCAGTGCTGCCTGTTGATAGAGTGAGTATTTTTGGGAAAGGTTTTTCTCTGTATAGTTCTAGTCTTAAATGAGGGATTTTGGAGGTGTAGCTTTATATGTATATCTTGGGAGTATTCTGGCACTCTAGTATTGTACATATTTATATATGGTGGTGGTTATGTGATTTTAGCTTCCTGCTGCTTAGGTGGATGGTTAGTTTTATATATGAAGGTATCAGAGCAGTGGAATTTCACAGTAATTATTATAAATAAAAAAAAGTAATCTCAATTAATTTAGCAGGACGTTACGTATCTAGTGTTATCTCTCTTTACTACTTTGTTCTGCATGCTTAATTAGATTACTCGTGAAGTTTAATTTTCGCTGAATATATATTGATTTATTTTATTCACACTAGATTGACCTTAGGTTTGTGTAATACTGCTGTTAGTTGATTAACCAAGGGAATTAATTTTTAAAATACCAATTCACCCCCCTCTTGGAATTACAATAAAGCTAACAACTACATCATAGATTATCACCTATGTAAGGCTAATGTGGTAGTTGATGCCCTTAGTATGAAGTCCTTTATCACCTTAGCACATATTTACGATGTCTATGTTCATTTATTGGTTGGATTGAGGTCATTATAAGTTCATTTGATTGTAGGTGAATATGGTGCTTTATTAGCAAGTTTTTATATTAGTCCAACACTGCTAGACTATATACTTGGGGCTAAAGGTAATCATACCATATTTATGATATTTTCATACGAGGTTAGGAGTAGCCAGCATATAAATTTTCCTCTAGAGAGGATGGTGCTTTGGTGTATGTTGGTAAATTGTGCATACTTAGTGATAAGGCTTTGAGAAAGGAGATATCAAAGGAGGCTCACTATTTTTCTTACATTTTTCATCCAAGTAGTACCAAGATGTATAAGGCATTACAAGAACATTACTAGTGGACAAACATGAAGAGGGATATAACTAAATATTGTGCTAGATGCATAGTCTATCAACAAATCAAGGAAAAACACCCACAATCGGCAGGGACTCTCCAATCACTTGCTATTCTGATTTGGAAATAGGAAGAGTTTATGATAGATTTTGTCAATAGATTACCTCGTAATTAGCATGGGCATGATGCTATTTAGGTGATAATGAATTGATTGGTGAAGTTTACACATTTTCTTCCTATCAAGAAGATTTTCTCACTTAGTAAGTAAGCTGAGTTTGTATGTAAATGAGATAGTGTGGCTCCATGGTGTTCCTATCCACATTGTGTTGGATCAAGAACCTCATTTTACTTCTTGATTTTGGCCTAGTTTGCATGCAACTTTGGAACCATGTTTAAGTTTAGCACTTCCTATCACCCCGAAACCGATGGAAGCCTGAAAGGACCATTTAGACTTTGAAAGAATTGTTAGAGCATGTGTTATGGATTTCAATGATAGCTAGGATGTTCATTTGCCTCTAGTGGAATTTTTATATAAACAATAGTTATCAGCCCAACATAGGGATGCCACCATATGAGCTTTGTATAGAGGAAAATGTAGACCACCTTTATGTTAGGATGAATTTGGAGAGAGAAGGTTAGTTGGACAAGAGGTAGTACAAATGACAATAGAGGAAGTACTTGTTATTTAATATAGGTTGAAGGCCGCCTAAAGTAGATAGAAGGCTTATGCTAATTGTCAACGCAAAGAGCTAGAGTTCGAGGTCGGAGATAAGGTGTTTCTTTATATATCACATTAGAAGATTGTGGTACAGTTTAGGAAGCATGGGAAGTTGAGCCCACAATACGTTGGTCCCTATGAGATCATTCAAAGAGTTGGTCTAGTAGCATATAAGCTAGCTTTACCTTTTCATTGTAAAAGATGCATGATGTCTTCCTTACATCCATGATACGAAAGTAAATTCTAGATCCATCATAAATACTGGATGCTTAACCAATTTAGTTAAGGGAATATTTGTCCTATATGGAGCAGCCAGTCGCTATACTTGTTTGTTGGTATCAAGTATTGTGTAATAAGATCATTCCCTTAGTCAAAGTGTTGTGGCGAAGTCATATAGTCAAATAGGTGACTTGGGAATATGAGAATTAGCTATATATAGGGTCTTTAGCTAATTCTCATATTCCCAAGTCACCTCTTTGATATTTGGACCCAAGTTAGCAAAATTTCAAGGACAATTTTTTTAAGAGGATAGAATATATAACACTTGCATGCACTGTAGAGACCCAAACTCGTAAAATAAGGAAAAAGGGTAAAAAAGTAATTTTAGTAGGCTTCGTCGACGAAGCCAAGGTTCTCATTGACGAAGGCCCTTCTGTGGTTCGTTGCCGAAATTCAGAGCCTTGGCGATGAAGAGATCCCAACCGGCTGGAAAAATATCGAATAAAGGATTGTTGACGAAGGAAAAGGTTCATCGATGAAGAGCCCTCTGTGTCTCGTCAACGAAGGCACCATTCATTGATGAGTTTGACCAGGTCAAGGGGTCTATAAATATCATTTTTGGTTACTTAAGGGTTAAGAAATCACAAAAGCTCTCTCTCTCTCTCTCTCTCTCTCTCTCTCTCTCTCTCTCTCTCTCTCTTTGATTCCTTTGCTGTTTGTCACTCGAATCCACGATCCAACGTTATTACATGGATTAGGGGGAAAGCCTCTATGATTGTAGCAGATCAGATCTTCCTTTTGAATATTTCTAGATTTTATCCTGAAATCGAGGTAAGGATCTAAGTTCATTTTTGGTTCGGTAGATCTGTAGTAAATAGGATTGTATTAAACTATTATTCTTTGGTTTATAGGTTCTGAGAACTCGGTTCGCTGTTTTGGAGCCATATAGTTCGGATTTCAAGTTCGGGAAATAGGTAAGGGGATTTGTTTACATTAGTCTTTTTAGAAAACTAAACTGCTAAAAAGTTAGCTTATGTTTATATGTATGATATGACTGCTTATTTGCAAAGTTTCACCGGGTAAAAATGTCAGTTTTACAATGTTACGATTTTGATAAAAATGAGAGTTTTTGGCGTGTGATCTCCAAACTTTTCAAAACTTCTATGTTGTATTAATCTTGACGTAGGAGATGCTTGAACCCCTTATTTTCCATTTAAATGATATTTATCGAGTTATATGTTATATAGCGTATTTTTGATCAAATGAGTGTGACATATGATATGAAATGGAATATGTAAATCTATTTTAAATATGTATATGAATTATGGGAACTGGAGTTCCATTTTTGCTATTTGAAAATTTGGAAAACAGGTGCCGGTTATATACTGAGCTATATATGTAAAAAGGGTTAAACCGAGAGGTTGTGTGCCGGTTTATGCCACAGTATGAATGAATGAGTTTGTGAAAATACTGGAACTGTACAGGTGAATCGTGAATTTGAAATAAGTTAATTTGTTTTATTATAAATTATTTATATGATATTTGAAACCGCAACTTGTTACTAGTAGAGCCTTAAAAGTTCAATGTTATATCAGAGCCTTAAAAAGTTCAATGTTATATAAAGCCTTAAAAAGCTTAAAAGCGCGGTTCCGTTGCTAGATACTGGATACAGTGCAACCACATATTTTGATTTTCATTATGGGTATCAAGATAGTAGGCTGGGCTGGAGTGTGTGCCACTGGTGGATTAATGGACCAGTGGGCTCAATCGAACTATAGTAAATCGCACAACCCGAAGCCAAGGGGTAGTGTTGGCATTAGTTATGATGTTTCTAAGCTGTACAATGTTCTAAATATTCATATTTATATTTTGAAAACCAAAATGGGCAAAGTCACAGGTTTGAGTACTGGGCGGAGGGATTGTATAGTGTATGGGCCTCCTTACCCTAACCTCGGGAACTCTCGCTTGTTATGATGCTAACTCATTTATCGTAGGAATTATGTCTATATATCGCCTATATTACAGTATTGAGAATATGCTTTATATGTAACCGCTTTCAATTGAAATAAACACATATGGTCACACATTGATGTAATATCTTCCACCTTAATAAGAAGTGTCTCACCCCAATATACCACCTTTGTTTCAGGTCTTACGAGACGTCGGTCCTAGTTGCTAGAGGGATTTGAAGGGTCGTTTTGTTTTTAGCTTATGTAAGTGTTTATATATGTAACATACTTAGTTCAAAATGTTTTTGGGATTGTAAGAACATGTTATGTTTTAAGTATGGGTATATGTATTTGAGGATACAGTTAGGAAACTATGGTCATGTCTATTAGATTCCATATGAATGTTTATGTTTTCCACTATGCATGAGATTTTAGATCAGTATGAAACACCCGTATGTCCCTATTCAGGGCGGGTGGTATATGTATCTCATTCGAGACATGTGTATTATACAGGTGTAGTAGCACTCTAAGGCCGTATAACGGGCTGGGGCATTACATGCACACATGTCATCACCATAATTAAGGGGGAGGAGACAATGTAGATAAAATCTATTAGACTAACCTATACTTGTTGCAAGAACATTAAGAAGTACCACGTCTTTCTAGCTTGGTTGGTAAGGGAATATTTAAGAGGTTCACGGCAAACCTTGAATGGTCATTAGTAGCCTTTCATGACACTATGAGATTTGACTTCTAGGTGAAAATTGCAAAATATCAATCATTAAGGGCTAGAAAATTTCCTTTGAAGATAATTTAAAGGAGTGAGAATGACCAATATTCATTGCACCTAAGTTACTCAACTGACCCACAGATTGGGTAATTCAGAATTTGCCTATGAACAAGAAGGGGTCTAGAAGCAAGTGGGAAAATTTGTGACCGTATATGATCATCCATGTGATAGATTCAGGCAGGCGCTTGATCAGGTCCAAGTAGATTATTACAAGTGGACCATAAGTCGGATAAATCCTCAAATTGCAAATTCCTTGATGAACAAAATCCATAGAATTTTGAATGAAATGGCAATTCCCTGATGAACAAAATCCATAGAATTTTGAATCAACAAATGGCACCTGCGGATCAAATTCAGATGAAACAAGAAAACACTCAGGAGAAGGTTTGTTCTATTGAAGAGAGAATCATGGAAAATGATCTAAATGTGAGAATGGTCAAGAAAAGAGAACGCATAATAATCCTCCAATGCCGGAGAAATGTAAAACAAAAAAAGGACAAATGCATATAAGCTGAAGAGGAAATAGTGGCCTTAAGAAGAAAACTTCAAGTTGAGGCCCAGATCAACAAAACATTGCTACAAGTTATGGCTATTAAAGGTGAAAGAAAATCCTGAACTCTACGAGAGATCAAAATTCAGGTGCAATAAAAAAACCAAGCAGTTGCAAGAAGATGCAGCCTAAACTTTGAACCTTAGAACTTACTTATCTAGTGTAACCTAAGTAGAATGTATTGTAATAAAATCAGCTAATGACAATGATCTTGTGTACCCATGTTTGTTTCCTTTGGAATAACAAGGGTTGTTTCAATAATTTTGGCAAAGTAGTCATTTAATCTGCATTACATAAGCATTCATGCATTTTACACATATTCATGCATACATACTCATGAAAAAGGGGTTGTTTATAGAAACAAAGAAGGACCCCAGCTAACAGAATTCAACATTGAGTCCGCCGCGCATCCCTACCATACTCGAAGAAAAGCTAGAATCGTGAGCGAACATTTGGAAAACTATGTCATGGGCCTAGAACAAGGCTTGGAGGAGATGGGTAATGATATTAGGGAAATCAGAGATCAGATAAACAAGATAATGAAATTACTGGTGGTCGAAAATAAGGGAAAGGCCGCACAAGCTTTGAAACTCGAGAAAAAATCAGATCCTTTTTACTCTCCTGGGTATACTTCGATTCACTGATAGCCCTCTTCCCAACCCACTAGGGCGCCAAATGGTTCAAGTCCAAGTACGCAGCCATTTATACCCACCATGTCGGCTAAGGGATTCCCAACTATGGGGACATCCCTAGTTATGTTCCCAAATCAAGATTTGGCCAAGGATCTTACCATCTAGACCGAAATAGAATGGAGATACAAAGTACTGAAGGAATGCCTACAAGAAATGGAGAGCACCAATTTGTTCAGATTAGTCGATGCTTTCGACCAATGCTTGGTCCTAAGGGTGACACGTCCACCAAAATTTAAAGTCCCAGAATTTGAAAAATTTGATGGGTCTAAATGCCCATTGACTCACCTCCAAATGTACTGCCAAAAGATGGCAGTCTGTTCAGATGAAGACAAGTTGTTGATCCATTGTTTCCAAGATAGCTTGACTAGAGCAGTGATAAAATGGTACATTCAACTCGACCGAGCCAAAATCCAAACCTAGAAGGATTTAGCTCACGCCTTTATCACCTAGCATCGACATGTGGTGGAGATGGCACCTGATTGACTGACCTTGCAAAACATGGAAAACAAGATCAATGAGACCTTTAAAGAATATGCATATCGGTGGAGGGAAGCTGTAGCTCAGGTACACCCTCCCATGGAATATAGGGAGGCTATCTCTCTATTTGTGAACATGCTAAGGGACCCATATTTGGGCCACCTGATCGGTAGTACTATGCAAAGTTTCACAAATTTGATGACCACCGGAGAGAGAATAAAGAGCGCCTTTAAAGAAGGAAGGATGAAAAGTGCAAGTTCTAAACTAGGCCCAATTAAAAAATGGGCCAACAAGAAGAAAGAAGGGAAACACAGATGATCTAGGGGCACCCATACTAGGAGGGTTGTGCCTGATGGATAAATAAGAACCTGACCTTTAAACCAATGGTCAAACAAGTAGCGCAACTAGGTGCATGACCATAAGTGATTTCCCCTGGGCCTATGCCCATTTAGAGATATTAAAACCCTAAAACTCTAGAAAAAAGGATTCTCTAGGGAAAATAAGAGGATTGAGCCAATTCCTATGGCTTATTTAGAGCTATTTCCACAACTGATCAAAAGGGGCAGCTTATCGCACCCATTCCAGGAGTGCCCATACATCCTCCCTTCCTAAAATGGTATGATCCCAATGCTTGGTGCGAGTACCAATCAAATGCTCCTGGGTATACCATCGACCACTGCGGGTCATTCAAGCACAAAGTACAAGCGCTGAGGGATACAGGGTGGCTAGCATTCTATGGCAAGGAGCCCAACATCCAAGGCAATCCCTTGCCTAATCATGGGGGTAGCGCCATAAATGCTATAGGAGAGGGGGAGAAAAGCGAGAAGTTGGAGCAGGATCGGTTCCTGCTAAATTGAGTTTACAAAGAGTTCTGCCTAGCAGGAATGCTCAGAAAAGATGCCATTTTCCCTAAAGGGACACTATGTAATTGTTAGAAAGGAGATAGTTGGGTAGTGCATAATTTCCAGATCTTTCGACAACTTATACAGAATCTTGTGAAGCTCGGTTGGATAGAAATATGCACCAAAAGAGAGAATGCAGAGATAGAGATGATAGGGAAAGAAGAGGGAAAGTACAAACATCCTCAGTATACAAATAGGTCGTTTATCCTTGCCAATGCCTAGAAAAGTTCCTCAATCTTGGAGGAAGCCAACCAAGCACCAACCTAGTTAGTGAAATCAGTTCCAAGACCATTCCCTTATAAAAGCAACAAAGCAGTACCCTGGAAATATGGGTATGGAACCAATAGAGAGGATGAAGTAAACAATATGGAGTCAGTGGGATCACTCGTAGTGGGAGAGAATAATCAGAAATCAAGAGAAGTAAACAAATCAATTAAAGAACCTATCTCCTACAAAGATGTAGAGGAATTTCTAAAAATAAAGCAAAGCGAATATAGTATGGTGGACCAACTCAATAAAATCCTGGTTCATATATCGATACTGTCAGTGCTTCTGAACTCAGAAACCCATTGTGAAGCATTAAAAGTCCTTAAGCAAGTCTATATCCCAAAAAACATTAGCGTGGACAATTTCAAGTATATAATTGGGAGCCTCACAACTACCAATTATATAACATTCACTGATGAGAGTCTTTGACGAAATACCAAGATCATATGGTAGCTAGGGTCCTAATTGACAACGGATCCTCCTCGAATGTCTTGCCCATGACCACACTTCATAAATTTTCCATTCATATATCCTATATGTAGCAAAATAATCTAATTGTGAGAGCCTTTGACGAAACTCGTAGAGAGTCCGCGGGAACTATTGAGATCCTAATGCAAATCGTCCTGGTAACCTTCAACATTACGTTTCAAGTATTGGTCATAGCACCCTCATATAGTTGCCTTTTGGGAAGGCCATGGATTCATACGATTGGAGCAATACCTTCTTTTCTTCACCAAAGGGTTAAATATGTCATTAAGTAAAAAATGATTTGTGTATATGGGGAACCAGATCTGATGGTTACCAAACCCCCTCAACTCCATATGCAGAGGCAGCAGAAGAGATACCTGATGATTCTTTTTGAGCGTTTGAAGTAGTGAATGCTACTTATATAGCTAAGGGATCCCTAAATCCTCGACCCCAAATTTTAGCCATCGCTTGGATGGTAGCAGTAGAAATGATTAGATCCATATTCTGCCCTGGAAAAGGTCTAGGTAAGAACCTATAGGGGATCCTAGACCCAATACTATTACTAGGGGTGAAGGATCGTTTTAGGCTCGGTATGTGCCCACCTTCGCAGACTGCAAAATAAATTCGAGGAAAAGAAAGCGCGAAGGATGGCAAGGTCTTTTGAATAGGTAGGAAACACACAGAAAATTTAAATTCTTGCCTTGAGAGATGTTTTCTGAAATGGGGGGACTATTGGCACCAATATTGAAGAATAGATAAGTCATAGGATAGAGCAGATAAGCATCTCAATGGTGGTTCCATTAGATGCTAAAGAAACTTGAAAGATTGGATTTATCCCATGGCCGTACAAACAGAGCTCCGGAACTGGCATGAGTTCGAGTATCCCACAATGGCCAACTCGATGTAATGTGGTGACAATTATGAACTTTCCTTTAGTTTTATTTTTCTTTTGCTTTATTGAATAAAAGGACAATCAAGTTGAAATCCATTTTTGAATAAGTAATGAAATAAAAAGTTGCATTTTTACATCTTATTGCATTCTATGGGTACTTTTGCCGAATATTGTTTGTTTCCTTGTGTTTCATGAAGGAATATGAGAAATAGCTTTACCTATATTAGTAAATCGGAAGCAAATTAACTTTGAAAATTTGATCAATAGGGCAGAAATAGAGGAAAAGGAATTGAATATACCATGTGAGATGCAAAGAATGATGGAATTTGATGAAAAACATGTCGTATCTAGTGAAGACCACACTATTACAATAAATTTGGGAACCAAAAAAGAACCAAAACAAGAAAAAAATGGGCACTTTTGAATGATGGGGAAAAGGATCAAATAATTAATCTCTTTCAAGAGTACATGGATGTATTTGCAAGGTCATATCAAGATATGCTAGGTTGAACACATACTTGGTAACGCATAAGATACCTAATTATCTCGATAATAAGCCTATAAAATAGAAATTAAGGAGAACGAGGCCATAAATGTTGCTACAAAGAAAAGTGGAGGTTAAAAAGCAGTTTGAGGTGGGATTTCTAGATTTAAATATCCCAAATGGATGGCCAACATAGTACATGTAATGAACAAAAATGGGAAATTCAGAATGTGTGTTGATTTTAGGGATCTAAATAAAGCCAGTTCTAAGGATAATTTTACGCTTCCCCACATAGATGTTATAGTGGATAACATTGCGGGGCACTCCGTATTTTCCTTCATGGATGGGTTCTTGGGGTATAATCAGATTAAGGTAGCACCAGAGGACCAAGAAAAGACTACGCTCATTACCTTATGAGGAACCTTATTCTATAAGGTTATGCCATTCAGTTTAAAGAACGCTAGGGCCACTTATCAACGAGCTAGGGTGACCTTGTTCCATGATATGATGCATAGGGAAATGGAAATGTATGTAGATGACATGATTGTCAAATCTCGGGATAAGGAAGATTAAGCGGTAAATTTGGGGAGGCTATTCAAAAGGTTAAGAAAATGCCAACTCAAGTTAAACTTGGAAAAATGCACCTTTGGTGCTACCTCAGAGATGGGATTTGTAGTAAGTAAGAAAGGAATTGGGGTAGACCTGGAAAAAATAAAGGCCATCTGAAGTTTCCTAGGTAAATGAATTACATTGTTCGTTTCATTTCTCAATTAACCGCCATATGTGAATCCATATTCAAATTGTTGCAAAAGAATAATCTTGAAAAATTGAACGAGAATGTCAAAGGGCCTTTGAAAAGATAAAAGAATGTCTTCTGAATCCACCAGTGCTAGTTCCCCCAGTACCAAAAAAACCACTCATCTTATACTTGGCAGTCTTAGAAAATTCAATGGAATGTGTATTTGGACAACATGATGCATTAGGAAGAAAGGAGCAAGATATTTACTATTCAAGCAAGAAATTCATGGAGTATGAGGCAAAACACTCAGACTTGATAAAGACCTATTGTGCCTTGGAATGGGGTGTTAATAGATTAAGGCAATATATTTTGCATTATACTACCTGGTTGATCTCTAAAATGGATCTGATCAAGTATGTTTTTGAAAAACCCGTGGTAACCGGCAGGATAGCCAGATGGCAAATGCTATTAACAGAATATGATATCACCTATGTAACCAAGAAGGCCATTAAAGGGAGTGCAGTAGTTGAATAGTTGGCGGATAGGACTATTAATGATTACCAACCCATGGATTTTGATTTTCCTAACAAAGACATTGATTTGGTGAGCCAGGTGGAACAAAGCCAAGCAGGATGAGTAATGTTGTTTAAAGAAGCATCCAATGTGTGGGGATATGGAATAAGGGTAGTGTTGATATCACCAAAAGATAGGTATTTTTAAGTTATGGCCAAGTTCATGTTCCCTTGAACCAACAATGTGGCAGAATACGAGGCTTGCATATTAGGTCTACAAGAGGCTCTTGATAAAGGGATTAATGAATTAACCGTTAAGCGAGATTCCACTCTAGTAATACATCAATTAATAGGAGAATGGGAAACTTGAGATGCCAAATTATTCCTTTATTAGCAATTTATTTAGGAGATGGAAGAAGAATTTGTCATTATCGAATTTCTTTATTGGCCTCGAGAAAACAATCAGATTCTTGATGCTTTGGCAACACTGGCGACACTGTTCAAGGTAGAACCAATGGCAAAAATTGAACCCATTCATATAAGGATACAGAGAGAGCTGGCATATTGTGCAGTAACAAAAGAAGTTGATGGGAAGCCATGGTTCTATGACATAAAGCAATATATTCAAAAATAGGAATATCCCATAGGAGCCTCCGATAATGACTAAAGGACCATCAAGAGGTTATCTATGTGATTCTTTTTGGACGGAGATGTACTCCATAAAAGGAACCACTGAATGGCACTTTTAGGGTGTTTGGAGTGACAAGAGGTGCAACAAATTATGTTGGAGGTCCATGAAAGGGTTTGTGATACGCATACAGGTGGTCATATGTTGGCTCGAAAAATTCTTAGGTGCGGATATTACTGGATGGCCATGGAAAAGAACTATATAAATTATGTGAGGAAATGCCATAAATCCCAGATGTATGGGGACCACATAGAAGCTCCGCCCTTCTAACTCCAAGTATTATCCACACCTTGGCCTTTTTCAGCCTACGGCATGGATGTATTGGGCCAATAGCCCCAAGAGAAAGCAATGGACACCAGTTCTTTTTTGTGGCCATTGACTACTTCACCGAGTGGGTAGAAGCCTCTTCCTATGCAAGTTTTACTCAGAATGTGATATGTCATTTCATCTAGAAGGAAATAATCTGCAGATATGGGATTCTAGAAAGGATAATATTAGACAATGCCAAGATTTTGAACAATGAGGTGATGACAAAGTTGTGCACTCAATTTAAAATCAAATATCATAACTCTTCACCTTATCAGCCTCAGATAAATGAAGTTGTGGAAGTAGCTAACTAAACATAAAAAACGTCCTGGAAAAGATGACAGACACTAATAGAGACTGGCACGAGAAGTTGTATTTTCCCTTGTTGGCCTACCGGACCACCATGCGTACTTCTATGGGAGCTACCCCTTACTCACTAGTCTATGGGATGGAGGCAGTCATACCAGTTGAGATCGAGATCCCCTTTTTATGGGTCTTGAAAGAGGTAGAGTTGATAGAAGCTGAATTGGTGAAAGCAAGGTATGACTGGTTGAATCTTATTGAGGAAAAAAGGTTAACTGCACTAGTTCATGATCAGCTTTATTAGAAAAGAATAATGAAAGCTTTCAACAAAAAAGTATGCCCTCGCCGGTTCCAAGAAGGAGAATTGGTCCTAAAAAATATACTGCCAATTTATAGTGACCCTTTAGGTAAATGGACTCCAAATTATGAAGGGTTCTATGGGGTGAAGAAGGCTTTCTCAGGAGGTGCATTGTTATTGGCATATATGGATGGAAAAGATTTGTTGCACCCTATCAATTTTGATGTTGTAAAAAAGTATTTTTCCTAAATATATTGTACACTTCTTAATGAATTTAATAAAATTTTCACACCTTTTTGCTCCCAAATTGTGGTTTATATCTTACACTTATATTTTGATTAAATGATGGGTGGCTATTCTTGGCCGACTAGTCTACCCAAAAGAACCCAACAATGAGTTACCACTTGTTAATCCATTTGGGTTTGAATTTAAACCAACTCTCTCTTAAAGTCAGTTTTCCTAAAAATTTTAAGCTGGGTTTGGGTCCTATAGTGTTTGATAATTCATTTGAGGTAATAGTTAGCGGCTAAAAGGATGGCAGGCCATTTTTATGCTGCCCAAAAAAATAAAATGAAAGAAGAAATCCCTTGACAACCATATTGAGCTTGAAAATTTTTCTTTCTTACGCCATCCAAGGATCATCCCTTGCACTAGGGAAATAATAGAAAGATTAACATAAAACCTTGAGGAAATCCAAAAAAGGATGAATGTTTAATGCCCCTTTTACAAGAAAGAAAGCATAAGATATAGTAAAATGGGGGAGTACAAAAGAAAGAGGAAAAGAACAAAGTGCATGTTTCGTAGATGATCCTTGGTTAAATATCACCTTTGACGAAATTGATGATTTTGGGCCTTACTAAATTCTTTTTTTCTTTAACCTATACCCCCAGCCCACATTACGGTCCAAATGAAATTCCTGACCAGATTTGTACATATTGTTGTCTCAAATGAATTGTCAAACTCAATGTTGAGTCTGAACTATGTTATAACCTGATCCTAATAAGGTAGGTAGGCAGCTTGTTCAAATAACAAGTTTGGTCAATATCTTGCATTACTTCGGATAGGAACTGTCCTATGGGGAAGGGATTTTGAGCCTTGGTTTCCTTTTTCTTATAAACAGCCCTATCCTTACCCACATGTTTCGTCTCGTTCCAAAAAGACCACCTTGAGATAAAAACACTAGTAAAACACTTATCACACTTTAGGATTAAAGAGTTGGAATAGGGTTGCAAGTCCTGTATTGAGAAGAGCCTCATTTAAGGAGGGCATCAGATTTATAGAAACATAATATAGAAAAGGGGCACTTTTGCTAGCTTGGGTCATCAAAAGGAAAATATAGAGGGAAATACCCATTGACTGGCTTACTAAGTTGACATCGAAGCTACACTATTCAAATAATGGTAAAGTCACTTTCCTTTAAAACAACATGGAAACCTTGTAAATTAACTAGTTTGTGCATTTTTTGTCCTATGATTAAATGAGGGTGTATCATATAGATGCATATTTATTTTCATTTTTATTCAAAATGGTTTTTGCTAAAAGAAAACACGATCCCACTAGGATAAAAAAACTCAGGGTAAACTCATAATGAACTAGTTAGGCTGAATAATGGAGGTCATAAGCAAGGTAGGTTGCCGGTCAAGAGCAAAACACAGGAACATCCGCACCAGATAGCGTGGTTGACATTTCATTAAATCCCCTTTAGAACAAGAATGATTAGTTAGGCTACAGAATATAAGTGGTTGTTGGAGTAGATCCTGGGTACATCCGAAGAAGGAAGTTTATGCATCCTTATGCATAGCATAAAAAATAACTTGAAACAACATGCATACATAAACATCATATCAAGAACTCACTCACTCACTCATGTTTTCTTGCATAAGTATTGCTTTGGTTTAGTCAAGGTCCTCATGGTTGGAGTTCTACTTTGGGATGAGGTGGCATCAATACTGAAGATCTAAATAGTTCTTCGGGAAATGTGTTTCACATGCTGGGGTATTGGTCCTTGGATCCAAGCAATTCTTGCAAAATTTTTTATACTAGGGCATCACGCCCCCAAATTTCAAATAATCACTTTCGAAATTGTCCTAACTATCTCGTTCATCCGAGTGGTCACATCCAAATTGTCTTGATAACCATTTGATTACCATTCATCCAAATTGTATTGATTACCATTTTGTCTTGATTACCTTTCATTGTCTTGATTTTCATTCATCCAAGTTGTTTGGACTATATCATTAATTTGAGTAGTATTGTCTGGGTTATCTTGTCCATTTGAGAGTTATCACCTAAGTTATTTTGACTATCTTGTTGATTTGAGTAGTCTTGTTTGGGTCATCTCGTCCATTCGAGAATTATCACCCAAGTTATTTTGACTATCTCTCTCTGTCAAGTAGTTATTCTGGCTACCTCAAAAGGTATGTGGTACTGTGGGTTCCCAAATCAGAGTGGTTCCCTTTCCATTTATTGGGACTATTTCGGAGGCAAGTGGGATCGAGAGTTCCCAAATCCGGATAGTCCCTTTTCAAATTATCTTGGCTACCTCGGAGGCAGGTGGCATTGAGAGTTTCCAAATCCGAGTAGTCATCTTCAAAGTTTGTTGTGACCATTCCAATCTGAGAGTTCCCCTTTGTTTATTTTGACTACCTTAGAGGCATGTGGCATTGAGAGTTCCTATATCCAAGTAGTACCATTCAAAGTTGCTATAATCATCTTGGCTTTGATTGAACTTGAGCTAGCATTAATAAGTCAACCTGGAATCAAATACATCTTTTCATTTTATGGCCCGGTATAAAATGTAATAACCCCAAAAAGGGACTATGTAATAAAAAATCGAAAATCGATTTAGTAGCAGATTTCGCCCGATCGAAAATCGAAAGATACCGTTGGACTCCATTCTCCGCTGCCGTCATTTCTACCGAAGCGGATTGGTGGTAGGAGCGGCGTAGATGTATCTTCTAAGGTAAGACAATTTCTTTTTTTTTTTCTTTAATTTATTGCAAATTATAAGTCCAATCGACGAACAGACACCACCACAAAAATCTAGGGATGATTCTCTACAAGTCTAGCGGGATGAAATTCTCGTGGGGTCGTCGTGGGCAAAACCCCAAATTTGGGCTACAGGGGTTATTAAGGGATTTATTTTTAATTAATTAGTATTAATTTAGAAATGCTAAAATGTTAAGCATTTGGGGTTGAAGTAGGATTTCTAAAATTTAGGACCCGGGTGAGCGTCGCGGGTGTAATTTTGGGGCAAAATTCAGAAAATTAAGTGGGCTGTTAAATGTTAGTTTAAATATTAATTTGAGATATATGGAGCCTAGGGAAGGTTAGATGAGTATTATTTTGGAGAAATAGATTAATTAATATAGGAAAAATGCAAATTGTAGGAGTTGAATTTCGGGCGCCAAGGGCGTAGGATTTGGGATTCTAACGAGACTCTCAGTAAGCCAGGTAAGGGGAATAAATTATAACAATATTTTTAGAATTACTGTTTAAATTAATATGTGAAAATGTGCTTATAGTATTTTGTCTGGAAATTATTATGATATAAATATGAGATAAATTGTGTGGCATTTGAGTGATTTTAAATTTTGATATTTTGGAGTGTGAAATATAACGATGAGTAATTTTTGAGAAAATATTGAAATGAGAATTATTGATGTGATTAGTGAAAAACAATGAAATATGGCATTTATGTGTGAGTAGAAATGTTTTTCCTGAAAAATGAGATTTTATGAATTACTAATATTAGAAAATAATGAAATGTGGCATTTATTTATGAGTGAAAATTATTTGCATGAGAAAAGAGTTTGTACAAATTATTGATATGAGTATTTTGGGAAAAAGTGAAAAAAATACGTGAAATATGATATATGTACTATTATGAGATGATGGAAAGTGCACAGAAAATGACGAAAATATTTATACTGAACTGAATTGTGATATACTGAAATATGATTGATGAAATGCCAATACCGCATAATGATTGCGAGTATGTGGTTGTAAACCCTGTTGGATGGTTATGATATTGAGCACGGTACCGTTGCTAGCGGTGTTAGTGCAACCACACGGACTCTTGAAGCGTGTGGCGTGATAGTCGACTGAGCCATTTTGTAGGGTTGTGGGCCCCCTGAGTCCGGATCAGGGCTATAAACAGGCCATTCGTACTACAGACGCGATATGTGATATGATATTTGATCTAACTAGGTCGGCCAACTGCGGTTAGATCCAGTCTTCGGGCCGCACAACCTTGACCATGGGGGGAAGCATGGCGTGAATAGAAAGATCCTCAGGGTGGCCACGAGTTACAGATATGATGTTGGTATTTGATACTAAGGATACTCATGAGCCGGAAAGTAAAATGAAAATGGAAAGTGAAAGAATGATAAAACTGACCAAAATGAGAAATGAAAGAAAGAATGGAAATTTAGAAATAAAGAATGATAAAATTGAGAAATGGAATCATGTGAGTTAATAATATAAATAATTGAGGCGAAGTGAAACTCTCCGCCTGAGGGCTTACTGAGTAAGGTGAGTGCCTTGATAGGTATTAGATGTGGTCATACCCGGCTGCATAATGTGTTAGGGCAGAGGAAAGCTACCTGTATGGGCGGGTAATCTTCCCTATTCTTAGGAACTTCGCAGGTAAAAATGTGTTGGAATAATTGATTTTGAGAAATGATTTTAAAGCTTATAAAAGCTTGTGTTGTATATCTATATGACTATGAGAATATATTTGTCAGTGTATTTTCTCAGATGAAATGTTATTTTGAAAAGTAAAGTGTATTATAATTGTACTAATATGGCCACACACTGTAAATAATTTATTCCTTCTTACTGAGATGTGTCTCACCCAAATTATCTAAATTTTTCAGGGAATAGGGATAGATCAGGCGATAGAGCTCTGTGACCATTGGGAGTTGAGACCTTGATACACAGGGTGAGTTTCTGGACTATGGGAGGTGTCGTTTCCCTAGTGTTGCGTAGTTTTTGAGTTTGTGATAATGAAGTATATGTGTGTATATAGATACTCTGGGTATTGTATTCTAAATTATATAAATACGCTGTCTTTCGCTATTAGATTTTATAAATAAAATGACTTTTTACCTGGTACCCAATGCGGGTTGGGTCGTACGAATGATAGTAGGATTGATGACATGGCTGATTTATGAATGAACATTTATTTATTATTGATTGAAAAAAAATTGTACGGAAAAATCGGGGCATCACAGTTTGGTATCAGAGCCTAGGTTGCTAGGTTCTGTAGACTTTAGTAGACAGTGGAATACAGTACCAGAGTATAGGAGTAGATTTTAAGGGAAATAGGAGATGGGTAGACTGAAATGTGAGTTAGTGGTTGTTAAAGGATGAGGTGAGAATTTAGGGTTCTATCTTGCGGCCTAGAGACAGGAGTACCGGGGTTGTTTCTGTGTTTTTCCTGGGGTTACGATTTCAAGAAAACCATGGATACTACCGCTGGGTCTTGTTTTTGAGTGTTAGGACTGAATCTTAAATGACAATTAAGGATATGGATAGAAAAGTAATTTATAAGTTATTGTAGTGTACGGGTTGTGTGTTAGTGATTGTATGCTGAGATTAGCTGTTTCCTTTGCAGGATGGATCCGGGGAACAGTAACACGAATACGGGAAGTGATGGAGTAGGACCTTCTAGTATGGGTGGTGCAGACCCTAACGCAGTGTTGCATAGCATCACTCAGCAGGTGATGGCTGAGATGGCTAGGAGCTCGGGGGAGCGGAGTTGCACGATCGAGCAGTTCATGCGTATGCGACCCTGAAATTAGGAATAGCTTCCTAAGAAGGGGGGGTGAATTGGTTTTAAAAAATTATTCCTTTAGAATTAGTTCTTTTAAGTTGCAAATCTAAGAAACAATCACAATCAATCACAACAAGATCAAACTCTCAATTTAGGTAACAATATATGTGAAAATTTGTTGCACTCAGTATAAGCCCTGTATCACAATTATTCTTCTTCCCAATTTTCAGTTTTTAAATAAACTTTCAGATTAATATGTCAAGGATAATCAACCAACGTAGTCCCTTTTGGTTTCTGCAATCAATGTTGATTTATCCAAAACGAATTACCTTCCGGTCTATTCAACAACCAAACATTCAGAATTGAAATTTAAAACAACCACACAGATTATATCTTTGAAAAATAAAGAGTAGAGTAAAGAAAGAAGAACACAAGTATTTTTACGAGGTTCAGCTTCAACACAGCCTATGTCCTCGCCCTTGGCCAAATCACCAAAGGATTCACTATTACCGTTCCTTTATCAGCCAGAACAAAAACAATTACAAGCACTCCTTGGGTAAGGCTAGAGCCCGCCTTCTCCAAACAATCTCCCCTTCTTTGGTTCAACGATTCAATACTCAAATTGTCAACAAGCCTTGTTACAAAGATAGAAAAACAATACGTACAAGAATGTGCTCCTCAAAGAGCTGTTAGTACAAGTTTAAAACACTAATGCACTTCAGTAAATTCAGAATATGAATTTCAGAATGAAGCTCTTAGAAACTTATCACCATGGGTATCTTTCAATGAAAGAATCAACAACTCAATGATCAAACACAGTGAAATTTCGCAAGAACTTCTCTTAATTTCGAGCAAGGATGAGAGCTATATGGAGCACTTTCAGAAATTTAGAATAAGAGAGAGAGTATGACAGCAGATTGTGAGTTCTTAATTATCTTGGTGATTCAATCAATGTATCTTAGGGGTATTTATAGATGTATAAAACCTTCTTGCTTGTTCCCCAAAGGATACTCAGACTTGTTTCCATATACTAAACTTATTTGAGTTTCCAAATATTTAAATTTCAAAAATTCTATCCGTTGGAAAATAGAAAAATGCCGCGAGGCAGATAACTTTGAAGACCTGACAATCGTCTGTCCATTTAATATAACTGTGAAAATCATAGGCAAAAAGGTGACAGTCGTCTGTCCCTTGAGTGGCAGTCGTCTGTCATCTAAATATAAGGTGACAATTGTTTGTCCATATGATGACAGTCGTCTGTCCATGTATAATTTTAAACATGTTCATAACATAGAGAGTGGATAGTCGCCTGGTGAAACTTTCACAGTCTTCTCACTTTTCACTGACAGTCATTTGTCGGAGCCTTGACAGTCATCTGTCAGGCTTCTGTGTTTCAATTTTAAACCTTGTAAATTTAGTCAGTCGTCTATCTATTATCACACAGTCGTCGGTCAACTGAATGATTTTCTTTTCTAGTCACTTTTTGATTTCTCTCTCATTGTTACTTGGAATATAAATTTATTTTAACTTTGAAAACATGTTCCAAGGTATTATCTTAAGGTCTCTAAGTCTATTTGCCTAATGAGCTTGAAAATGAAAACTTCATACTTGAATAAACTTAAAGTACTTACAAAGACTTATCCTAAGTGCTAAAAAATTCTCCTTTGCTTTGAACTTTATTTGTTGCTAGTCTCTGATCTCTCAGAATAATCTGATCTTTCATCTCTTTAAATTCTCTTGATATTTCTTCTTTGAGCTCTCGTGTTGATTTTCTTTAATCATCATGCTCTTATGATCTTCGGAATTTGATCCATGTTACATAAGTACTTTCAATATGGATTCCTGAGAAAACACAACAATCAATAGAAGCATGTTAAGTCCTACTTGTTTGTTAGCATCAAAATGGGGTATTAAAACTTGTAAGGCCAACAGACCCTCATATTTTGTTGGAGGAGCGGACCTATTGGTAACAGAGAACTAGGTTCAGGACGTAGAGGACATACTGGCAGTCCTCTCATTTACAGACGAGCAAAGGATGTTATTTTCCACATTTAAATTGACTGGGGAGGCAAAGCGCTGGTGGAGGTCAGTGAGAGTACTAGAGGAGCAGAGGCTGGGTCCTATAGCGATGACAACTTTAAGGGGATTTTCTTCGAGCGGTACTTTCTTATTGGCCTTACAAGGCTTTAAATCTTGTTATCTTGTTTTGATGCTAACAAAAAAGTGAAATTTAATGTATTTGTATGAGAAATGTTATTTCAAGGCTCATATATGAGAAAGCAAAGTCAAAGTGCTCACAAGGATCAAATGAAGCTTAAAAGAGTCAAAGCATGGATTTAAAATGTTATATTAAAACTTGAAGAATATGAGGACATAAATGATTTTTGAAAGCCAATGAATGTTAAAGTCAAAAGAGCCAAAGAAAAGAAAAGTGAGGAAACTCAAAGAATATGAAATCTTGAATAAAAGATGGACTCAATCCAAGGACAAAGCATGAAGACTCAAGAATCTAAAATGTTAAAGTCTTAGAAGTTTTCATGTAAGTACTTTAATGTTTAAAATATCATTTGAAATATTTTGAAGCTCTTAGTTTAACTTCTTAGACCTAGATACCTTTTAAAATATTTGGAAAATATTTTTATCAAGTCAAAAATTATTTTAAAAGGGTTAGAATCATTTTTGGAATGAAAAGCACAAAAAAGAGTTCTACCAAATGCTGTCAGTTTTTATATAGCTGCATTGAGGTGAGTTTTTCTCTATCAAGATCTCATTATTTTAAAATTTTTTCAACATTAAAGTTGTAGGATTTTCTCTTATATTTCTTTTGATACCAAGAACACCCAATTTGGAGTTATAAAGAAAACTTTATGGCCAAAACACTGAAGCGGGGTCACTGTTGTCAGACATCTGAACACTGTTCACGGGAGGGACTTCAGATGACTGAACAAACGACCTCAGATGTCTGAAGATTAAGTTTAGAAGTCTGAAGATTTTTTGGACAGAATATAAAGAAGGTAGTAGCAGTTCAGACGTTTGAACTCGCAACTTCAGACTTTTGAACACTGTTCAACGGGCAAATTTTTTAAATTCTAATATTTTAAAATATAGCCGTTTGAGCTCTAAACTTTCTAAAATTTTGGGAAACACTTAAAGGAAACTTTTGCAACACGAAAACAAGTTTGAAAGCCTATAAATACATGGTTTTGCAAAACAAAATACATCCAAGGATTAAAAAATCTGTTTTGAGAAGCTGAAAGTACTCTTATTCTTCCTAAGTTCTCTTTGTCACTCATTGAAAAAAATTTTTGCTGATCCTTCTTTCTCTGAGTTCCTACTACTAATCCTCTTCTAAGAAGGATATTGGTGAATTCTACATTTGAGCTTCATTGTATTTCATATTGATATTTTACATTCAAAGTATATTGTGCTGAAATTGTACTAACTTGCTCTTTGAGAGAGTATACTTGTATGCAGATTATATCTAGTTTCTTGTAGTTCTTTGATGATTCCAAGGGTTGTTTGGATCATTGGCTAAGCAAGGAAATATTGCTTAGAGAGGTGGGCTCTAGCCTATGTAAGGAGTGACCGAACGAGGGGATATCGTTTGGAGAAGGCAGGCTCTAGCCTTAACAAAGGAGTGTTGTAAATGTTTGTTCCACCTGTAAATAGAATAGGTTTTAGTGAATCCTTTGGTGGTTTTCCAAAAGCGAGAATGTAGGCTGTGTTGAAGCCGAACCTTATAAAAATCTCCGTCTCACTCTCTCTTTCCATATTCTTTATTTCCAGTTCATATACAACTGCGTGGATGATTTAAATATCTAAATTATACATACTACGCATATTTGGAAATCAAGTAAACTTAAAGTCCAATTTTGATTTGGGTTGCGGAAACCAAAAGGGAGTACGTTGGTTACACCATATCTTGCGAAAACCATACGGGGGTACGTTACTTGGTTAACACCCCAAAGATAAATTTGCCAAGAGTTTATTTGAGTTCTAAATATTTGGAAAGAGTGATTTGATTCATCTATACAGGGCTTTACATCAGCAAGCATAAATTCTCATTCACTACAGGGCTTGGTTCAAATTTGGAAAATATAAACAAACAACCATCTTGAATTGTTATATTACCAAAGTGCTGAATACTTTATATCTTGGTTTGGTTGTTTGTTGTTTAACTTGTGCTTGGCAAATAAATTGATTGTTTGGTTTGAAGATTGTGTTTAATTGATTGGTTGTTTAATTGTGGTATTGATTGGATAAAAGAACTAAGTTCTTGAGTGATTAAATAATTAAACAAACAAGTCAAGAATTGGTTAAAATAAATAAAGGAAGTTTAAGATATTTTGAAAGGAATTAAAAAAAATTTTTAGAACCCAATTCACCCCCCCTCTTAGGAAGCTATTCCTAATTTCTCACTACGGTTAGGAGCACAAAGGCATCGGAGTTACTATATCTGACATAGGGGTCTATGATGGTAAAGCAATACGCAACGAGGTTTGTTGAGTTGTCTCGATTCGCCTCGTATATGGTGCCAGATGAGGAGAGGAAGTTTGAGGAGGGCTTGAGGCAGAACCTATATGAGCAGGTGGTACGTTTTCGAGCTCAGACTTTCTCAAAGATAGTGGATAGGGCTGTGGTGATTGAGAGCCACATACAGAAAGGTGCAGAAGCCCAAAGCCAGAGGAAGAGGTCCGCACCTTTTGATTTTCAGGTAGGGCCCAATCGAGGGTCATGGAGAAGATATGATAGCAGATGGGGACGATGATAGGGAGGAGGAGAGCGAGTAGTATAGGGCATACAGATGCCCCCTCCTTGTCCCAGATGTTTGAGGAGGCACCCAGGAGAGTGTCAAGCGAGAGAGGTTGTTTGCTATCAGTGCCATCAGCCTGGGCTTATTGTGAGGAATTGCTAGGCACCGCCAGCTGTAGCGGCTGCTCTTTGACCGTATAGAGGAGGCTATCTGGCACCTCGAGGTGGACAACAAAGGAATACTGCTCCGGCACGAGTGTATGCATTGATGCCAGGAGATGCTGAGGCGGCAGGAGATGTGGTGATAGGTACTGTTTCAATACTGTCATTTAAAGCTACTATCTTGTTTGATTCTGGGGCGACTCATTCTTTTTTCGCCCGAGAATATGTTAAATTGTATGGGTTTAAGCCTCAGTAGTTAGATATTAGTTTGTCTATTGCTACGCCTGCTGGGGCTGTTGGGATATGTAGAAAGGTACTTAGGGACTGTCCAGTGGATATTTAGGGGAGGTTTTTGTTAGCTAATCTGGTGGTTCTAGACATGCATGGGTCTGAGGTAATCTTGGGTATGGATTGGCTAGCTGCCCACTATGCTAGCATTGATTGCCATCAGAGAGTGGTAGTATTCAGACCTCCAGGGAGACAAGAGTACAGATTCGTGGGATCACGTGTACGCATCCCACCTCAGTTATTATTTGCTATTCAGGCATGTAGGTTTCTATCAGAAGGTTGTCAGGGATATTTAGCCTGTGTGAATGCAATATCAGAAGGAGAGCTGAGGTTGGAAGATATCCCAGTGGTGAGGGATTTTCCTGATGTATTCGCCAAGGATTTGCTGGGACTACCTCCTGATCGTGAGGTAGAGTTTGTTATTGATCTGGTTCCAAGGACAGCACCGATTTTGAAGGCTCCGTATAGAATGGCACCGGTGGAGCTGAAAGAATTGAAAGAGTAGTTGCAAGAGCTATTAGATAAGGGATTTGTTTGGCCCAGTGTGTCGCGCTGGGGAGCACTAGTTTTATTTGTAAGGAAGAAGGATAAATCGATGAGGTTATGCATCGACTATAGAGAAATAAACAAAGTGATTACCAAGAATAAATACCCGCTCTCGCGTATCGATGATTTGTTTGACTAGTTACATGGGACACATATCTTTTCGAAGATAGATTTACGCTCTGGGTATCATCAAGTGAAAGTCAAGGGGGACGATGTTCCAAAGATGGCATTTAGAACACGGTATGGCCACTATGACTTTCTAGTTATGCCGTTTGGGTTGGCGAATGCTCCTATAGTGTTTATGGATTTGATGAACAGGGTCTTTTACCAGTACTTGGATTAGTTTGTGGTAGTATTTATTGATGATATATTGGTGTATTCGAAGAGCCCAGAGGAGTATGAGGAGCATCTGAGTATAGTGCTTTAGGTATTATGAAAGAAGAAGTTATACGCGAAGCTCAAGAAGTGTGAGTTCTGACTGGAACAGGTTACCTTCCTTGGACACATTATATCCAAGGGTGGTATTTCTATTGATCCGAGTAAGATTAAGGCAGTAGTAGACTGGGCGCGCCCAAAGAACGTGCACAAGATCAGGAGTTTCCTGGGATTGGCTGGGTACTACCGCAGGTTTGTTGAGGGCTTCTCTAAACTGTTAAACACATTGACTTGATTAACCAGGAAGGGAGTGAAATTTGAGTGATCTGATGAATGTGAACAAAGCTTCTAGGAATTGAAGCAGTGGCTCATCACCGCACCTGTGTTGACGATTCCTTTAGGAGAAGAGGGGTTCATAATTTACTGTGATGCGTCCCATAAAGGGCTCGGATACGTGTTAATGTAGCGAGAGAGAGTGATAGCTTATGCCTCACGACAGTTGAAAGAATATGGGAAGAACTACCCTACCCATAATCTGGAGTTGGCAGCAGTTGTTTATGCACTGAAGATTTAGAGGCACTATCTATATAGGGGTAAGTGTGAGATATTTACTGACCATAAGAGTTTAAAATATTTCTTCACACAGAAGGAATTAAATATGAGGAAAAGAAGATGGCTGGAACTAATAAAGGATTATGACTACACTATCAGTTACCACTCGGGAAAGGCTAATGTGGTCGCTGATGCATTGAGCCAGAAATCAGTGGATTCATCTGTATCTGCAGCGGAGATTCAACATCTGATTCAGATGGATCTAGAGAGACTCAGTGTCGAGCTAGTAGAGGGCGATCATCAGGCATTCATTGCTGACTTGGTTTTATAGTCGACTCTATAAGAGAGGATTAAAGCAGCTCAGAGGAATGATGCAGAACTAGTAGAGCTTATTGGAAAGGTACAAGATGGTCAGGAGCCAGAGTTTAGCATTTCAGATGATAACGCCTTGAGGTTCCATACCAGGTTATGCATTCCTGCCAACCCTGAGATCAAGACGGTTATCTTGGAGGAAGCACATCGGTCTCTATATACTGTACATCTAAGTAGCACTAAAATGTACAGCGATCTTCAAGAATCCTTCTGGTGGAGCAATATGAAGAGGGAGATAGCCCAGTATGTGGATCAGTGCTCGATGTGTTGGCAAGTGAAGGCTGAGCACTAGAGACTGGAGGGATCATTATAGCCACTCCACATTCCTGAGTGGAAGTGAGAGCATATAGCGATGGATTTCGTCACAGGATTACCGCCAGCGTTGCGTGGATAGGACGCTATTTGGGTAGTGGTGGATTGACTGACGAAGATTGCCCTCTTTTTGCCGATCAGAGTTAGCTACTCCATGGACAGACTGGCGGAGTTATACATCCAGGAGATAGTTAGGCTCCATGGCGTCCCAATGTCCATAGTTTCAGATAGAGACCCATGGTTCATATCTCGTTTTTGGAAGAGTCTGCAAGGGGCCACGGGTTCTCAGTTGTCATTCAGCACAACTTTTCATCCTTATACAGATGGACAGACAGAGAGGAGGATACAAATTCTGGAGGATATGCTGTGAGCATGTGTGCTGGACTTTGGAGGTCGTTGGATGCAATATCTGCCACTGGTCGAGTTTGCGTATAAAAACAACTACCAGATAGCATTAGGATGGCACCGTATGAGGCATTGTATGGCAGGAGATGTCAATCCCCATTGTACTGGGATGAGGTTGGAGAGAGATAGGTATTGGGGCCAAAGCTGATACAATAGACTCAGGATAAAGTCAAACTCATCAGAGATGGGATCAGGACAACGCAGAGCTGGTAGAAGAGTTGTGTTGATACTCGTCGGCAAGAATTGGAGTTTAAGGCAAGAGATCACGTGTTCCTAAAGGTGGCACCGATGAAGGAAGTTATGAGGTTCGGGAGGAAGGGTAAGCTGAGCCCTAGGTATATTGGACCATTCGAGATTCTTGAGAGAGTGGGTCCAGTTGCTTATCGTTTGGCATTTCCACCGGTCCTATCTAGGATCCATGACGTATTCCATGTTTCTATGCTGAGAAAATACATCTCAGACCCCTCCCATGTGATCAGATATGAAGCACTGGAGTTGGGTGATACTTTAGCTTATGAGGAAGTGCCAGTGTAGATTCTTGACTAGAAGGAACATAAGCTACGTACAAAGAAGATTCAACTGGTGAAAGTTTTGTGGTGCAATCATGCCGTTGCGGACGCTTCCTGGGAACTAGAGGATCAGATGCACCAGAGATATCCACACTTATTCGAGGGATCTTAGAGTTGAGCCAGTTAAGTGAAAGGAATAATATTTTATATTTTTATTTGTATAGTGTAACGTAGGATAGATAGGGTTTTTAATTTTGAAATATGAATGGCTTTGGGAGAATTTTGAAAAAGTTGTAATCTCCCAGAACCCTCATTGTAACCACGGTATTCCTCCACCATAAGTGAGGGTAACTAATAAAATTGGGGTGTTTTCTCTCAAAGGATGGAAAGCTGATGAATAAGCAAATTTCGAGGACGAAATTTTTATAAGGTGGGGAGAATGTAATAACCCAAAAAATGGACTATGTAAGTTTAGTGGGGTGATTTCCCAAAAAAAATAAAAAATAAAAAAAAAATAAATAATCGAATTTTTTTTAAAAAAGGAAAAAAATTAATTAAAATTTATTTTTATTTTTATTAATAAAATATATTATTATTAATATTAATTAAATATATTATTATTATTATTGTTAACATCCTAAAGCTTCAAAGAAGCTTCAGGATTTCTTCTTCACCTAAGCAGGAGACAACCCCCCCTGAACTTTCTCTCTCTCTCTCTCTCTCTCTCCTTGATTTTGTGGCGGATTTCACCTGATCGAAAATCGGAAGATACCACTGGACTCCATTCTTCGCTGCCGTCATTTCTACTAGAGCGGATCGGTGGTAGAAACGGCGTAGATGTATCTCCTCAGGTAAGCCAATTTTCCCTTTTTCTTTAATTTCTTACAAATTATAAGCCCAATCGATGAACGGACACCACCACGAGAATCTCGGGATGATTCTCTACAAGTCTAGCGGGACGGAATTCTCATGGGGTCATCGTGGGCAAAATCCCAAATTTGGGGTATGCGGGTTATTAAGGGATTTATTTTTAATTATTTGTATTAATTTAGAAATGCTAAAATGTTGAGCATCTGGGGTTGAAGTAGGATTTCTGAAATTTAGGGTCCGGGTGAGCGCCGTAGTTGTAATTTTAGGACTCGCAGGCAAAATTCAAAAAATTAAGTGGGGCTACTAAATGTTAGTTTAAATATTAATTTGAGATATATGGAGCCTAGAATAGGTTAGATGAGCATTATTTTGGAGAAATAGATTAATTAATATAGGAAAAACGGAAATTGTAGGAGTTGAATTTCGGACACCAAGGCGGTAGGATTTGGGATTCTAGTGAGAATCTCAGTAAGCGAGGTAAGGGGAATAAATTATAGCAGTATTTTTAGAATTACTATTTAAATTAATATGTGAAAATGTGCTTATGGTATTTTGTCTGGAAATTATTACGATATAAATATTAGATAAATTGTGTGGCATTTGAGTGATTTTAAATTGTGATATTTTGGAGTGTAAAATATAACGATGAGTAATTTCTGAGAAAATATTGAAATAAGAATTATTGATGTGATCAGTGAAAAACAATGAAATATGACATTTATGTGTGAGTAGAAATGTTTTTCCTGAAAAATGAGATTTTGTGAATTACTAATATTAGAAAATAATGAAATGTGGCATTTATTTGTGAGTGAAAATTATTTGCATGAGAAAAAAGTTTGTACAGATTATTGATATGAGTATTTTGGGAAAAAGTGAAAAAAATACGTGAAATATGATATATATGTACTATTATGAGATGATGGAAAGTGCACAGAAAATGACGAAAATATTTATACTGAACTGAATTGTGATATACTGAAATATGATTGATGAAATGCCAATACCGCATAATGATTGCGAGTATGTGGTTGTAAACCCTGTTGGATGGTTATGATATTGAGCACAGTACCGTTGCTAGCGGTGTTAGTGCAACCACACGGACTCTTGGAGCGTGTGGCGTGACAGTCGACTGAGCCATTTTGTAGGGTGGTGGGCCCCCTGAGTCCGGATCAGGGCTATAAACAGGCCATTCGTACTACAGACGCGATATGTGATATGATATTTGATCTAACTAGGTCGGCCAACTGCGGTTAGATCCAGTCTTCGGGCCGCACAACCTTGACCATGGGGGGAAGCATGGCGTGAATAGAAAGATCCTCAGGGTGGCCACGAGTTACAGATATGATGTTGGTATTTGATACTAAGGATACTCATGAGCCGGAAAGTAAAATGAAAATGGAAAGTGAAAGAATGATAAAACTGACCAAAATGAGAAATGAAAGAAAGAATGGAAATTTAGAAATAAAGAATGATAAAATTGAGAAATGGAATCATGTGAGTTAATAATATAAATAATTGAGGCGAAGTGAAACTCTCCGCCTGAGGGCTTACTGAGTAAGGTGAGTGCCTTGATAGGTATTAGATGTGGTCATACCCGGCTGCATAATGTGTTAGGGCAGAGGAAAGCTACCTGTATGGGCGGGTAATCTTCCCTATTCTTAGGAACTTCGCAGGTAAAAATGTGTTGGAATAATTGATTTTGAGAAATGATTTTAAAGCTTATAAAAGCTTGTGTTGTATATCTATATGACTATGAGAATATATTTGTCAGTGTATTTTCTCAGATGAAATGTTATTTTGAAAAGTAAAGTGTATTATAATTGTACTAATATGGCCACACACTGTAAATAATTTATTCCTTCTTACTGAGATGTGTCTCACCCAAATTATCTAAATTTTTCAGGGAATAGGGATAGATCAGGCGATAGAGCTCTGTGACCATTGGGAGTTGAGACCTTGATACACAGGGTGAGTTTCTGGACTATGGGAGGTGTCGTTTCCCTAGTGTTGCGTAGTTTTTGAGTTTGTGATAATGAAGTATATGTGTGTATATAGATACTCTGGGTATTGTATTCTAAATTATATAAATACGCTGTCTTTCGCTATTAGATTTTATAAATAAAATGACTTTTTACCTGGTACCCAATGCGGGTTGGGTCGTACGAATGATAGTAGGATTGATGACATGGCTGATTTATGAATGAACATTTATTTATTATTGATTGAAAAAAAATTGTACGGAAAAATCGGGGCGTCACATAAAATATATGTTTTTTTATCTTTATAGGCTTGTTGCTAAAAGATAATAGAGGACGACTTCCACTATCATCTCAAAGTAATAAAGCTATAAAGAGGGGTAGCTATAGACACCCAATTTTAACTTGGCTCCTTTTTAATGAGGTTTCTTTTTCTTATTCATTTTATTGTACAGATACATGGAATACAACCAGGTTCCTTTTTAATAACATTTATTTTTTTTTATTCATTTTTTTGGTACATATAAAACCATGCCCTTTTATTAAATAAGATTTTTATTCATTTAATTTTTTTGTACAAATATATGAAATATAGAATACATGGATACGAGGAAATACATCAGGGGTAGAGAAAATATAGGGATACAGGGAAATAAATCAAAGGGAATACAAAAATACATAAAATATAGAGGGGCCCAATAAAATTCCATGCACAGAATGTCCCCAAAGCATCTTTGTAGGTACCTGCGTCCAAAAACAGAAAGAAAATCAAGTAGTTAAAAAACATTGGAGTGATTCTGCAATTAATTGGAGAAAATCTCAAAGATTGAAATGTATCCTATCATATCTTCAGCCAAGGACTTATAAATAAAGAGAGAATTAGCCAAATTGCACGAAGAATGGGATTTCTTGAAGTAGGAAGGAAAGCACGTGTGAAGAATTAAATGAAAGGAAGGCACCGGTAAAGGAAAGTTCTATTTGTTGCCTATCTTATTTAAGGTTCCAACCTTATAAATAGGGGCCTTTATAGAAGGAGAAGGACACCAACACACAAAAGAAAAAGAAAAAGAAAAAGAAAAAGAAAAAGAGATAAATCTGAGAGAGAAAAGTTACGAGACATCATTATGAGAAAGAGGGTCAGCTAGTATAGTATAAGAGGAAATAGAAGGGTGATCTCCTACCTTTCTCACAAAAGAAAGCAGTACAACCCACTGCCTTGCAACTTGAGGGTTTCCCTATCTAGTAGAGGGACAGACGCCTAGCCAAAAGAACAACCCAAATAGAGGAGTAAGAGCCTAGAAAGAGGGGAACACAGGGATAAGAAGACCCAAAGGAGCATAAGACATAAGGTTAGTAGGGCTACTGTTAGGCTTTCTTCCTCCATAAATTGTAATATAATACTGGTACTCAGTTAGAAGAAGAAAAAGAGCATCTCCTATGCAGGTAGACACATAGAGACCATTGGCCCTTGAGCTAACACTCAGACCCACATGCTAACCTAAGCCCATAACCCCACTTTGAAAACCCAGAAGCCCAATAGCCAGTCTAAGCCCAGCAAGCCTAGTTTTGAAAACCTCCTGAGGCCCATAAGACCAAAGCCTAGTTTTAAGAAAACTAGAAGGCCCATATTTTTAAATAAAAGCCCTGTTCTTAAAAACCCAGAAGGCCCACATTTTTAAATAAAAGCCTGACTTTTAAAAATCCAAGAGACCCACATTTTAAATAACCAAAGGCCCGTTTTAAAAAAGCTATGAGGTTCGTGTTTTTAAACAAGCCCGTGAACCCAATTTTAAAAAAGCCCCAAGGCCCACATTTTTAAACAAGCCCACGAGCCTAGTTTTAAAAATTCTTGAGATCCACATTTTTAAACAAGCCCACAAGCCCAGTTTTGAAGAATCCCTGAGGCCCATGTTTTTAAATAAGGCCCAAAGCCCAATTTTGAAAACCCCTGATGCCTATAAGCCCATTTTTGAAAAAGCTTTGAGTC
This sequence comes from Malania oleifera, assembly GCF_029873635.1. NCBI lineage: Eukaryota > Viridiplantae > Streptophyta > Magnoliopsida > Santalales > Ximeniaceae > Malania > Malania oleifera. Next base: position 71,595,202 of record NC_080419.1, on the reverse strand, counting down.
CACACATTCCAAATCAAGCTTAGACCCTCTTTAAACCTAGATGAGTTGACTGACCCGAGTCAACCATTGACTCACCTGAGTCAGCCTAAACCCCATCCATTGGGTTTGAGGTGAGTTGACTCACCTAGAACCCTGTTCAACTTAGAATCCATAATCAAACTTAGCGTAGAACACTTAACCAAACTTAAACTAGAACACAAATCTATACCACTCGATCTAAGAAAAATGAAAAGTAGAAAGGGAGAAGACTAATATAGAGTTTTGGATCAAATATGAGGAATTTCAAGAGCCCCTATCTTCATATAGATCAAACCTGCAAGAGAGAACGAAAGGTGAGCTTAGAAAGATCAAGAATAAACGAATAAAGTCTAAAGAACAGATCTAGAGGGATCCTTGTAGATCTAAAACCCTAGATCTCTGGTGAGAGATAGAGGGAGCCTTCGTAGGTCTGAGATCATTGCAAATATAAGAGAGGAACCCTCATAGATCTAAAGCCCTAGGTAGAGAGTGAGAGGGGGAGCATTGTAGGTCTGAGAGCATAGCTGAGGGTGTTGTGGAATAGTGAGGCACAGAGAATAGGGAGGCCATAAGAGAGCATAAGAGAGATAAGAAGGACAGACAGAGAGCACAAAAAAAGGGGGTGAAGATTCGAGAGAGAAGAGAGAGCACTGGGGGGAGAGAGAGAGGAGAGATTGAAAAAATGGTAAAAAAAAAAAGAAAAAAAAGAAAGTGGGTTTTATATCTAAAGATAGCGGGCCACATGTCACCATCGTGTGGTGACATGTGGCGGGTTCTAGGCCAAAAGATGAGTGGGCAACGTGGTTAAAGATTCACCATCCGCTCTGTGTTTTCTATGGATGGCTAGATCTTTGCCACGTCAGTAATCCTTATTTCAAGGTTTGGTTCAATCGGGTGTTGATATCTGTCAAGGTGATGTTAGGCTAACGTCACAATATTTCAAAAAATTAAAAAAAAAAAAAGTTAAAAAAGGGGAGCAACCAAACAATGACATGTGTCAGGGTGATGTCATCATGACATCACCTTGCTACTGTAAGGGAACAAAATAATAATAAAAAAATAGGCCACGTGTCACCATGGTGGGTGGAGACATGGCTTCCAATGGGTTTGACCCAATTCAAATTTAAACCTTATATATATATATATATATATATATATATATATATATATATATATATATATATTTTTATTTAAATTTTTAATTAGTTTTTAAATTTAAAATTTAGAGAAAGAATAGCAAAAAAATCACTAAAAATTAGGGAAAATAGGGGAAAATATTTTTAAAGTTAGGAAAAAAATTTGAAGTTATGAAGAAAAATCTTTGAAAAATCCTAGAAATTTATTTCAAAAGAAGTGTTAAAATGCTCAAAAAAAATTTCTACAAAATTTTGAAAAATCTGGGAATAATTTTTAAAAGAAGATATCATTGATAATTTTCTTGATTTTGGGTGGGTGTGTCCCTATGATTCTAAAAAAGGCAATGAGGTATTTTTAGACCTCACTTGTATCAGCTCTAAGGGAGGGGGGTTTCTAACAAGATCCCTTCTTTTGGAGGTCTTATTAGACATTCCTAAGTCACACCCAAATTTTTTTAATATTCTGTTATTTTTGTATATTTATTCATTTATTTGTTTGTTTATTATAAAAGGGGTTAATCAAAAGGTTATTAAATTCAATTTTGGGATAATTCTTAATTAATTAGGTATCATTCATAAAACAAGTGTGTAAGGGGTGTGAATACCTTCCCCTTGCATAACCGACTGGTTCCTTGGCCTAGGTTTAGTCTAGTGAGCAATCAAACGAGTAGTAATTAGGTGTTCTAATAATACCAAGGAAAAATAGGTTTGTGGCTGAAGGGACTTGCGGAATAGCTCTAAGATCCGGCTGTAGTGCATACGGATAACCTAAAAAATATAATCTGATCATGCAAACCCTAATTCCGTGACAGGATTATTCTTGCGAGATTTGTCTGGTTTAATCTCAAGTTTGCAAGTACGAAAATAAGCTCTTGAAGATGACTAGGAATCTTCTATTGATTCCTTGAACACGCCTTGCTCTTGAGAGAGTGGGCTCGTAAGCCGCTGCTAAGGTTTTCTTTTCTCACGGAAACGTTTGCCTCTATGAGAGTTCACTCATCTTACCCTAATTGCTGAATGGAGCTCGTGTAAATAGGCTACAGCAAGGACCTCTGAGCAAATATGACTAGGGCTTCCCACGTAATTAAGAAGTCTTAATCCGACCTGAATTCATCCTTATTTATGTTAATTATAATTCATACCACTAAATAATTATAATTACACTCCCTATCATATTCGAAATTAAATTTCGAGCTCCTATTATTAAATGCTTATTTGTCTCCGTACATAAAAATTACAGATACCTGTCTATTAAATTAAATTACTAAAAATTTAATTAATTGACATATTAATTCCCTCAGACCTTCCACTTAACTTATTTGATGTGTCATATTCAAAATCCACCTGTAGGGTTTGACAAAATCAAAACTTATAAGCTTCGTCAAGGGGGTATCATCAATCCTAATACCGGGACATGGATTCCCTCAATAGCTAATGTTCACCATACACATAATGTCATCACCCAACTCACTGAGTTTTTTGATCCATAAAGAATCTCACTCTTCTATGAATCAAAGTAATAAACACTATATGCACATGTCCAATAATCATATTAGGATTAAAAGCATAAGCACTTATAATAACCATGAGGTATTAATTGTTTTATATAGTCAGTATAAAAAAAATCACCCCAAGACGATCCTATTCAATACACACAAAGTGTACTAGCACAAGGAGTTGGAACTGTACCATTCCCAATAGTCAAGATAGACCTATTAAAACCTTGTGCTACAGTCCTACCAATGGTGTGTCCAATTTCATTTAAAGACTATGAACAATAAACTTATATTCTATAACAACTGATGATCTAATCTTCTATGTATATGTCATACTCTACACACTAGATCACCTACTATATAGAATAAAAAGACATACATGCATAATCATTAAATAAATAATGTCGGGCAAACACTACTTACAAAGATTCTTATTAAAATGGAATAACTGAAGTTATTAATAAATACTAAAATTGATTACATAAAGCATGTCTATTAGTATAAATCCCTAACAGTGGTGACTTCAAATCCAAATTTTCCTATGACATCGCGACACCTTTCATTTTCGTTTATCATATTTCAAAGGGGCACATATATGTGATTGTGGTAACAATTCCATTAACAGGTGACGATAGGAGTGCTTGTTGGTTAACTATTGTCGAGAACATTAGTCAATCACTTGTGCACAATAGTAATCTCAAACCTAATATTTGATTTTAATAAAATTTAAAGGTTTTTATTTTTTTGCCTTTTTCTGTAAAAAAAAAAAAAAACTAGTGGCGATTCCATGTCTTGTGTGTTTGTTTGATCTATTTGTTTTAGCCATTTCTTTATCTTTCTTGTTTGGAGATCACTATACATATTCCCTTCCAGGGCACCCTAAATAGAATCCAACCTCGATAGCTTAACAACTTAATCAGGGAGACTTAAAAAGTCGAGGTACTTGTGTGCGTTGTCTTCTTTTGTTTGTGCTTATTCTTTTGATTAATTATGTGTTGCCTATATTTTAGATAGCTTTACTTCACCAATTATGTCTATATCTTACCTTTGCTCATTCTATGATTCTTTGATTACTTGATTGTTTTCATTGTCATATATGGTAATTGCATCATTCATTTGCATTTCACTTTGTGTTTCTCCTTTATAGATAATCTATTCTCTAACCTTATAAAGTAGTCATGACATTATTTACTTGACTTTAATCATTCATTACTCCTTTTCTTTTGTTGCACACTAACATTAGATAAGTTCTATGCCTAGACTCTCACAAGCTAGGATTAGTAAGGGGGGGGGGGGAATTAGTGAGACCTCTATGGGGCACTATCCTTTATATAGGCTTGATGAAAAGCCTATCACTGAAATCAAACCCTTTCCACTTGTAGCTTGTAATCGAAGCCTTATTAGCTCGAGTTGGCAATAATGAGGATGATATGAGAGGCTTAAGAACCTTAAGTGGAGCCATAACTTTGCGCTAGCAACCATTCACTATTAATGTGATAGGGCCACTATTGATAATCCATCTTTGTATATAATCCTAATGTTGAATTTTAGTTTTGATAATTGACAAAAAATTGCTTGTTGATAATATCTACAATTGATGGTATTATGCTTTAACTCTATAGATGCACTTATAGATACACTTACAAATGCACTAAAAGATGCATTTACATATGCATTTATAGACTCATTGACTAATGCATTCACAAACTCATTTACAGATGCATTTACAAATGCACTGTAAAATTATCATCCATATCTACATCTTTCTCCGTAAACTTTTTGAACTAATAAATTTTGATTTATTATCTATTTTATTAATTGATATGTTAGAAAAATTATTGACTATTCTATTAAAGTTTTTAAACATTCAAATTCAAGTTGAATAATCAAGAGGATTTGTATAATGAGTAGAAATTTATATCTCTAGTTAAAGAACAACACTCACTACATGTGCATGAATCCTTATGAAAATAATGCATTTACTAATGTGTCTAGAAGTTTTAAGCTATGAAGAATCACTTTTATCTACAAATACTAGTCAAAACAACAAGGCCAAGGAGACACACACAAGGGGGATCAAATTAAACACACTAAAGTGTATCCTAACATTCTTTTATTTTGAAATTTTGTTGTAATTCTGCTATTGTAAATTTAATCATACATTCTACCTAATTGGTTGAGCTTGTTAAAAAATATGTTTATTTTTATTTATTTATTATGGCTTTTATCACAGTTGTTGGATCGTCTCTAAAATCCAATGGTTGTGTGGTGTCATATATATGTTTGTAAGCCATGGGAAAATATAGGGGTTGCTTGTCATTTTGTGCAAGAAGATCTAGAGGGGCGTTCTCTCTAGAAAGAACTTTTCTTCAACGGGTTGAAGGTGAAGGGGTGTACATGGGATCTGGGATTGGGGAGAGACTAATCAAATCTTGTACTGCCATCATTTCATAGTGGATTTTTCTCTAAGTGCATGCTTCGTGGACGTAGGCAACCTTGCCAAACCATGAAAAATCTCTTGTCTCCATTTTTTTTTTGTGAATTTTCTTTGTGTGATTTATTTTATCGATCGGAAGATTAAAATCGCTGTGTGTCAACAAGTGGTATCAGAGAATGGTTTCGATTGGGTGCAGATCTGATAGATAAGATCATATTGAAAGAATTTTTTTTTTTTTTTGGATCTAAAGTTTTTCTGTGGGAGTGCTCAAGATCAGAGCGGTTTGTTCAAATCAGATTGAGGTACACAAAGATTCAGATCAGGTGTTGGAAAATTATTCTAGAATTTTTCAGTTGAAGGAGGATCATTTTTCAATTGAAGGTGTGAAAAATAAAATTTGCATGAAGAAGAAAAGAAACTTTTTTGCGGATGAAGAACATGATGAATACTGCTAGAATTGGGTAATAGACCTGGATTCATAATTGGGTCAGGTCGGGTCGGAGCGTGGGTTGAGGCACAGATGTTGACATCACACCGATGTCATGCTTATGCAAAAGCTGACCTAGGTTCCATTGCTGACGTCATCTCAACAGGTGCTGACGTTAGAGGAGAGAAAAATAATAAATTTTTTTTTTAATGGCGAGTACTTCAACGACCAATTTCAAGGGGGGAACCCTTTAATGGAAAAAATAATTTCAGTCTGTGGCAGAGCACTATAAAGGATGTGTTGGTCCAATAGGGATTGATTAAGGCACTGTATGGGAAAGACAAGAAGCTAGAGACCATGTCAAATGATCAGTGGGAGGAGTTGGAAATGAAAGCAGCAAGTTCCATTCGCTTAAGTTTAGCTCCAAAAATTATATATAGTGTGTTGAATGAAACATCACCAACTGAGCTTTGGAAAAAATTGGAGAATATTTATATGTCCAAGTCACTAGTTAATAGACTGTATTTGAAGAAAAAGTTGTATCAGTTAAGGATGACTGATGGCATAGAATTCAAAGAACACCTCAATTATTTCATTAAGATAATCACGCAGTTGCTGCGTATTGAGGTAAAAATTAAGGAGGAAGACAAAGCACTGATTCTGTTGTATTCGCTTCCCAGTTCACTTGATACTTTGAAAACCACACAATTTCTAGGTAAGAAGACTCTTACATTTGATGGGGTGACTACTGCCATTTTGGAGAGTGAGAATTTTCACAAACCAGATTATCTAGGACTTGGAGAAGGGTTGGTGGCTAAGGGTGAGTTGATTTAGGTGACTACAACCATTTTAGCAGGGGTGTTGATTTCGGTGCAATCCCAAGAGGGGGGAGGGGAGAATTGGGTATTTTAAAAATTATTTAAAACTTATTTACCACTTAGTCCCTATTCTTTATTTAACCAATTACTTATCAAGATCATGTGAATCATTCAACAAACACACATGAAATGCAAGTAATGCAATGTAGTTCAAAAAGTAAAAAGAGTAAGGGAGGAGAGAAGGCAAACACAACTTTTATGAGGTTCAGCCAACTAGGCCTACATCCTTTCCTTGAGCAACCCACTCAAGGATTTCACTAAAATACCTGCTCTTTAAATTGGGATGGAGCTTCCCTTAAAATCCGCTACTTACAAAAGGTACATCATCCTCTTAATCCACTGCTTACAAGAGATACAACTCTCTCCTCAAAACCGGTTCACAACCCGAACCTTGATTACAATATAATCTGCAAAACTCTCAATGTTGCTTCTAACAAAGCTAGTAAGTACAATTGAAATTCCTAATATATAATCATATGATGAAACTTGAAGCTTATAATGTATGTAATGATATAATCATTAAATGCAAGAGTATGATTCACTAATTTTCCCTTTTATCAAATCTCCCAAAAATATTTATATAAGTCAATGCTTTGGAGAACTTAGGTTAAATCTTTGAATACAAAAAAAAACTTTTAAGATTGCAAAGATTTGAAACACACTTTGTCACAACAATATTTCACTCAAGTGTTCAATCACAATATGATCTTTGTAATATGCAACTTAATATATATATATATATATATATATATATATATATACAATATGTATTCCAAAGATCAAAACACTGAATATAAAGTTTTCAAAGAAAAATATCCCTCAATACAATATATATATATATATATAGTAATGAGCTTCTAAGGATATTTAATCAAATGGTTTTGAAGTATTCAAAATATCAAGTCTTTAACTAAGGACACACTTGAATGATAACTATTTACTCAATGGCAAAAGAACAACTTTCTTAAGTAATAAACTTGTCAAAAACACTCTCTATATGTATATAGAACATCAAGATTGATCTCTCTAAGGATATTCAATAACAGATGATGAGATGAGAAACTCTTGAAAATAATAAATCGATTTACCAAACCTCAATACCAAGTTGAAATCAAGATGTGTAAATGAAATCCCTTTTGTTTTTCAGAGTTGATTTGCCCAAGCTTGGTGAGTATATGTTGGAGTGCAGGCAATCGTATAGCAATATGATCAAGTCTCTCAATTCTATGTCAAAAAATATGTTCTCTTCTCTTCACGTTGATCTTGGCTCCAACACTAGGGTTTAGATATTCAATATATAGGTATCTTGCCCTTAGAATAGATCTCAACCGTTGGATCAAAACATATCTTGCGAGTTCTCTTATTAAAAATTAGATTTTTAAGTTTTCTCGCAAGTTCAAATGACTGAAGTCAAACACCCAGACAACTGAAGTTCCTCAGAACTTCAAAAAATTAACCTGGACATAGGGTCAGACGATTGAGGTTGAAGGCCCCGACGACTGAAATGTCGGGTTCAGACGACTGAAGTTTGAGTTCAGTTTTCTGAGGTGCTTCTGCTAGGTTTTGTGTTTCACCATTAATTCTTCAGGTGACTGAACTTAATCTTCAATCTTTTGAAGAAATTCTTCAGATGACTGATGTTAACTTCAATCTTCTAAAGTTACAACTTCAGGTGACTAAACAGTGAGTTAAGTCTACTAAAGTACCCAATTTCTGAATTTTTTTTTTCTAGTTTAAAATTTTGCTTTGCTCTCTTTCTCGGCTCTTTTATAAAAATATTTTCCATGGTTTTAAAAATATTTCTAAGTCCATGAATGTCCACTAATGATGTTCATGAGATGCATGAGTCCTAAGGTCATTCTAGTTTATGATTTGAGCCTCAAATTAAATCATATAAAAATGTAAATACACGAGTTCTAAGTACCCATTCCCATGACGCTCTCGAACTTGTCGCTTGCATCTTCATTCTTCAACTCTTTTAGATCCATGGATTTTACCAAGATGTGTATGCTTTAATCTTCATGGCTTCCAAGACTTGTTATCCTTCCGTACATGCTAAATATAGTTCTTGTTCACAATCTCAATGCACATATCAAATATCAAGTGATTTGTCATTATCAAAATTGGATTGGACTCATAGAGTCAACAATCTCCCCCTTTTTGATGATGACAAATACACGAGCAAAAATATAGAATAAAATGGGTTACACCTAACAAGGCTCCCCCTCAATTAATGCATTAAAAATTCAGTAAGTGAAATATGCTTATGCCAAATGAAATATGCTCATGTTCATACACACGTTATTTAGCCTGATTCCAATGGAAATATTATATGCTCATGTTCATACACAAGTTGTTTAGCCTGGTTCTTCTCCTATAGCCTGATTTTTATCTCCCTTTACACAATTAATTTTGTCAACAATTTTTGTTATAGCCTGATTCTTCTTATAACCTGGTTCTTCTTATAACCTGATTCTTCTCCCCCTTTACACAATTAGTGTTGTCAACCATTTTTGCCCATTTTTGTATTTTTGCCCATTTTTGCATTTTTGCCTAAAGCCTTATTCTCCTCCCCCTTTTGATATCAACAAAAAGGTGTATAATACTAATACACGAGTGGACATGGTCTTATATTATTCTCCCCTTTTTAAGTCTTAAAGTTTTGAACTTATTCAACCATCAGATTTGAAAAAAATTGACTTCTCCCCCTTGCTAACGCAGACATCTGTGTTGGTGAATTTAAATTTCAATGTGAACATACACAATGTGGCAATTTTCAAAGATTATGTGATGATTAACATGTGATACCAAATGTTAACAAATGTGATATAAATTGAGAACAAATGAGTAGAATTTGAAACTTTTAACAAATTGTGAATATCAAGTGACGTTGCTCCCCCTAAATTACGTCATCTAATATAATTCTAGGCAACCTCTCGACTATGCATCAGACCTAATTCACACCTAATTTGTATAAACTTATCCTCTGCAAGTGGTTTTGTGAATATGTTTGCCCATTGTTCATTCGTGCATACAAACTCAAGTGTCACGTCTCCTTTTTGCATATGATCACAAAGAAAGTGATGTCGTATTTTTATATGTTTAGTTTGTGAATGTAATATAGGATTCTTTGAGATGTTTATTGCACTCGTATTGTCACATCTTATAGGAATTGTTTCATAGCTTAATCCAAAATTCGTCAGTTGTTGCTTGATGTATAGCGTTTAAGCACAACAACAACTTGCCGTTATATATTCTGCCTCAGCTATGGAAAGAGCAACTGAATTCTGCTTCTTGGAAAACCAAGAGACTAATGAATGTCCTAAGAAATGGCATGTACCACTCGTGCTCTTCCTATCCACTTTGCTAGCAGCAAAATTAGCATCTGAATAGCTGATAATCTCAAAAGATGTATACTTAGGATACCATAACCCAATTTCCATGGTTCCTATCAGCTATCTAAGTATTCATTTGACAGCTAAAAAATATGACTCTTTTGGTGCTACCTGAAATCTTGCACACAAACATACGCTAAACATTATGTTAGGTCTACTGGTAGTCAGATATAGTAAGCTACCAATCATTCCATGATAAAGCTTGACATCTACTGGAAGACCTTATTCATCTTTGTCTAATTTCAATGAAGCGCTCATAGGTGTACTTAGTATTTTTCCATCTTCCATATTTAACTTTTTGAGTAGATCTCTAATATACTTCGATTGATTTATAAATATTTCATGTTTCGCTTGTTTGATCTGAAGTCCTGGGAAGAAATTTGGTTCACCCATCATGCTTATTTCAAATTCATTTTGCATAGTGCTAGCAAATTCATTACACAATTCTTTATTTGTAGCTCCAAATATGATATCATCTACATATACGTGCACTAGGAGAATGTCATATTTCTTAGACTTTATGAACAGAGTTGTATCTATCTTTCCTCTAATAAATCCATTTACTAGTAGGAAACTGCTTAGCCTTTCATACCAAGCTCTAGGAGCTTGCTTTAAACCGTATAGCTTTTGTCAGTCTATAAACATGATCTGGGTTCTTATAGTTTTCAAAACCTGGGGGTTGTTCTACATATACTTCTTCATTTATATAGTCATTTAGAAATGCGCTTTTGACATCCATTTGATATAACTTGAAATCCTTAAAAGCAGCATAGGCTAAAAGTATTCAAATGGCTTCCATTCTAACTATAGGTGCAAAAGTTTCTTCAAAATCTATTCCTTCTTCCTAGTTATATCCCTGAGCTACTAGTCTAACCTTATTTCTAACAACTATCCCATGTTCATCTTTCTTGTTCTTATATATCCATTTTGTTCCAATAATTGTCTTATCCTCAGGTCGAGGAACTAGTGTCCATACCTTGTTTCTCTCAAATTGGTTTAACTCTTCTTGCATGGACAACACCCATGATTCATCTTCAATTACTTCATTTACATTCCTAGGTTCTTCTTGAGATAGAAAGGCCAAATGACTCATCATATTCCTAAGTGAGGATCGTGTGGCTACTTCACGTAATGGTTCACCTATTATTTGATCAATGGGATGATTCATTATATACTTCCATTCTTTAGGTGGTTCATTAACCTCATTTTCAATTTGATTAGTTTCAGTGGATGGTTCCTCAATTTCATTTTTCTTTTCTAAATCAATCTCAATGGATAGTTTCTCAAATTCCTTGTTTATCTCAACTTCATCTTCATCATTTCTTTTGGAGAAAGAATTTGACTCATCGAACACTACATGAATAGATTCTACAACCGTCAATGTTCGTTTGTTATATAGTCTATAGGTTTTACTATCTAAGGCATACCCTAGGAAGATACCTTCATCTGATTTCACATCAAACTTTCCTAAATGTTCATTGTCTCTAAGCACAAAACATTTACAACCAAAGACATGAAAATATGATATGTTTGGTCTATGACCATTCCATAATTCGTACGGAATCTTATTAAGTGATGGTCTAATCAAAACTCTATTTAGAACATAACAGGCAGTATTCATTGCCTCAACCCAGAAATATTTAGGTAATTTATGTTCGTTCAGCATAGTTTTGGCCATTTCTTGTATAGACCTATTCTTCCTTTCAACCACACCATTCTGTTGTGCTGTTCTAGGAGCCGAAAAATTATGAGTTATTCCTAATGAGTTACAGTAGTCTTCCATACTTTGTTTTTAAAATTCTCTACCCCTATCACTTCGGATTTTAGTTATAGTATATCCCTTTTCATTTTGGATTTTCTTGCAAAAGTTTATGAATTGTTCACATGCTTCATCTTTGTGACCTAAGAATAGTACCCATGTGTATCTTGAATAATCATCAACCATAACAAATGAGTATGATTTTCCTTTTAAACTTTGAATTGGGTTTGGACCAAATAAATCTAAATGTAACATTTGAAGTGGCATAGTAGTTGATATTTCTTTCTTCTTCTTACAGCTTGTTCTTACTTGTTTTCCTAGTTGACAAGCCTCATAAATTTTATCTTTGACGAATTTTGTCTTAGGCAATCCTTTAACTAAGTCTCCCTTAACTAGTTTAGATATTAAGTCCCTATTTGCATGTCCTAGTCTCCTATACCAAATCCAACTAATTTCATTCATAATAGAGAAGCATGTCACACTCTGTGAGGTTAAGTTATCAAAACTGGTGGTATATACGTTTTCATGAGGCTCAGCAGTGAACAATATTTTATTGTCATATTTGTATTCCACAATGCATTTTTCATGTTCAAAAGACACTTTGTAACATTTATCACACAGTTGACTTATACTTAATAAGTTGTGCTTTAAACCATCAACTAGTAAAACATTATCTATAATTAGTGATGAATTATTACCAACTTTACCTACACCTGTGATCCTTCCCTTAGCATTATCTTCAAAAGTGACAAATCCTTCATCCTTGGGTGTGATGGATGTGAACTTTGCTTTATCCTTGGTTATGTAACATGAACATCCTCTATCCATATACCATCCGTCTTTTGAGGATGATGATCTTAAGCATATCTGCAAGACACAATCAGATAACTAGTTTTGGTACCCAGATTTTCTTGGGTCCATGGGGGTTAATACTAGTTTTTCCTTTGACTTTCCATACTTTCTTAATTTTCACATCTTTATTTTTGAAAGGAAAGTCAAATTTTATATGATCCAACCTCTTGCATTTAAAACGGGTAATATTTCTATGATAATCCTTAGTTGGAACATATGATTTTGACTCTCTTACAAAATATCCCATGTAAAGATGTTTTTGTTTTAGATTTTCTTTCCCATTAAAACCAACACCTTCCTTTTCTAGGGAATTTCTTTGAGCTCTTAGGAGTTTTTCAAAGTTATTTTTTCCTTCAATAAATTTACAAATAATCTCATATTTATCCTTCAAATTCTTTTCTAACTCCTCAATTTTCAAATCTTTCTCTTTCATGAGAGATGCATGAGATTCATTTTAGTATTCAACTAAACTTGAAAGTTCTTTGACTTTATTTTTCAAATCAGAAATTTTCTTAGTTTTCTTCTCAAGCATTTTAATAGAGTACAAATATTCTTATTTCAGTTCATCATATGAAAGCATGTCATTCTCATTTTCAAAATCACTAGAATAATAAGAAGATGATGAGAATGATGATTGTACCTCAAGGTCATCATGTGCCATTAGACACAGATTGGCAATCTCGTCATCACTGGATTCAAATTCTAAACAGCTTGTGTTGTGCGTATCCCAACTGACTTTTAATGTCTTCTTCTTTTTCTTGGAGGCTTTCATGAGTTTAGGACACTCAGGCTTGATGTGTCAAACCTCTCTGCAGTTGTAGCGTGTTGGTGGATCTTCCTTCATTTTCTTCATGCTTGACTATCCTCTTTCTGATTTTGAATTCTGAAATTTTTATTGAATTTCTTATTCTTCTTCAAGAACTTTCCGAACTTCTTTGTTAGTAAGGCCATGTCATCATCTGATTCTAAATCACTTTCCTCACTGGAGCAGTGAGATGACGCCTTAAGCACTGTGGCTTTATTTGCTTTACTTTGCTCATTCTTCCTCTCATTTATTGCAAGCTTATAGGGGATGAGTGATCCAATGAGTTCGTCAACAGACATCTCCTTGAGATTTCTCTCTTTTTCTATTGCTGTAACTTTAGCTTCCCAAACTGGAGGTAATCCCCTGAGTATTTTCCTGATCAACTCATAAGTAGGGTAAGTTTTTCCAAGTGCATTTAAAGAATTTGTAATGTGTGTGAATCTAGTGTACATGGATTGAATAGATTCATCAGCAGTCATCTGAAATGCTTCATATTCACTGGTGAGCATGTCTATCCTACTATATTTTACTTCCTTAGTGCCTTCATATGTAACTTCTAATTTTTCTCAAATTTTTTTAGCAGAGTTGCATGCCATTACCCTATTAAATTCATTTACATCTAATGCACAGAAAAGCAAGTTCATCGCAGTAGCATTTATTTGCATTGATTTCCAGTCCTCTTCAGTATATTCATCTTCAGTTTTAGGTACATTTACCTTGTCAATTACTTTCATGGGAACATGATTTCCCTTATTGACTATTTTCCATACCTTCCAATCTATATTTAATAGGTATATGCTCATTCGACGTTTCCAATAGGTGTAATTTACACCATAGAAAATTGGTGGTCTAGTGGATGAGTGTCCCTCACTGAATGGAGTTACACCGAGGTGTGTCATGTGATCTTTTTACTAATGAACTATTAAGTCTATATAAACCCGCTCTGATACCAAATGTTGATTTTGGTGCAATCCCAAGAGGGGGGTGAATTGGGTATTTTAAAAATTCTTTAAAACTTATTTACCACTTAGTCCCTATTCTTTATTTAACAAATTAATTATCAAGATCGTGAGAATCATTCAAAAAACACGTCTTAAATACAAGTAATGAAATGTAGTGCAGAAAGTAAAAAGAGTGAGGGAAGAGAGAAGGCAAACACAGTTTTTATGAGGTTCAGCCAACTCGGCCTACGTCATCACCTTGAGCAACCCACTCAAGGATTCCACTAAAATCCCTACTCCTTAAATTGTGACGGAGCTTCCCTTACAATCCGCTGCTTACAATAGGTACAACTTCCTCCTAATCCGCTGCTTATAAGAGATACAACTCCCTCCTCAAACCCGGTTCACAACCCGAACCTTGATTACAATATAATCTACAAAACTCTCAATGTTGCTTCTAACAAAGTTAGTGAGTATAATTGAAATTCCTAATACATAATCATATGATGAAACTTGAAGCTCAGAATGTATGTAACGACATAATCATTAAATGCAAGAGTATGATTCACTAATTTTTCCATTTATCAAATCTCCCAAAAGTATTTATATAAGTCAAAACTTTGGAGAACTTAGGTTAAATCTTTGAATACAAAAAAAACTTTTAAGATTGCAAAGGTTTGAAACACACTTTGTCACAACAATATTTCTCTCAAATGTTCAATCACAATATGATCTTTGTAATATGCAACTTAATATATATACACACACAATATGTATTCCAAAGATGAAAACACTGAATATAAAGTTTTCAAAGAAAAATATCCCTCAATACAATATATATATATATATATATATATATATATATATATATAGTTATGAGCTTCTAAGGATATTTAATCAAATGGTTTTGAAGTATTCAAAATATCAAGTCTTTAACTAAGGACACACTTGAATGATAACTATTTAATCAATGGCAAAAGAACAACTTTCTCAAGTAATAAACTTGTCAAAAACACTCTCTATATGTATATGAAAAGTCAAGATTGATCTCTCTAAGGATATTCAATAAAAGATGATGAGATGAGAAACTCTTGAAAATAATAAATCGATTTACCAAACCTCAATACCAAGTTGAAATCAAGATGTGTAAATGAAATCCCTTTTGTTTTTCTGAGCTGATTTGCCCAAGCTTGGTGAGTATATGTTGGAGTGCAGGCAATCGTATAGCAATATGATCAAGTCTTTTAATTCTATGTCAAAAAAGATGCTCCCTTCTTTTAACGTTGATCTTAGCTCCAGCACTAGGGTTTATATGTTCAATATATAGGTATCTTTCTGTAACGACCTGCTCAAATTCTATATATTTATATATTAAGTTAAACTGCGCTGATAACTCCGAACGAAATAAAACATCAACCTAAGCAGCAAAAAGCTGGAGTCAAGTATCCACAACCATGTACATATACAATACAATACCAAAGTGCTAAATACCCCAAATGATATACATACATAACTGAACTAGGGCTACACAAAAATATCCCTTTTTCCCAAATACACTCACCCTACTGGTAGGGTAGCACTGTAGCCCCTCTACCTATGAGCTTGATCTGCTCGCTTAGCTGGATCACCTAAAAAAATCAATTAAATGGGATGAGGCGATGCTCAGTAAGAAGAAACGTGTTATTACTAGGGTGTAGCAAGTGAGTCATATACTTGGAAAATATGATCTAAAAAAAAATACCATATATAACAAAACTAACAAAACTTGTATACTTGTTATCATATAAAACAAACTTATGTAGCTTAACATAAACTGATTATTCATAATGCTCTATTCATAATACTAATAATACTTATAAGTATAACTGTTGTCTTTAAATCTGATCATAATATGTATAAATAATAATTGTGAAAATTCCCTGGATGGAAAACTGGAGTTATGAATTAACCCCTCATGATAGGATTATGCAACCCGAAGGCGGGACCTAGCCTATCTCGCCGACCAGGGTAAGTCAACTGAACTCCAACAGTCAGATTGGCCCCCTCAACCCATATCTGATGGGGAGCCTTTCCACAACATTGGCACGATTGACTTTTGAATACCACCTATTATCTGAATAAAGGTTGCACTCTGAACTAAATATAGTTACGGTACCGTGCTCTACTGCTGAATATGGTCCATCAGGGTCTGATACTATATACGTAACTGATATTTCTAAAATAAAATACTGTTTACACCATGATTTTGTAACATCTGAAATAACCATAACATCATATAAATTGCTGAGTAAACTATAATAACCGAGTTTCTGAGATATCTTCTTAACTGAATAACTGAAATATCTGATTCACTGTATGAACTTAATGTTATGGTTTTGAAATAGGTATATCATAATATTATGAAAATACTACAAAATACAAGTGTATGCGCGCATGCTGAAAATTATAGAAACCTTGTACTAAGCTAATACTAACTCATGCCACACAATTAAATATCAACTTTTTCAAGCTTTGAACTGCATAAATAATTTGAATAATAATTTGCTAAAAACATATAATTTATACTAAATCATAATATGTTTGCCTAGCATAACATATTTCCCTTACCTGATTCTTGCTAAAAATCCTTTATTGAGACGAGTCCTTCATCCGTAGGGTTCTCCACTCAATACCCTGAAAACCAAATATCTCATAACAAAATATCATTATTTTTACGTCTACTACATTCCCTACAACTGCTGGAAATCCTAATTTTAACAAAAAGGCCTTATCTTGAATTTGGGATGAAATCCAACTTCGTCCCACCGACGATCCGCTCTGGCAGACTTAGGGAGAACTTTCCCAGGAGTGTCGTGGTGGCCTCAGATTATCGATCCGACGAACAGTGGGGCCGAAATCAAAGAGAGAAAGAAGAGGAACCATAGGGAGGAGAGAGAGAGAGAGAGAGAGAGAGAGAGAGAGAGAGAGAGAGAGAGAGAGAGAGAGAGAGAATTTCAACCATTTCTTACATAAAAATATGAGATTGGTACAATTTATACATTGGCCTTCGTCTACGAGCCACGTCACCTCGTCGACGAGGTTAATAAGGCAACTCGTTGATGAACTTCCCCCTTCATTGACAAAATTCAGAGTCTCCCATATATATTCTCGATATCTACTCGTCAACGAAGGATACCCTCGTCAACGAGCCCAAAGTGCAACGTCGTCGCGTTCATCGACGAAGTATGCTGTCTCCTTCTGTTTTTGTTTCCATTTCCCTCCCTCTTTATTATTTAAATATCATTATTCTTTGGGTCATTACATTCTCCCCTCCTTATAAAATTTCGTCCTCGAAATTTACTATTCAAATAACTCATCATCCCTTAAAGGCAAAATGGTCTACTTATTTTATTACCTGCCCTCACTTATGGCGGAGGAATACCGTGGTTACATGGGTAGTTCTGGGAGATTACAACTATAAAAGAAAATTCCCCCAAAACCAAAATACTATCTATCCTATACACTACATTACAATTCTACTGTACTAATCAAAATAAAATTATTATTACCTTAATTATACATCACTGCTGTATTCACTAAACAAGTGGGGATATTTTCGTCTGACCTCATCTTCAAGCTCCCACAAGACTTCTTCTATTGTGTGATTCTTCCACAGGACTTTTACTAATGGTATCTTCTTATTGTGCAATTCGTGTTCTTTTCTATCTAGGATCTGCACTAGAGCTTCCTCATATGCCATAAAATCACCAAGCCCCAATTCTTTATAGCTAATAATATGGGAAGGATCTGAGATGTATTTTCTTAACATAAAAACATGAAACAGGTCATGAATCCTGAATAAAGATGGTGGTAAAGCTAGCTGATAAGCCACTGACTCAATTTTATCAAGTATCTCAAATGGGACAATGAACCTAGGGCTCAACTTACCCTTCTTCCCAAACCTCATGATCCCCTTCAATGGTGTTATTTTTAAAAATACATGATCACCCACTTCAAATTCCATTTCGCGGCAGCAAGTATCCGCGTAGCTTTTCTGCCGACTTTGTGCTGCACTAATTTTATCTCGAATGAGTCGGACTTTATCGTATGCCTGCTGTACTATTTCTGGCCTCAAAACTCACCTCTCACCCAGCCCACTCCAGTATAAAGGGGAACGACACCTCCTACCATAGAGTGCTTCATAAGGAGCTATGCCAATGCTAGCCTGGTAACTGTTGTTATAAGCAAATTCCACTAATGGCATATACTGAGTCCAGCTACTCCCAAAATCCAATACACACGCTCACAACATATCCTCAAGTACCTGAATCGTTCTCTTTGTCTGATCATCTATCTAAGGATGGAAAGCAGTGCTGAATGCTAGCTGAGTCCCCAATGCTTCCTACAAGCTCCTCTAGATCCGCAATGTAAAACGTGGATCACAGTTTGAGACTATGGATATCGGGGTCCGAGACTATACAGCACAACTAGCAGTAGTAGTTCAGCACCCAATTTAGATGGACTTGGAAAGGCTTGGCGTGGAATTAGTGGAGGATGATCCTTAAGCACTTATTGCTAGTCTGGTTGTACAACCTACACTATATGAAAGAATTAAAGCTGCTCCGGGGGATGATCCAAAATTAGTAGAAGTAATAGCTAGAATACAAGATGGTTGGGGAGATGAATTCAGCATTTTTGACAATGGGGCTTTGATATTTCGCATCAGATTGTGTGTGCTTGCGGATGACAGTATCAGGAGGACGATTCTAGAACAGACAAATAGATCCTTGTACACTGTTCATCCTGGCAGTACGAAAATATATAGGGATCTATGGGAGTATTTCTGGTGGAGTGGCATGAAGAGGGAAATAGCAAAATTTGTGCAGCAATGCTTGATGTGCCAGCAGGTTAAGGCTGAGCACCAGAGGCCGGCTGGTCAGTTGCAACCACTTTTCATTCCTGAGTGGAAGTGAGACCACGTATCCATGGATTTTGTTACTAGGTTACCGTCGGCGCCACATGGTCAGAATGTCATCTGGGTAATTATTGATAGGCTAACAAAGACAGCTCATTTCTTGCCCATTAGAGTTAGCTACCCTATGAAAAGGTTAGCAGAGATTTCGATTTATGGCTCAAAGCATCAGCCACCACATTTTCTTTACCTGGGTGGTAACTGATGGTATAGTCATAATCCTTGATGAGTTCTAACCACTTCCTTTGCTGCATATTCAATTCTTTCTGTGTAAAGAAATACTTTAGGCTCTTATGATCTGAAAATATTTCACATCTCTCACCATATAAGTAATGTCTCCAGATCTTCAGTACATGTACAACTGCAGCCAATTCCAGATCATGAGTTAGGTAGTTATTTTCATATTCTTTCAACTGCCTAGAAGCGTATGCTACCACCCTACCATGCTGCATCAGTACACAACCGAGCCCTCTCAAAGATGCGTCACTGTAAATCACATACCCATCACCTCCTGATGGAATCGTCAGTATTGGTACAGTGACAAGCCGCTGCTTTAATTCCTGAAAACTCTGCTCGCATTCTTCATCCCATAAAAACCTGGCATTTTTCCTAGTCAAATATGTGAGAGGTCCTGATAAGGCTAAAATCCCCTCAACAAACTAACAGTAATAACCTGCCAGTCCCAAGAAACTTCTAACTTCTTGCACATTCCTCGACCTAGCCTAATTCACCACCGCATCAATCTTATTGGGATCCACTAAAATATGGTCTCCTGAGATCACGTGGTTTAAGAATGCAACTTTCTCAAGCCATAACTCGCACTTGCTAAATTTGGCATAGAGTTTCTCTTCCCAGAGTGTCTACAAAACCTATCTCAAAAGCACCTCATGATCCTCAAAACTCCTCGAGTACACCAGTATATCATCAATAAAAACTACTACAAACTGATATAAATACTGGTGAAAAATTCTATTGATCAAGTCCATAAACACAGCTGGGGCATTTGCAGACCAAACGACATAACGAGGAATTCATGGTGCCCATACCTAGTCCTGAAGGTTGTCTTCATGACATCCTCTGGTTTTACTCTCACTTGATGATACCTTGATCTGAGGTCGATCTTGGAATATACTCGTGTACCCTGGAGCTGATCAAACAAATCGTCTATATGGGGTAGAGGATATTTATTCTTAATAGTAACCTTGTTGATTTCTCTGTAATCAATACACATCCTCAAAGACCCGTCTTTCTTCTTTACAAACAGCACTAGAGCTCCCTATGGCAATACACTGGGTCGTATAAATCCCATATTCAACAAGTCTTGCAACTGATTCTTCAATTCTCCTAATTCAGTTGGAGCCATACGATAAGGAACCTTAGAAATCGGTGCCGTTCCTAGAGGTAAATTTATGAAAAAATCCCCCTCGCGTTTAAGAGGCAACCCTAGTAGCTCCTCTGGAAAAACATCCAAAAATTCTCATACGACTGGGGTGCTGTCGAGCTTCGATTCATTCTTTGACGCTTCCTTTACAAAAGCCATAAACTCCTGACTTCCATCCCGAAGTAGTCTGCTTACCCGTATAGCTGATACTATTTGCAATGGAGCATGTACACATGAACCAACAAACCTGAATTCTTGCTCACTAGGGGGTCTGAAAATTACTTCCTTATGATGGCAATCAATACTGGCATGATTAATTAGCAACCAATCCATTCTTAATATTACATCAAACCCACACATATCAAACACAATCAGATTTGCTAGTAGCACTCTCCCCTGAATTTTTATTGGATAACCCTTGAGTACCTTTTGACACCGCAACACTAACCCTGATGGTATAGCTACCGACAACTATATATCTAATGATTGGGTCTCACTTCTAGATAATTTAACATAGGATGCAGAGACAAATGAATATGTAGCACTTGAATCAAATAAGACAATAACTGGATATGATAACATAGTAAAAGTACCTATCACCACATTTTTGGCAGTCTCAGCATCACTTGGCGTCAAAGCGTAAACTTTTTCCAAGGCCACATTCCTCTGCTGACCTCCCTGAGCCACCTGATAACCCCCCGATAGGGCCTGGGAGCTGGGACCTGGTCTGGAAGACCTGGGCATGCACGTGCCATGTGGCCGGGTCTCCCACAGCAATAGCACACATCTTTCCCTGCCCGGCACTCCCCCAAATGATGTCTCCCACACGTCTGACATACCGGAAAAGTCAGCGTACCCTGATTCTCACAAGGTCTTGTCGTCTGCCACCGATCTCCCCTATCATGACCCGCTCTCCATGAACCCTTACTAGAGCCAGCCTGAAAACTCTAAGGCGCAGGCCTGTTCCTATGACTCTGAGCCGCTATACCCTTCTATATACCACTCTCAATGATCGCAGATCTGTCTACAACCTCTGTAAATGTCTGAGCCTTGAAACCAATCACCCACTTAAAAAAGTTTTCCCTCAATCCTTATTTAAACTTCCTTGCCTTTTTATCTTCATCAGGTGCTAGATGTGGAGCAAAATGTGACAACTCGATAAGTTGAGCCACGTACCAAGATACAATTATCTGCCCCTGTACTAGGCACATAAACGATAAACCGAGCCGCGTACTAAGATATAGTCATCTGCCCCTGTACTAGGTGCATAAACTTTGCTGCCTTCGTGCTCCGAATGACCGAGGGAAAATATCACTCGAAGAACAACTCCATGAATTGGTCCTAAGTCCCTAGCACCAGAACCGGCCTCTGCTCCTCTATCAATCCCGCTAATCTCCATCGATGCTTTGCCTTTCCTATGAATTTAAATGCTACAAATACCACCTTTTGCTTATCTGTACAATGAAGCATTCCTATACTCTGGTATTACTTCCACTGCACTTTAAAGTCTACAGAACCTAGCAACCTAGGCTCTGATACCAAATTGTAACGACCTGCTTAAATTCTATATATTTATATATTAAGTTAAATTGCACTAATAACTCCAGACGGAATAAAAAATCAACTTAAGCAGCAAGAAGCTGAAGTCAAGTATCCACAACCATGTACATATACAATACAATACCAAAGTGCTAAATACCCCCAAATGATATACATGCATAACTAAACTAGGGCTACACAAAAATACCCCTCTTTCCCAAATACACTCACCCTACAGGCAGGGTAGCACTGTAGCCCCTCTACTTGGAAAATCTGATCTAAAAAAAAAATATCATATATAAAAAAATTGAGAAAACCTATATACCTGTTATCATATAAAACAAGCTTATGTAGCTTAACATAAATTGATTATTCAGAATGCTCTATTCATAATACTGATAATACTTATAAGTATAACTATCGTATGTAAATCTGATCATAATATGTATAAATAATAACTGTGAAAATTCCTTGGATGGAAAACTGGAGTCATGAATTAACCCCTCATGATAGGGTTGTGCGGCCCAAAGGCGGGACCTAGCCTGGCTAGCCGACCAGGGTAAGTCAAATGAACTCCGATAGTCAGATCGGTCCCCTCAACCCATATCTGATGGGGAGCCTATTCACAACATAGGCAAGATCGACTTCTAAATACCGCCTATTATCTGAATAAGGGTTACACTCTGAAATGAATATAGCTACGGTATCGTGCTCTGCTGCTGAATATGGTCCGTCATGATCTGATACTATATACGTAACTGATATTTCTAAAATAAAATACTATTTTTACCATGATTCTATATCATCTAAAATAACCATAACATCACATAAATTGCTGAGTAAACTATAATAACCGAGTTTCTGAGATATCTACTTGACTGAATAACTGAAATATCTGATTCACTGTATGAACTTAATGTTGTGGTTTTGAAATAGGTATATCATAATATTTTGAAAATACTGCAAAATACAAGTTTCTGCGTGTATGCTAAAAATCATGGCATTTTGTAAATTATGGAAACCTTGTACTAAACTAATACTAACTCATGCCACACAATTAAATATCAACATTGTTAGGCTCTGAACTGCATAAATAATCTGAATAATAATTTGTTGAAAACAGATAATTTATATTTAATCATAATAGGTTTGCCTAACATAGAATATTTCCCTTACCTAATTTCTACTAAAAATCCCCTACTGAGATGGGTCCTACACCCACAAGGTTCTCCACTCAACACCCTAAAAACCAAATATCCCATAACAAAATATCATTATTTCTACGTCTACTACATTTCCTACAACTGTTGGAAAGCCTATTTTAACAAGAAGGACTTACCCTGAATCTGGGATGAAATCCAACTTCATCCCACTGACGATCCGCTTCGACAGACTTAGGGAGAACTTTCCCAGGAGTTTTGTGGCGGCCTTAGATCTTCGATCCAATGAATGGCAAGGCCGAAATCAAAGAGAGAATGAAGAAGAACCATAAGGAGCAGAGAGAGAGAGAATTTTTGCCATTTTCTACGTAAAAATCTGAGATTGGTACAATTTATACACTAGCCTTCATCAACGAGCCATGTCACCTCATCGATGAGGTCAAGAAAACAACTCGTCGAAGAACTTCCCCCCTCATCGACGAAATTCAGAGTCGCCCAAATATATGCTCGGTATCTACTTGTCGACGAAGGACACCCTTGTCGATGAGCCCAAAGTGCAATGCCATCGACGAACGCTGCCTCCTTCTGTTTCTATTTCCATTTCCCTCCCTTTTTATTATTTTAATACCATTATTCTTTGGGTCATTACATATTGTCCTTAAATTATGTATTTTGTCTTTTCAGGATGGACCTAGGGAGCAGTGGTACGAATGCTGGAGGTAACAGAGCCAGACCTTCCAGTATGGGGGGTCGAGATTTCGATGCGGTATTGCATAGCGTCACCCAACAAGTGATGGCTGAGATGGCCAAAAGCTCGGGGGAGCGTAGCTGCATGATCGAGCAATTTATGCAGATGAGACCTTCATAATTTTCTGGAGGAGCCTACACTTTAGCAGCTGAGAACTGGGTCCAAAATATTGAGGATATGTTGGCATTACTTCCATGTACAAATGAACAGAAGGTAGTATTTTCGATGTTCAAATTGTATGAGGAGGTAAAACGCTAGTAGAGATCGGCGAAGTTGATTAAGGAACAGATGCTTGATTCGGTAGCGGTGATGTGGGGCCATTTCAGGAGTTGTTCTTTGATCGGTACTTCCCCGCCACTGTTAGGAGAGCGAAGGTAGCCTAATTCTTACACCTAACTTAAGAACAGTTGATAGTACAACAATATGCAACTAGCTTTATAGATTTATCTCGATTTTCCCCACATTTGGCACCGAATGAGGAGAAAAAGGCGAGGAAGTTTGAGGAAGGCCTGATACAAAATATGTTTTAGCAGGTTATTGGATTTTTGGCTCAGACATTCGCGGAGGTTGTGGACAGAGCTGCTATTATTGAGAGTGGCATGCAGAGAGGTACTGCAGCTCGGAGCTAAAGGAAGAGACCCAAGCCTTAAGGTTTCTAGGCGGGGCCCATGGAGAGGAGACTGTTATAGTGGAGGTCAGAGGTAGATGACGAGACCTCATGAGAATTAGGGTGTACAGACCTACCCTATGTGTCAGACATGTGGGAAGAAATATCTGGGAGAAGGTCGAGCAGGGAGAGACGTTTGCTATCATTGTGGGAGATCTGATCATATGGCATAAGCATGTTCAAGACCGCCAACCCAAGCCCCAGCTCCCAGACCATTTCGAGGTGGTTATCAAGTGCCTCATAGAGGCCAACAGAGGAATGTAACCTCGGTGAGGGTTTATGCTTTGACGTTGGGAGACGCCGAGGCTGTCGGAGATGTTATTATAGGTACACTTATTGATTTACCATATAAAACTGTTGTTTTTTTTCATTTAGGTGCCACCCACTCATTTGTGTCATCAGGATATGTTAGATTGTCCAGATTTGAGACACAGTTTCTAGATATTGAGTTGTCTGTAGCTACGCCGACTGGATCAATTGTGAGATGTAAGAGGGTACTTAAAAACTATCCAATAGGCATTTAGGAGAAAATATTACCAGCCAACCTCGTGGTATTAGATATGTAGGGGTTGGATATTATTTTGGGTATGGATTGGCTGGCAGCTAATTATGCCAGCATTGATTTCCAATAGAAAGAGGTGATCTTTAGACCCTTGAGAGAGTAGGAATTCAGATTTATGGGGTCATATGTGCACACCTCGCCACAGTTTGTGTCAACTATTCAGGCGAGGAGGCTACTTCAGGGTGTTTGTCAGGGATATGCTGCCTACATAAAGGAGCTGCCCAAAGAGGAATTGAAATAGGCCGACATTCCAGTAGTTAGAGAATTTTCAGATGTCTTTCTAGAGGAATTACCTAGCTTACCACCAGATTGGGAGGTAGAATTTTCAATTGATCTGCTTCTAGGGATGACACCGATATCTAAAGCACCTTACAGAATGGCTCCAACTGAATTGAAAGACTATCTATAGGAGTTATTAGAAAAAGGTTTTATCAAGCCTAACGTGTCGCCTTGGGCGGTGCCAGTCTTGTTCGTTAAAAAGAAAGATGAGACCATAAGGATGTGCATTGATTATAGAGAGATAAATAAAGTGACTCTAAAGAATAAATATCCTCTTCCCAGAATTGATGATCTATTTGATCAGCTCTAGGGGACTCAAGTCTACTCCAAGATTGACCTCAGGTCAAGTTATCATCAAGTGAAAGTTAAAGTGGAGGACGTCTCGGAGAAGACTTTTAGGACTAGATATGGGCACTACAAGTTTCTCGTTATGGCGTTTGGTCTGACGAATGCACTGGCAACATTTATGGACCTAATGAATCAGGTGTTCCATCTATTTATGGATTAGTTTGTTGTGGTATTTATAGATGATATACTGGTTTACTCAAAGATCTTTGAGGAACATGAGCATCATTTGAGGCTGGCATTGCAGGTATTGAGGGACAAAAAGCTATATGTGAAATTCAAGAAATGTGAATTCTGGTTGAGACAGGTTACCTTTTTAGGGCATGTGATCTCTGGGGATGGTATATCTGTTGACCCAGGCAAGATAGAGGTAGTGGTAGATTGGGTAAGGCCGAGAAATGTTCAGGAGGTCAGGAGCTTTCTAGGTTTGGCAGGGTATTACCGGCGCTTTGTAGATGGTTTTTCCAGACTATCAGGTCCCTTAACACGGCTCATGAGAAAGAATGCGAGGTTTAAATTTTTCTGATGAATGTGAGCAAAGCTTCCAGAAGTTGAAGCAGCGGTTGGTCACCACCCTGGTGTTAGCTATTCCATCAGGAGAGGATGGTTTTGTCATATATAGTGATGCGTCACAGAGTGGGCTCGGGTGCGTATTGATGCAACATGGGAGAGTCATTGCTTATGCATCTAGACAACTTAAAGAACATAAGAAAAACTACCCTATGCATGATCTAAAATTAGCAGCGGTGGTGTATGCTCTAAAAATCTAGAGGCACTATCTCTATGGTGGGAAATGTGAAATTTTCAGTGATTATAAATGCTTAAAGTATTTCTTCACCCAGAAAGATTTAAATATGCAACAAAGAA
The DNA here is from genome assembly GCF_029873635.1 of Malania oleifera. Lineage (NCBI taxonomy): Eukaryota > Viridiplantae > Streptophyta > Magnoliopsida > Santalales > Ximeniaceae > Malania > Malania oleifera. Next base: position 71,568,559 of record NC_080419.1, on the reverse strand, counting down.
GATGGTTGGAGCTTATCAAGGATTATAATTATATTATCTGCTATCATCTAGGGAAAGCAAACGTGGTGGCTAATGCACTAAGCAGGAAAACAACAGGAGCAGCGGTGTCAGCAGTGGAGATTCATCACCCTATCCAGATGGATTTGGAGAGGTTAGGCATAGAGCTAATAGAGGGGGATCACCAAGATTTCATTGCCAATCTGGTGGTACAACCTAATTTACAATAAAGAATTAAACTCGCTCAGAAGAATGACATAGAATTAGCAGAGTTGATAAAGAAAGTGCAAAACGGACAAGAGAAGGATTTCAACATATCAGATGACGGAGCCCTGAAGTTCTATACCAGACTATGTGTTCTTGGAGATGCTGAGATTAGGAGGACTATTTTAGAAGACGCACACAGATGCCTATACACCGTGCATCTAGGTAGTACTAAAATGTATCGTAGATTAACAGAAAAATGCCGCTCACTTTATCCCTATTAAATTCAGCTATTCTATGAATAGGCTAGCAGAGCTGTACATTCAGGAGGTAGTTCGCACCCACGGTGTGCTAGTATCTATAGTCTCAGAACGAGATCCCTGATTTACTTCACTATTTTGGAAGAGCTTTCAGGAGGCTATGGGAACACATTTAGCATTCAACACAAATTTTCATCCTCAGACTGATGGGCAGACTAAGAGAACGATTCAGATTCTTGAGGATATGTTATGAGCTTGCGTGTTGGATTTTGGGCGTAGTTGGACCCAATATCTGCTGCTGGTGGAATTCGCATATAATAATAACTATTAGGCCATCATTGGCATGTCACCATACGAGGTGTTATATGGTAGGAGGTATCGTTATCCACTGTATTAGGATGAAGTGAGTGACATGCGAGTTCTAGGACCGGAATTGGTGCAGTAGGCATACGGTAAAGTCCGACTAATTAAAGATAGAATTAGTGCAACTCAGATTCGGCAGAAAAGTTATGCAGATACTCGCCACCAGGAGTTAGAGTTTGATATGGGAGGTCAGGTATTTTTTAAGATAGCTCCACTGAGAGGAATTATGAGATTTGAGAAAAAGGGTAAGTTGAACCCTAGGTACATTGGCCTATTCGAGATACTTAAGAGAGTGGGGTCAGCTGTCTACAAGCTAGATCTGCCACCAGCTTTGTTTATAATACATGATGTATTTCATGTTTCCATGTTGAGGAAGTATGTCCTAAATCCTTCCCACATGGTCAGTTATGCAGAGATAGAACTCAGTGATACCTTGGCTTATGAGAAAACTCGAGTGCAAATTTTGGACAAGAAGGAACAGGAATTGTGTAGTAAGAAAATACCATTAGTAAAAGTCCTGTGAAGGAATCACGCGGTGGAAGAAGCTTCTTGGGAACTTGAAAAATAAATACGACAGAAATACTCGCACTTTTTCTGCAAGGATTAATAATAATCAGTAAAAGATACAGGTAATTATGTTAAATTTCTTTTTGTATAGGATAGTCAGTATATGTAATACTTTATGTTAGTAGATAGTGTTTTGGTCATGGGAAAATTTTATTTTATGTGTATTTGTAATCTTCCAGGACCCTAAATGTAACCACGATATTCCTCCACCACAAGTGAGGATAAGTAATAAAATAAGTAGCCATTTTCCTCAAAGGATGGTATTCAATATAGATAGTAAATTTCGAGGACGAAATATTTTTAAGTAGGAAAGAATGTAGAAACCCCGAAAATTATAGTAAATAATAATAAAGGAAAGGAGGAGAAAGGAAATTCAAAAAGGGGAAAAGGCAGGTTTCATCAACGAACCCTCCGGTTTCATCGACAAACTCCTTACTGGATTCGTCACACGCCATGTGTCCCGTTGATGAAAGATTACCAAGAGGGGTAATTTCAGGTCCTAAAATTCATTGATGAAAGTTATGAATTTGTCAACGAACTCCCTTCTTGGCCCCGTCTACGAAATGACGTGTCTCGTCGAAGAAGCAAGTTATATAAATAGCCCAAACTTGGATTTCAGCGAGCAATTTCACATGCAAACTCCTTTTCTCTCTCTAAACTTCATCCTCCACTCCTCCTCTCTAGATTTTTCGCACGGTTCTCCGCTGATTTGACGATCAGAAGCCGCCGCGCTACTCCTGGGAAGATTCTCTTCAAGTTTGTTGGAGTAGATCGTTGATTAGGCGAATTTGGGCACCATCCCAAAATTTGGGTATGTTAGGTATTTTAAGTTTTATAAGGCATTTGGTGTTTTTGGACTGAGGAGAATATATTAGGTAAGATAATACTGAAGTTTTGTTGGGAAAAATATAAATTTTAGGGTGTTGTATTGGAAAAATTGCAGGTGTAGGTTTGGTTAGTTTGTGGGCTTCTCAGTAAGCTAGGTAAGAGAAATATGCTATGCTAGCAAATTCAGGAATTTTTATGAGTATCAAATATAATATTTGAATATGAGTACAGGGTGTGATTTTGAATACGCAAGAATGTAGAATTATACAGATTTTAATACATGAGTTTTATTTGGTGTGTGGCATGAGTTTGTAATTATTCAATACAAAATTTATACAGTCCTCAAAATATCATGAAATATATAAATATGTTTTATAGAATTATAAATTCCCAGTATACATATAGATAGATAATTTATAGAATATTTAGAAACATGATTTATAACATTTTCAGGTTACTATAACTTTAGAACCATGATATTTAGATATTCAGTCAGATATTCAGATATAAAAACATTTAGATATTCAGTCAATTATTTAGATCAATTTTACAGTATTATGGTTATTCCAAAATCATGACAAAAACAGTAAGATAATTATAAATACCAGTATTATATAGTATCAGGCCCTGATGAATTATTCAGTCAGATTCAGTCAGCAGAGCACGGTACTGTTGCTATTTCAATTTAGAGTGCAATTACATAACTCAGATAGCATGTGAATTTTTCAGTAGTCGATCATGCTTATGTGTTCGACAGGCTCCCTGTTAGGTAGGGTTGAGGAGGTTGATCTGACTTTCGAAGTTCAATTGACTTATCCTGGTCGCCCAACCAATGTTAAGTCCTGCCAACGAGCTACACAATCTGTCATGAGGGGTTAAATCATGACATACAGTTTTCCTAGATTCGAAGGATTTAGTGCAGGAGATTGAAGGATTTCTTGTGTTGGAAACTAAGTCAAGCAAAATACCAGGGTTCAGGAGCCTGAAGTTTAAGAAAAAATAGGGTTTCATGCATTAAATATTAAGGGCCGCCTAAAGAATAAGTGCAGGCACCTGAAGAATTTTCTAGGATAAAATTCAGCAGGCAGTAGCTATTTGGTCACCTGAGGTTTAGAGCTCAGGCACCTGAAGTACATGTAGGAGCCTGAAGTTATCAGCTCTATCAACTAAAGTTCTTCAACTTCTGAAATTTCCTTATTTCCTTGTGTTGAACCTTTCTAACTTATTTCTCTTATTGTATAATGGTTCAAGTTTCTATTTTTATTGATGTATACCTTTCTTTTAAGAGCACTTATGTTATAATCTTTTAGATTTTCATTTTGTTTTATTTTGAACATCCAACGTTTATTTATCCTGCTACTTTCTATTTTATATTTGTATGAAGTTATTTCATTTTTGGTACCCATATTTTCTTGGGTTCGGTTGATTTGTCAAGGGATATTTCTTTTTATTTTCCATACCTGTTTAGTCTTCACACCCTTTCTCTTAAATAGACATTCAAATTTGATATGCCCATTTTTCTTACATTAATAACATATTGTATTAGTGTAGGCATTACTAGATGTGGTAGCATAGTCTTTAGATTCTTTTGAAAAATAACCCACATAAAGATTCTTTTTCCTTATATTTTTAATTCCATTAAAACCAATGCCTTCTTTACTTAGAGTCATCCTTTATGAGCCTATCATCTTGTCAAAGTTTGCTTTTCCTTTTGTAAAGTTATAAATGATTTTTTCTTTATCTTCAGCTTGATTTTTGAGATCTTTTATCTCTATCACTTTCTTGTTATCAACCTTCTTTTGTGATTTCTCTAATTCTAGAGATAATTTTCTTACTTTATCCTCTAATTCAAAAATATATATATCTTTCTTATATTCTATAGAGGACAGGGATCGAAGGTCTTCTATCATTTTTTTATTCTTACTTTCTAATTCTTTGATTCTCAAATCTTTTTCTTTTTTAGCAAGATTTTTGAATTCTAACTCCTTTGTCATAGCTTCATTCTTACTTTCCATTTTCTTGATTCTTGAATCATTTTCTCTTTCAGCAATTTCAAGTGATTCTAACTCTTTCATCATTCATTCATTCTTGTTTTCAATGAAGTATTTTACTTAGTTACTTTGATTAGCATCTTATGAACTTTGAATAAATCATTTTGAAGTTCTTCATAAGATGGCATGCTTTCATCATTGGATTCATTTGATGAATCATTACAAGAATCATTTATAGAATTAGATGATGAGCTTTCCTTATCGTCCCAAGTCATAAAACAGGTATAAGCAGCCTCTTGGTCACTTGATTCATTTTTTGAACTACTTGTGTTATCCCAAGTAGTGGCTTTCATGGCCTTTTTCGTTTTATTTTTAGATTCTTTTTTTAGTAATGGACATTCTAGTTTTATATGTCCAACTTTATTACAATTGTAACACGTAGGAGTTTTATTCTTTGATTTCTTGGTGCTAATAACTTCTTCTTCTGATTCAGAGTTTTGATTTCTTCTCTTGAATTTGTTTCTCCTTCTTGGTATCCTTGCTAGATTTTTAGATATGAAGGCTACTTCATCTTCATCCATTTCTTCTTCACTACTTGAGTTGTCTTTTAAGGCTTTGAAGGCTATTGATTCTTGGGCTTTGGTTTTTCCATTCTTTTCATTCATTGTCATTTCAAATGTAAGTAGAGAACCTATAAGCTCATCTAAGGAAGTGGTTTTCAGATTTCTTCCTTCAGTTATGGTAGTGGCTTTTGGTTCCCATTTTGGTGGCAGCCCTCTAAGAATTTTCCTAATCATTTCATAAGTAGTGTAGGTTTTTCCTAGTGCATTTAGGGAATTTATTATGTGAGTGAACCTAGTGAACATATTAGTTAAGGATTCATCCTAAAAGCTTCATATTCACTTCTAAGCATATCGATCCTATTATCCCTAACATCTATAGTGCCTTCGTAAGTGACTTCAAGCTTGTCTCATATTTCCTTTGCTGATTTGCGAGCCATTACTCTATTAAATTCATTGGCATCTAAAGCACAATATAGAGCATTCATAGCACTAGAATTTATTTCCAACATTTTATATCCTCTTTCACTCATGTCTTTCTTTTCCTTAGGTATTTTTTCTCCATCTTCTAATGTGGTAGGAATTAGATCGCCATCCATGAAAACCTCCCAAGCTTTCCAATCTATGGTTTGAAGGTATATTTGCATTCTCTTTTTCCAAAAGGTATAGTTGTGTCCACAAAATATTGGTGGCCTAGTTGAAAATTGTCCTTCTTCAAAGGGAGCTATGCCTTAGTGAGCCATTAGGATCTTTTTATAACTACTAAGTAAGATTTTCTATAACCCCGCTCTGATACCAATTGAAAAGTAAGGTGTAGACCCAAGAGGGGGGTAAATTGGATTTTAAAACTTTCTTTTAATTCCTATAAGAACTTTTTCTTGATTAATCAATTTTAGACTTGTTTGTTTAACTTTCCAATCACACAGGAACTTAGTTCCTTTATTTAATCTACAACCACACAACTATTCAATCTTTCAAATAATCAATCAACCACAATTTGAAAGCAAACAACCAAGTGATTTTCCAAGTACAAGTTAACTTCAGTACTATTTAGATTTGCAAGATTCAGCACTCTTTGAAATATAAACACAATCCACTCAATATCAAACTTTTAAATCATTCAATCACAATATAGCGTTTGTTTTCAGCCCTGAATATATCAATTTGAATCAAGCCTTGTATATATGAAATTTGTCTTTCAATTTGATATTGAATATAACATCCAATCACTCTTTCCAAATACTTAGACCTTAAATAAACTTTAAGTTAAAGAGTCTTGGGGTGTTGAATCAATCAACGTACTACTTTACAGTTTCTGCAAAAGATTGATCAACTAACGTACTCCCTCTTGATTTCCGCAATCCCAAAAGCAAATTAAATTTTAAGTTTATTTAATATCTAATTCATGTAATGTATATAATTCAGATATTTAAAACATCCACGCAATTTTTTATGTACTGAAAATAAAGAGAGTAAGGGAAAGAGAGAATGAGACAAGATTTTTACTAGGTTCGACTTATACCAAGCCTACGTCCTCGCCTTTGGCAAACCACCAAAGGATTCACTTAGCCTGTTCCTTTAACTGGCGAAACAAACCTTTACAACGCTCCTTGGTTAAGGATAGATCCCACCTTCTCCAAATGATATTCCCTCGTTCGGTCACTCCTTACATAGGCTAGGCCCCGCCTTTCTAAGCAATATCCCCTTGCTTAGCCAACGATCTAAACAATTCTTGGAATTTTCAATCTACAAGATATAGATCAAATAGACATGTACAAATAATGCTCACACAAAGAGCTAATTAGTACAATTTAGAAACTAATATACTTCAATTCAAAATACAAAAAAAATGAAGTAAAAAGCTCAATGTAAATATCACAAGTTTACTTCTCTTTGATGAGGATCAAGAAATTAAATCAGATACTTTAGAGAAGATGTAAAAGCTTAGAAATTTCCCAAAAAATTCGCAACAATTCAGCACTTAGAACATATAGCAAAAGCTTTGAGTAAGAGAGATTTTGAAAGAATGTTCAACGCTTGGTGTGAATGTGAAGATCATAAAACATGTATTTATAGGCTTGAGAAACATTCACATTCATGTTGCCCAAGTTTACTTGGAGTGCCCTCCAAGTTTCTAAAAAGATTGGGGCGCAAGTCAATTAGATTTGACAATTAGAAGTTTAAAAAATCTGCCCGTTGCCATACTTTGGTTGCCTAAAGTGCAACCTCGATCACCTGAAGTGAGTTCAGGAGCCTGAAGTTACAGGGTCAGGTGCCTAAAGACATATTGCCTGTTTTAAATTTCTTTAGCAAAATCTTTGGTCGCCTGAGGTTTTCACCTCGGTCGCCTGGACAGTAAATAAACAGTTTTCTTCTTTCTTTTTCGAAGATATTTGACTTCCCTACTTTCTTGCTTTTGAAAAATATTTCCGGGGTTTTAGAATAAAGTCTCTAAGTCCATATTACTCTCCTAAAGAGCTTCTATTCATTTGAAATGATATTGAAATTGGAATAGCTTCCCAAGAGGGGGGTGAATTGGGTTTTTTTTTAAAAAAAATTTAGTCCTTTAGGATTAGTTATTTTAAGTTGTAAGACTTATAAACAATCACAATCAACATAGTAAGATCAAACACTCAATTTATGTAACAATAAACCTGTATATATATGTGAAAATTTGATGAACTCAGTATAAGCCCTGTATCACAATTATTCTTCTTTCTAATGTTTAGTTTTTAAATAAACTTTCAGATTAATAGGTCAAGGATAATCAACCAACGTAGTCCCTTTCAGTTTCCTCAATTAATGTTGATTTATCCAAAATGAATCACCTTCCGGTCTATTTAATAACCAAACATTCAGAATTGAAATTTAAAGCAACCACACAGATTATATCATTTTTAAAAATAAAAATAAAGAGTAGAGTAAATAAAGAAGAACACAAGGATTTTTATGAGGTTCGGCTTCAACACAGCCTACGTCCTCGCCCTTGGCAAAACCGCCAAAGGATTCACTATTATCGTTCCTTTATTAGCCGAAACAAAACCAGTTACAAGCACTCCTTGGGTAAGGCTAGAGCCCGCCTTCTTGAAACAATATCCCCTTGCTTGGTCCAACGATTCAATACTCAAACCATCAACTAATCCTGTTACAAAGATAGAAAACAAGACGTACAAGAACTTGCTTCTTAAAGAGCTGATTAGTACAAATTTGAAACACTTATGCACTTCAGTAAATTCAAAATATGAATATCAAAATGAAGCTCTTAGAAACTTATCACCATAAGTATCTTTCAATAAATGAAAGAATCAACAACTTGATGCTCAAACACAGTGAGAGATTCAGCAAAACTTCTCTTAACTTCGAGCAAGGATGAGAGCAATCGAAGCACTTTCAGAATTTCAGAATGAGAGAGTAAGATAGAAAAATATGATTTCTTAATGATCTTGGTGTGTTGAAATCAATGTATCTTGGGGTTATTTATAGATGTAGAAAACCTTCTTGCTTGTTCCCCAAGAATACTTAGAGTTGTTTCCATATATTAAACTTATTTGAGTTCCCAAATGTTTGAATTTCAAAAATTATATCCATTGGAAATCAGAAAAATGCTGCGAGGCAGATGACTATGAAGTCCTAGCAGTTGTCTGTCCATTTAATATAAGTGTAAAAACATAGGCAGAAAGGTGGTAGTCGTCTGTCCCTTGAGTGGCAGCCGTCTGTCACCAAAATATGAGGTGGCAGTCGTCTGTCCATATGGTGACAGTCATCTATCTATGAGTAATTTTAAGTTTTTCAATAACACAGAAGATGGAAAGTCGTCTAGTGAAACGTTCACAGTCTTCTCACTTTGCACTGGAAGTCGTCTGTCGGGCTTCTGTGTTTAAGTGTTAAGCCTTGTTAAATTAGTCAATCGTCTGTTTATTAACAGACAGTCATCTGTCCACTGACTATTTTTCTTTTCTAGTCAATTTTTTATTTCTCTCTCATTGTTGTTTGGAATATAGATTTATTTTAACTTTAAAAAACATGATCCAAGTTTTATCGTCTCTAAGTCTCTTTGCCTAATCAGCTTCAAAATGAAAACTTCATATTTGAATAAACTTAAAGTACTTACAAAGACTTGTCCTAAAGACCCCTTTAATTTTTCTTTGCTCTGAACTTTCTTTGTTGCTAGTCTATGATCTTTCAGACTTCTCTGAGCTTTCATCTCTTTAAACCCTCTTGATATTTTGTCATTGATTCAGACTTTAAGCTCTCATGTTGATCTTATTTAATCCTCATGCTCTTATGATCTTAAGAATTTGATCCATACTATCAGTATTTGATCTATGCTACATAAGTACTTTCAACATTGATTCCTGAGAAATACAACACTCAACCAAAGCATGTTAAGTCCTACTTGTTTGTTAGCATCAAAATAGGATACTAAGCCTTGTAAGACCAACATATATTTTTACCTTTGAAGTACTTACATGAAGATTTCCTAATAATTTAAACACTTCTTGTTCTTTGGAAACTTCATGGTTATCTTCGAGCTTTGAGTCCATTCCATCTTCGGATGTCTTTGAGCTTCCCTTTTTGATCACTTCATGACACATCATGTACTTTTAAGCTTGTTGGTGACCTTTTGAAGCTTTGTTGATTTTGGCTTTTTTAAGTTTCCTGAAAACATCATTACTTGGACACACAATGATATTAAAACCTTTTATGTGTTACCATCAAAACAAGAGGTGAAAGCTTTGTTAGGCTAATATGCCCTGTTCGGAGGGTAAGTATTTTAGGGAAGTCATTTTTGAGTAGTCCCTAGGTTCAGGTGAGGGATTTGGGAATGGTTATGTAAGTATATTTTGGGGAAGTACTGACATCTGTATTGTATATAACGTGATTATGTGCATTTTTTGTTTTCCGCTGCATAGGTAGAATATGGATATACAGGTTCCACGATCCCCACTTGGACCGTGTTGATGTTATGGATTATATCACAATGTATCAGAGTAGTGAAACTTTATAATACACATATATATATATATATATATATATATAATAAAATGGCGTGAAAAATCAGGTCGTTATAGGGAGTTTTATTCAGCATAAGTACCTATTCAGAAAGAGCTGGACAGTATTCAAAATTTAGGTATGGGTAATACTCAGTCTACTGTTGTTGATTCTATTGCACAAGATATAGTGAGACAGGCAACAGTTCCTCATGATATTCCTCAGACAGGTGATAGACATGAGCCTACAGGGCTAGCCACCGGCAGAGAAAGAAGGAATGTTAAGCCTTCAGTCAGGTACGGATTTTAGGACTTAGTTGCATTTGCTTTGATTACTAGTAGTGGAGATCCTTCTGATTTTCAAAAAGTACTTCAGAGCTCTGAACAAGATAGTTGGCTTGGAGCCATGGTTGAGGAGATGGAGTCTCTTGATAAGAATAACACTTGGGTGTTGGTTTAGAAGCCTAAGGACAGGAAGCGGATTGGTTGTAAGTGGGTTTTTAGAAAGAAAGAACCTGCTTCAGAATCAGAAGGAATAAAATATAAGGTCAGGCTAGTAGCAAAAGGATACAAACAGGAAGAAGGTATAAATTATAATGAAATATTTTCTCCTATTGTTAAGCATGCTTTTATTAGATCCTTGTTAGCATTGGTTGCCATGCATGATTTAGATTTGGAACAGATGGATGTAAAGACAACTTTCCTTTATGGTGAGTTAGAGGAAGATATCTTTATGGAGCAACCGGAGGGGTTTGTGGAACAAGGTAAAGAGCACCTGGTATATAAGTTGAATAGGTATCTTTATGGTTTAAAGCAATCTCCTAGGCAATGGTATAAGAGATTTGAACCTTATATGTTGAGGATTGGGTATGTTAAAAGCAGTTATGACAGTTGTGATAAACTTCAGATTGCTTGACAGCGGTGCGTATGTGATCCTTATGCTATATGTGGAAGACATTCTGATTGCCTCTAACAGTACTGATGAGTTAAATGTGTTGAAAGCTAGGTTACAGGATGAGTTTGAGATGAATGATCTTGGTGTAGCTAAAAAGATCCTTGGCATGGAAATCAAGAGGGACAGACAACAGAAGAAGCTGTGGTTGTCACAGGGTGAGTATATTGAGAAGGTGTTGGAAAGGTTTAAGATGAATAAGGCTAAATCGGTAAGTACACCTCTAGCTACTCATTTTCAGTTGTCTGCTAAACTATGTCCTTCTACTGATGAGGATAAGTTGGATATGGCTAGTGTGCCTTATGTCAGTGCAGTAGGGAGTCTGATGTATGCTATGGTATGTAGTAAACCAAATTTTTCATATGTAGTTAGTTTGGTAAGAAAATAAATGGCTAATCTAGGTAGAATGCATTGGAATGCGGTGAAATGGATTTTCAGATATTTGCATGGCACTTCTGACTATGGTATCCTATTTGAAAATAATGATGATTGTAATGTTCACGATTATGTGGACTTCGATTATTTAGGTGATTTGGATAAGAGGAGGTCTACTTCTAGCTTCATTTTTACCATGGCTGGTTGTTCCATTAGTTGGAAGGCTATGTTGCAACCTACTACAGCTTTGTCTACTATAGAAGCTGAATACATAGCTTTGTAAGAGGCAAGTAAGGAGGCTTTGTGGTAACTGGACTGATTCAGGAACTTGGTGTTATGCATGATAGGTTACACGTATTTTGTGATAGACAGAGTGCGATCCACTTGGCAAGGAATCAAGTTTACCACTCTCGCACGAAGCGTATTGACGTGTGATACCATGCAGTTAAAGGTTGGGTTGAAAGTGGTAAGTTCTAGTTATTAAAGATCCACACAGATGGAAATGCTGTAGATATGCTCACGAAACCTGTTACATTGGCTAAGTTCAAGCGCTGTCTAGACTTAGTTAATGTAGTCTCTTATTGATTGTTGACAAAGCATCCCAGAGTGTGGGGATGGAATGTTGTGCTTGGCTATGATTAAAAGTCAAGGTGGAGATCATTAAAAAATATGTTTATTTATTTATTGTGGCTTTTATCACAACCGTTGGATCGTCTCTAAAATCCAACAATTGTGTGGTGTCATATATATGTTTGCAAGTCATGAAATAATATAGGGATTGCTTGTCATTTTGTGCAAGAAAAGCTAGAGGGGGGGTTCTCTCTACGAAGAACTTTTCTTCAATGGGCTGAAGGTGAAGAGGTGTACAAGGGTTCTAGATCAGGGAGAGACTGATCAGATCTTGTACTGTCATCATTTCAAAGTGGATTTTTTCTCCAGGTGCACGCTCTGTGGACATAAGCAACCTTGCCGAACCATGTAAAATCTCTCGTCTCCATTTTTCTGTGAATGTTCTTTGTGTGATTTATTTTGTCGTTCGGAAGATTAAAATCACTGCGTGTCAACAGAGCCCTTTACAAAGACTTTCTAGTCTCATATATTATGAAAAAGCAGTTTGTGTGTGCACTAGAAAAGGCCTCAGAGATGTGTTATGCTTTTGTTCTTTAATTGGATGTAATCCTGATGAGATGGGTGTGTCCTAATGTGCTACAGCACTAAACTATTTGGGTGTAATCCCATTGGGATGGTTGTGTCCTAAAGTGTTATGACACTAAATTTTTCAAGTCTAATCTCAGTGGAACTAGTATGTCCCCGAGTGCTACGACGTTATGGTTGGCCAAAGGGCTATGTGATTGGGGTTGCATTGACCTCGATGTTGCATTGACCTGCATTGTACCTAGTGCTGTGGTATAGGTTGTTAGTGTTGTGCAACGATGGTAGGACAATTGTCACGGTGATTATAATATTGAATGTGTTACTGAAAATCTCAAACTAGTCAGTTTGGGGGAGTGGATGGAGATTAGATGACCGAACCACTATAAAATCCTATGTGCCACTTTAATCTCTTTTTTACTTTATGTTTGGTTGAAAATTTCATTTTAATTGTTTTGGTCAACCAACTCAGTGATTGTTTAAATTGAATATGTCATTGAATTTCTTATTGAACACATTTCACTTGAAAAGTAAAGTTAAGTTTTGCATATCTTATAAAACTGGCAATAAGAATGGGAAGTTTTAGAATCACGCAATTACCTCCCCCCTCTTGGGTGCTTAGTCAGACCAAAAATTAGTATCAGAACAAGGTTATCATACTAACTATTTTTTTGTTCCTTAGAGTAAGATAAATAGGCATATATGACAAGCTAGGGACTTGATGAAGGACAATTTGCAGCCACCCTTATTTGATGGGTCTAATTACACTTATTAGAAGCAATAGATGAAAACCTACATCTAGTCAATTGATGTAGGAGTTTGGAAAATTTCTTAGAAGGACCAAGGATTCCCATTGAAAAAAAAATTGAGAACGGTGATCTAATTCCAAAGTCTGAGGGTGAATGGAATAAAACTGATAAGAGATGCATTCAATTAAATGTAGATTCTGTTAATATTTTATGTTATGCTTTAACTTAGAATGAGTATAATAAGGTCTCAAGGTGTGACTAGAAGTACTATATAAAGGAATCAACTAGGTTAAAGAGTCAAAAATAAACATGCCTATGAGCGATTATAAAATGTTCAAAATGAGAGATGAAGAATCTATAGTAGATATGCAGAAGTGCTTTGCTAATATCATTAACCCAATGAAGGAGCTTAGTAAGATATTTCCAACTAGTGACATGGTTAAAAAGATCATGAGACTTTACCAAAGAAATGGGAAGCAAAAATTATTGCTACAACAGAAGCAAATAACTTCTCTTTATCCATAGATGAATTAATTTGTTCATTGATTACACATAAGATGACTACAATTATTAGTAATGCTTCACTTATGTAGGAAAGAGGAGCATAGCTCTAGACGTAGTAGAACTATGTGAAAAATTTGAGGATGAGAGTGATGAAGAGTTGATTATGAACATGGCTAGATATTTCAAACATAAAGAGATCAAAGAAAAGTTCCTCAACAAATCCTTTAAGGAAGAAAATAAGTAAAGAGAGGTACATGCATGTAAAAAGAAGGGTCATTACATATCAAAGTGTCCATTATACAAGAAAATATGGAGAAAAGAAAAAAGGAAAAATGCTATGATTTCCACTTGGAGTAAATCATAAACATCATACACCAAAGATGATGGAATTACAAAAAGACTACTGTTGCAGCTAAAAATTGAACGACCTTCATGATCCCTGATCACAACCACCCGAAAAGAGATAAATAAGCAAGGCTTGGAGGACCCGGGGTGTACTCCGGGGGATCGCTCCGATGCCTAAGTTAGGGATTGGCTTGAGAGGATTTTTATGCAACAATAAAGTAGAGTTTAGAATGAGATACCTTAGCCTCTTCTCTGAATCCCCATTTATAGTGATGGAGTTTGACCCAAGGGTGATGTGCCATTTATTAGCGAATTATGGCGCAAGCGTGAATCGCTCCGGTTGTTATAACGTTGGCGTAGATTACTCTAGTCATCATGGAGCTGGTGTCAATTGCTCTGCCTGAGCAGTTGACTTAGGTGGTAATTGCCCTCATCAATGTTGGGCTTTAGTCTCATTTGGATTTATGGTAAGTGATATATTTGGGGTATATCAGTTGTTCCCCCTTCAATTTCGAACTTTTGAAGCTGGCTTCCAAAGTTCGAAAGTTGTATTTTTTTTTTTTTTTTTGTCGAGCAGCTCTTCTTGAGGCATTTTGGGCTACTTGTGGATTCATGAGTCGTGCTCTTCTTTTTTGTCTTTTTTGGCCTAATGAGTTGTGCTCATATTTTGGGCCGTTTATAGGCCTCACGAGCGTTACTCGTCAATTAGGCTGATTCTTCTTTGCCTAATGAGTTGTGCTCATTTCTTGGGCAGTCCTCTAACCTCATGAGCGTTGCTCGTCCGTTGGGCTGATTCTTCTTTGCCTAATGGGAAGTGCTCATTTTTTGGGCAGTCTTCTAGTCTCACGAGCGTTGCTCGTCAGTTAGGCCGATTCTTCCTTGCCTAATGAGTTGTGCTCATTTTTTGGGAAGTCTTCTGGCTTCACGAGTGTTGCTCATCAGTTGGGCCGATTTTTCTTTGCTAATGAGTTATGCTCATTTTTTGGGCAGTCTTCTGGCCTCACAAACGTTGCTCATCAGTTGGGCCAATTCTTCCTTACCTAATGAGCTATGCTCATTTTTCAGGCTATATCTTCAGTAACATTTGATAATTTATGATGTCGGGATGGTTGTTCAGTTTGACAGGTTCTTACAGTTTTGATTTCATTGGGGTTAAAGATGTGAGTTCTGGTATTTTCAATATCAATTAGGATTCTTAATCGGTTCAGGATGGATTTGTTTCAAAGGGTTTGGATGTGTATGCACCAAGTGTTCGATCATTTGTGGTAAAGGAAACTGCAAGTAAGCGTGCAATGTTATAGATTTCGCAGACTATTTTTGTGTTGTCTGTGTCATATGTGGGGTCTATAAACTCAGATTATTCGATTGTATCCGAGTTGATTCGGGAGTCCTATGTTGGATGGGGTTGTGAGTGTAGTGGCAGATTGAAGTTTAAGATTGAGATTTGCGAGATGTCTACCATTAACGACGGTGATTTTGTTACTATTTGTTTTGATTATGGTGTGGATTATTCAGCTAATTTGGGTCCAGGTGCATAACTGAATGTCACTAAGAAGCTCAATTTTTCTATTTGGGGTTTTTCCGATTGCAGTTACTATAATTATGCAATTTCAGTGTGCATTGCAATTTCAACTCAAATTTCTAATTGTAATTTCAAATTCATTATTTAGAGCATTGTTCAATGCACATGAATGTGCAAGAGTCATTATTGCTGACCCCATGGTGCATTCAGCTAACCCATTGGAATTTTAAAGCTTGGCTTTGTTTATTTGACTGGCAGTGTAGCTGTCATGACCCCACTATGCATTTAGTGCATAGGTCACTGTTCAATCAGTTAAATATCTTGAACATCCTATTAATTATTATTAGCCATGAAGGCGGAGCTCTTCAAGCGTTGAAACTATGGCATCTATTTATTTTATTTTTTTTAGAATTATTATTGTATGATGGAGAAAAAATCATACATTGAGAATAGGCAAATTGGCTACATAAATCTTGCGCATAGAAACATCATGTAGGCAGATTCGTATTAGATCAGGAATTTCCCAATATCGCAAGCTGGGTCCCAGTTATTCATCTGTCAATTTTCTTACTTGGCTTCTTCAACACGAGTAAAGCTCCATTGACATGCTTGAACGTAATAAACTCGTACCCTTTACTTTTCCCAATGACGTTGCTAAGAATCGCGATGACCTCTTCGAGGTCACCGTAAGTGGAGAAGAGATTGTGGAGGTTCTTGATGGTAGTGCCCCACCCAACTCTGTGAATGAAGAGTTTGCACTAGGCAGGGTCGCAATTGGCGATGGATCGGACGACATTGAGTACGTCTAGGTGTCGGACAGTGGCATTTCAGGTGATCTTAATTGAGCCAATGCATCGACCTTCAATTATCTGATGTAGTCATGATCAAGGGTTGAAAGAGAAAACCTCTCAAGAAGTTCCCATAGACGGCGCCAACTTTTGCAGCCAAAAATTGAATGACCTTCACGATCCCTAATCACGACCACCTGAAAAGAGATAAATAAGCAAGGCTTGGAGGACCCGAGGTGTACTCCGGGGGATCGCTCCCATGCCTATGTCGGGGATTGGCTTGAGAGGTTTTTTATGCAACAGTAAAGTAGAGTTTAGAATGAGATACCTTAGCCTCTTCTCTGAATCCCCATTTATAATGATGGAGTTTGACCCAAGGGTGATGTGCCATTTATTAGCGACTTATGGCGCAAACGTGAATCGCTTCGGTTGTTATAACGTTGGCGTAGATTGCTCTAGTCATCATGGATCTAGTGTCAATTGCTCTGCCTAAGCAGTTGACTTAGGTGGTAATTGCCCTCATCAATGTTGGGCCCTAGTCTCCTTTGGATTTATGGTAAGTGACATATTTGGGGTATATCAGTTGTCCCCCCAAATAGCAAAACTGAGCTTCTTTGTGACATTCAGTTAAGCACTTGGAGCCTAATCTGCTGAATAATCCACACCATAATCAAAACAAACAATAACAAAATCACCGTTGTCAATGGTAGACATCTCGCAAATCTCAATCTTAAACTTTAATCTGCCACTACACTCACAACCCCATCCAATATGGGACTCACGAATCAACTCGGATACAATCGAATAATCTAAGTTTATAGACCCCACATATGACACAGACAACACAAAAATAGTCTGTGAAATCTATAAAATTGCACGCTTACTTGCAGTTCCCTTTGCTACAAATGATCAAACACTTGGTGCATACACATTCAAACCCTTTGAAACAAATCCATCCCGAACCGATTAAGAATCCTAACTGATATTGAAAATACCAGAACTCATATCTTTAACCTCAATGAAATCAAAACTGTAAGAACCTGTCGAATTGAAAAACCATCTCGACATCATAAATTATCAAAATTTTACTGAAGATATAGCCCAAAAAATGAGCATAGCTCATTAGGTAAGGACGAATCAACCCAACTGATAAGCAACACTCTTGAGGCCAGAAGACTGCCTAAAAAATGAGCACAGCTCATTAGGCAAAGAAAAATCGGCCCAACTGATGAGCAACACTCGTGAGGCCAGAAGACTGCCCAAAAATGAGCACAACTCATAAGGCAAGGAAGAATCGGCCCAACTGACGAGCAACGCTCGTGAGGCCAGAAGACTGCCCAAAAAATGAGCACATCTCATTAGGAAAAGAAAAATCGGCCCAACTGACGAGCAATGCTCGTGAGGCCAAAAGACTACCCAAAAAATAAGCACAACTCATTAGGCAAAGAAGAAATAGCCCAACTGACGAGCATTGCTTATGAGGCCCAGAAAAGGCCCAAAATATGAGCACAGCTCATTAGGCCAGAAACGACAAAAAAGAAGAGCACGACTCATGAAGCCACAAGCAGCCCAAAATGCCTCAAGAAGAGTTGCTCGAAAAAAAAAATACAACTTTCGAACTTTGGAAGCCAGCTTCAAATCTTCGAAACTGAATGGGGGACAACTGATATACCCTAAATATATCACTTACCATAAATCCAAATGAGACTAGAGCCCAACATTGATGAGGGCAATTACCACCTAAGTCAACTACTCAGGCAGAGCAATCGACACCGGCTCCATGATGACTAGAGCAATCTACGCCAACATTATAACAACCGAAGCGATTCATGCTTGCACCATAATTCGCTAATAAATGGCACATCACCCTTGGGTCAAACTCCTTCACTATAATTGGGGATTTAGAGAAGAGGCTAAGGTATCTCATTCTAAACTCTACTTTACTGTTGCATAAAAAACCTCTCAAGCCAATCCCTGACTTAGGCATCGGAGTGATCCCCCGGAGTACACCCCAGGTCCTCCAAGCCTTGCTTATTTATCTCTTTTCAGGTGGTCATGATTAGGGATCGTGAAGGTCGTTCAATTTTTGGCTGCAACAACTACAAACCTATGCCTTATGTTAGACATTATAGAAAACTAGGAAGTTATAGATAACACCCCTCTAACTATTGATAATACCTTTGATGGTTTAGAAGATTTGTGTTGAAAATATCTCAAAATGAAACAAAGGTTTTTCAAACTAAGAACCAAATATTTTAAATTGAAAGTAGCTAATTAAGAGGAATTTGAAAGCTTTGAAACTCAAAAAGCTTAACTTCAAGCTAAAAATCAAAGGTTGAAAAATAGATTGCAAAGTGTTGGCTTGGATTGGCATCTAAGAGTCGGGGGTAAAGTGGGTGATACAAATTTTTTTTTTTTTCGCCATGTTAATTGAACAATAGATTAAATACAATAATGAACAACATTACCAAACTTTCAAGTTGGTTGATTAAGCTAAATACGAGAGACACAATTGTAGTATATATTGCTAAATGAATAAAATGGTGAATGTAGATGCTTAATATGAAGATTGTAACTTTGATCCAATCATTAAGTTGATTGATCAATGATGAGTGCAATATAAATCCATAACCCAACCATTTATTTGATTGATTCAAAATATTTAAAATAAAATGCTAAAATTAAAACATAAAGCAAAGAGAGATAAAAATGACACACAAATTTTATAGTGGTTCAATCCTTAACCTATGTCCACTCCCAAACAAACACATTTAAGTTTTTCACTAATACTTACAATATTAAAAATTCAAGACAACAAGCCTACATTGTTGAACACCTATTAACAACTCGTGTTATAGCACTAGGGACAACAAGGTCCTATGGAGTCAACATAGCCCCAACACCGCCCATGGTCAAATGTAGTGCCTTTGCACTCTGGGGACACAATCCTTGCTAGGGATTACACCTAATACTTAGTGCCGAAGCACTTTAAGACACATGCCCTAATTCGAGATAACACAAAGGAAATAACAATAGAATAGTAAACCACTGATTTCTTTCTAGCTCACCCAAACAAGTTTTGAGATTTAGAATTTGTGAGTCTAGAAAGCCTTAGTGAAGGACATAACCTATTAAGTAGGATTTACAATAAAAATCATGAAGTTATTGCAGCACCAAAACAACCAAATTGATCAAATAGCAACATATAAAATAGTAATGAGAATTATATGCTCTTGTGTGTTGTGTCTCTTGCTTTTGATTAGTCTCAGTCTCTATATAGGCAAGTGGTTGAAATCTAGTTTGCTTCTTCAAGGTTCTACAATTAATGCTTGATTAAGTAAGTGGATCTACGCACATGCAATTGACTATTAAAAGGTGCCCAAAGAAGGATAATTCAAGTCCTTAGATAATCTTCACTTGATTCTGCAATTTTGAAATTCAAGGTTGTCATTGTGTGACCTCGAGGTCACGGGTGCGAGGCGTGAAAATAGCCTTTTGAAAAAATTTAAGATAAGACTGTACATTATGGACCCATTGTGGTCTGCCCCTTCCTCGGATCACGCATACATGGGAGTTTTGTGCATCGGGCTACCCTGTATAAATGTTAAAGCTTTGACATAGAGGATTTGGAATCTATCTAAGATATTAAGCAACAATATATGAGGTAATTGAAAACATACAATCTCAACAAGGTGATTGAACATGCATTGTAATTTGCATGTAAAAATTATAATGCGTTTGTGAAGGAGTTTGTGTCGAAGTCTATGCTTGAGTTTATAGAGTTTGTGTTTGAGTTTATAGAGTCTGTGTGTGAGTCTATTCTTGAATTTTTGTGTAAGTCTATGCGAGAGTCTTTTTGTGAGTTTGTGTGTGAGCTTGTGTGAATCTATTCTTTGAACACCACTTCTTGTTAATCATCAAAACTAACATCAACACAAATATGTGAAAATCAAATTGTTAAGCTAAAGTTTGAAAACAAGTGACTTATGAAAAAACAAATTTCCTAAAAGAGACTATGAATCTCAAGCAAAGGAGTTTAAAAATAAAAATGATACATTTAAAAATAAAATTGAGTTTTTAAGTGATGGAAGTAGGACTGCAAATGAATCAAGTAGCTCATGAGTGGCTCGGGAGCTCGACTTGGTTAAAGCTCATGTAGGCTCATTTATTATCTAAATGAGCAAGCCTGAAGCCTAATTTTTAGACTCGGGTTGCAAATGAGTTGAGTGTGAGCATAACTGATCTCGACTCATTTCGGCTTGTGAGCGGCTTGATAACTTGCTTGAATGGGCTCATTTATAAGGCTTATTAAGGAGCTCGGTAATGAGCTTGTTAATAGGCTCATTAAGTTGGCCTAATTCCAAGAGTCTAATATTGGCCTAATCACCCAAGGAGAAAGGCACCAATCCCATTTCAAACAAAATAGGAAGATGAAACTGTTATTATTAGGTCATTTATAAAATTTTAGCCTGAGCACCTGAGCCTACAAATGAGCTGAGCCTGAGCTCGAGCTTGAGCTAATATTTTTAATCTTGAGCCAAGCCCAAGCCTGAGTCAAGCTCTTACTTTGTGGAGTTGAGCCCGAGCTTGCTGAAGCTTAAGTTAGCTCGGCTCGTTTGGAGCCTCATATGGAAGTGATAATCTACACAATTAGGTTATTTATTTAAAATATAGTCTTGAAAGCTTGTTTGTTAAACCATGTACTTAAAGACTTTTAAGAATCTTAGAAATTGGCTCATCCTCTAAATACTTGATTATAAAGTTTTCCAAATAGAGATATTTTTCAAGGAAATGCATATGTAATTTTCCGTAAAAAAAAAAAAAAGGATATCTTGTAAAGAATTGTTTTGAAAGCAACATGTTTTTGCAAAGGCAAACAAAATGGGTTCAAAAGAATTAATGTTCTAACGAATATGTGGTAGGCTCACCAAGGCTTGAGTTCTTAACTACCAAAGATAATATTTATAACCTAACTAATCCCAAGTTCAGTAGACTACGCTTTGAGCAAAAGGAAAAAGACTGAATTTTGGTTTGTTGACTAAACTATGAAAGCAAGTAAATTGAATGAAATTAACTATGAAAGCAAGTCTTTGGTTATGAATCCGACTTAGGCTGTTGTTTGCGATAACAATGTCTGGTCAATTATCCATATTAGGTTCAATAGTCAAGCAATCCACTCGAGTGGCATAGGGTAGCGAGGGTGCACCAATCGTCTGGAGCACGATCAGGAATCGAAGTATACCCTATCCAGCGAATACAGATTCCTCTTTATAACCGTACGCTATTACGCACATTTGACTGAGTCCCTAGCTATGCTTTCCTATCCCCTAGGGTTTCATCACAATCTGAGAACTAAATGTGCAAGAAATTAAATGTAGGGTATTGAAATTTTAGAAATTAAATGAAAGCAATGTAAGTTGCAAGTAATTTAAAATGACATCAATTGAAACTTGAAGGTCTGTCACTAGCTATTCAGAATACAACTAAGAACCAATCTAATTTACAGATCCAATTAGAGCTCTAGGGTTGTCACAAGCCCTCAAAGAACCAATTCGAAACCAATCTAATCTACGCAGCAGCAATCAAAACCTGAAGTTTGTCACAAGCCTTCGAAGAATTCAAATACACACCAGACATGAAATTGAAAGAAAGAAGTACACTAATCTAAATGGCTCCAATTAGCACTTTAGGTCTGTCACTAACCAAGGAGGAGCCAAAAGGGAACCCTAATCACCTATTCAAAGTTTGATTTTATACCCAAGAGGGTTTTCAAGTGATTAATTTCAAATTAGGAAAGTTTTAGCAGAAATCTTGCAAAGCAAATTGTTGGGCTCGAAGGCAGTTGACCTGGTCGCACCTTGGATTTCCCCTAGTCGCGCCCTGGTCGAACCTCTTGGGAAAAATCTTCAGTCAGACTTGTGTTCAGTCAACCTGGTTGCACCTCCAAGGTTTCCTAGTCGCGCCCTGGTCGAGATACTCTGGAAAATCTAGGGTTCAACTAAAGCATTCCTTGACCTAGTCGCACACCCAAGACCTCTTGGTCGCGCCCCTAGTCGAAGCTCTCAGTATTTTTGCTTCAATCAACACTTAGGAGTCTTCATTTCATGGCCTGGCCACCCCTTGTGTCTTCTAGTCGCACCACATGGTTGAACAAGATCATGTTGCTTTTGATAAACAAAGGCCTTGGAGACTTGGTTGAACCTTGTGCTTCTCAATTGCTTCCTTGGCTTATTGCATTGCTTAACTCCTTAGTTTAAGTTTCAATGTACTGAAACATGAACAAACCACGTGTAACTCCAAACAAGGATAAAAAGGGATAATTAGAATGAAAATGAGAACAAAGCATAAGTAAATGGGGGCTTAAAATAACACATTTTAGGAACACATCAATATGGACCCATTTTTATTGGGTACCAAGTTAGTTGTTGTTTTTTTTCTTCTTTTTGTAAATAAGTTGACAAGGGAATGAAAAATGGTTCTTAAGTCTAAGTTCATGTCCATTCAATCTAAAGAATATGGGTATGTGACCTTTGGTGACAACAACATAGGTAAAACCATCTAAGGATAAATGCTTTTTATCTATTCAAAATGACTTGCATATTTGACATAAGAGGTTAGGACACATCAATTTTAAAGCTTTTCTAAATGTGTCTACACATGACAATCTTATAGGATTGCCCCACTTTGATTCACATGCTTATACTATATGTAATGTATGTATGTTGATATTTGGTTTAGATGAACCATTTTTCTGGCCAACATTTTGGTGATTTAAGAAAAGTATAATAGATAAAGTGAATTGGTTCCTTTACTTACGCTTTTTGTTTATAAACGAACTGGCCACTTCATTTTAGTTTTGAAAAGGCAAAATAAAACAAAACTTTTCTCAAAAGAGATCCAGTTCGGGAGTAAGCCATAAAATGGGATTTAAAAGATCTATCTTAAAGCACCTAATCCTCTACTTACCTTATGTTAGTATGTGTGTTTTTTGTTTTAAAGTGCAAATTTTGAGAGAAAAAAAAAGGTGCAAATTAGATAAAAATAACCTTGTCAAATTTGTCAATCAACTCCAGGGTGGTTGATTGCTTCTTACGGATTTCCTTTTTTTTTTTTAATTTAATTTTTAAAATTCAAAGTTTAAGCCCTTAGCTAGGGGTGGCAAAACAAGTTCACAGGTAAGGTCCGGCGAGTCGCAATCGAGTCGGGTTATAAACGGGTCGCGATCATGTAAACCCTAACCCTCCCGTTTAACAAATGGACGAGTCATGGATTAACTGTTTAAAAAAGATTATTTATTTATATTAAAATTTTAAAGCAAAAAAAAATTACCGACCAGATCTCTCTCTTGATTTTTTTTTTTTTTTTTCATGAAATTTTCGGTTTTAACATTATTTTATTTTGAAAATAAAGAAAACAAAATTAAAAGTAAATTCCTTCCCTAATGTTTGGGCTGTAATTCATAAATTCACAATGTCGCAAACAAAATTGCAGCAGCGAAAATTGCAAAATAAAACAATGATGGATCTGGGAACTCTAACGGGCAGCAGCAAAAGAAGACCTTATCCTCACGACCTCACTTATCCTTGAAGACCAGAAACCTTACAAACACAAAGAATTCCCACTGTTTTGAAGGCAGCGCAGCAGAAGAGGCGAAGAGCGCAGCACGACAGCAGAAGCAGTTCGATTGTTGAAAGAAGAAATATCAGTTGATGTCGGTGTCATCGAAGTCGTCTTCGAAGGAATTGAAGAAGTCGGACTCGGCAAGCATTTTGCCGACCAGGAAGACGCCCTCCCCGAACATTTCCACTGAGTCGATGTCGTTGATGTCCATCGCCACCGTCGATCCCTGCTCTTCCAAGTCCGCGAAATAGCCTTTACAGATTGACATCTGCCATTCCCCTATTATTTTCTTCTCTATTTCTCGCAGCAGGAGCTGCAGAACCCATTTCAATTTTCAATTAACATGGCAACTGCGGTTCTCTACTGAAGTTGGAATAATCTTCCTGGAGATCTTTGAGCTTCTGAGGGTCGTCATAGAGGGAGAGATTGAGGAGGGAATGACGAATCGAGGAGCAGAAGCAGCGCTGCAGCAGGACTGGAGTTTGGAGTAGGCATCCGGGCAGATTTAGGGTTTTCTTTTCTGGTTTTGGGTTTTATTAAACAGGATTCAAGTAAATGGGTCACGTGACCTCACGTGAACTTGGGTTCTGACCAATTTATAATTGGATTGATTTTCATAGATTCAAATCTACTTTAATCAGATGGATCACGGGTGACTCGGTCAGGACCGTTTTGCCAAGCCTACCTTCAACCCCTCTTGATAAGGATTTTCATAGATTCGGATCTATTTTAATCAGATGGGTCATGGGTGACTCGTCCAGTCTGACTTGTTTTGCCAAGCCTACCTTCAACCCCTCTTGATAAGGATTTCATAGAGATTATGCAAAGGCAATGGTCCAATGAAAAAAACTTTACTACTTTTTGGGTGCTATTTCAAAATCCTCAAACAATACATACAAACAAAGGAAAAAAAAAAAAAAAAAAAAAAAAGGAAGGACAAAATTCTTTTTAAAGTTGTGGTTGATTTTACCAAAGTAGATTGCCTTAGTGTCCTCCATTAAAGGAATCAAGCCACTTGTAGTTTACTAAAATATTTTTAAAAAGAATTTTTAGAAATTTTTTTGATGATTTTAGAAAAACAAAAAGAACTTGAAAACATTTGAATTCTTTTGAAACTTAAAGTTTTTATTGAAAGATCATTTGCTTTTGATTAGAAAATTGATTTTCTAATGAAAACTTTATAAAACATAGACCGAAATCAAGTTAAATTTTTAGAAAAATTCATTTTTCCACCTTCCGATTTTTTCATGATGATTGCTTTGAAAAATGTTTCTTACTTGTTTCGACTTGAAAATGTGTGAATTTTGGTGGGAAAATCATAAACTTGCCTTGAAATCTGGTTTGAAAAAGTCCTAGAGAACATCCAAAATCCATATCATGAATGTGTGACAACAAAGTTTTATTTGAAACTTTGCAAAACTTGAAAATTCTTTAAAAAAATTCATCTCAATTCATTTCTTGATTAAAAAAAACTTGGTTTTATTTTATTTTATTTTATGGAAAACCACAAACCCACGATAAAATAGTATCGAGACTCCACTAAATACACTCTAATGAATGCATATGCTAAAAAAATATTTAAATTCTTGGAGAATATCATGAAAAAGAGTAAAATTTTGCACTTTCAAGATCTGGTGGTTGACATTTTGTGAAAAGCGATTAATCGTATGGTTGCTTAACAACTACTTTTTCGAACTATCAAGGGATCGTTGACTGTGCCTGCAAGCCAATCGATCGCCAACATGCAAAATTTGACAAATCGATATATGTAAATGAAGAAATCATGAATAATTGAACTAGTGCATTCTAAAACACACTAACATGATTTTCTATACAATACTTTCATAAACCTTTGAAAATGAATCGATTAGAAGGTTAGGTAGTGACCTTATTGAAGAATACATCTATAGATCAAGTGGTGGACAATATCACTTTGATTTACTCCCTATATACACCAACGAACAATGACAGACATGAGTTTCACCTTTCAAACATTTAATAAACCCCTTATTTATCCCTAGGAAAGTACGCGAAAACACTTAATTTTTTTCCTTACACCCACTTGGACATGCCTTCATCTCCCTATCAAGAGGTCTATTTATATATCTCCAATGGGATGTTGGGAAAAGGCTTTTGAATTTGAATTTTGAAAATTCAAATTTAAACTAACAAACACCAACTGTTAACCACCAATTGTCAATGTCATTATCTACCATGTGGACATGTGACATGTCCAAATCTCTCAACAATCATGAGCAAACAACTCAAAAATTCAAAATTTCCCTAGATTGGTAGACCACCTATATGAGCTAGTTGATCGCCCATTGGTGGCGCCAAACAATAGATGGAGGGAAAGGGGCCACCCAAGAATGGCCAATCAACCGCTTTGGGCTGCCTCCATTTTCCTTGTGTATTTTTTACCTAACTTTTCATATGCTCAACTCTATCTCTATTTTATTGGGTAAAAATGACTATAGATAATTTTTTAAAAGGAAACATGCAAAGCAATTATGAATGTAATATCTATTGTCAACATTGAACTCTAATGGCCCATTTATTGCTAATATTTTAAAAAACAAGTGAAGTATAGAAAATTAAACTACAGAGTCTCTAACTCAGCTTCTTGTTTTAAAAATGGAGTCACCACTTTATTTATTTTTAAAAATTTAAAATAAAAGAAAACATTTTTCAAAGAGTATACGTTCAAGAGTAGGTTAATAAGGTAACCCATTAATTCTCTAGAATAAGAATTAAGAGGCTAGCACCTTGAAGCACATGTTCTAATAATAGTTATTGTTCTTGGATGTGTGCGTCTTCCTCAAAAGGATTTAATTTTCTAAAATTAAAATTTTAAAGTTGTTTCTAAAAAATAAAAAAAGAAAGTCACTAGTTGACTACCCTTGGAGACTAGTCGATCATGCCTTGCTCTCGAGTAAAACCAATTGACCTTCCCATAATGGGCGATTAATTGCCTATTGCAGGCTACGACACTTCTTTAATTTTGTTCTAGAAAATTATATGATTCCTCAAACCTTTGAAAAAGGCTTTCATAAATTCTATGCAAAGGCCTATGCCCCTTAATGACCCTACTATTATTGCCTTTTCAAATTCACAAAAAATAGAAAACAAAATAACACACAAGAAACACAAAACAAAGAAGAAAGATTTTTTTTTTATTAAATCCATAGCTGGATCTACGAAAGTATGCTACCTATATACCCACTAGAGAAGGGATGAAGCCAAATGTAGTTCCCAAATCATTTTTAACTTTCATTTGAAAACATTATGGATTTTAAAAGAAACCTTGAAATTTTGGAGAAAAATCAATATTTTTCTTTTGAGAAAAATAAGATTTTTTAAATAACTTTCTAGACTAATAAAGCCTTGAAATTTTAGAAATCAACCATTTTCCCACCCTAAAGCCATATCATGGGTGATTGAATTGAAAAAGGATTTATTTTTTAAAATAAAATAAAATAATTATTTTTGTTTTATAGGGAACCATAAACCTGCCTTGAAAATACTTGAATTTTATTAAAAAATTATTCTAAAAATTTCCAAATGCCACATCTTGGGCATCCACTTTTAGAAAAAAGACCTTTTTGAAAGAAATCCTTGAAGAAAATTATTATTATTTTTTAAAGATAACCATAAAACTAATATTATTTAGACAACCACCAAACTCTACCAATCACTCTAGAGAGTGTATGACCGAAGAATTGATCCAAAACTGCACGAAAAGTCTATAAAAATGGCCAGAATAGCTTCTGAATTGGCCTATCGACTAAGCCTTTATTGATGGTCAACCGCCTATAGATATGGAACCAATTGACAATGTCCTTGAGGCCGGTTGACTGCTTACATGCAATTACCTTTTTTTCACAACTTTCATGCCTATTTCTATGAATCCAGAACATGAATCTATTCTATATACCTTTGGTTCTTCAAAAGCATCAACATTAAAATTTTTACCTAATTCCTTGAAAATTAAACGTTCACCATTCTGCTCACCCTCTTTATCAAGTGTAACAATCACCTTGCCATTGCGAGGATTTGCTTCAGCATTGCACTCCTTGACATTTACTCCACTAGGGAGTGATGGTTCCACGACTATCAATTTCTGAGGATAAGGTACCACATGTTGGTATTCTTTACTAGTCTTGGTCTCCACATTAATTGACTTCTTAAATTCTGGGCTCTCTTCCTCTGATTTTTCTTTGGTTTCATCTGTCTCAGTTGTAACTTCAGGTGTTGGGACAACTGTTTATCTTTCGATGAGTATCTCAGGTTGGAAAACTTCTTTTCCACTTCTCGAAGTAATAATGGTCTCCGCTGTCTCAAGAAAAACATTATGTATTTGTTACTATTAGTGCTGGTATTTTTGAGGATTAGGGTGAGATTCTACTAGAAATTCCCCTTTTCTAGGATATTCAGCTGCATGTTCATCTCGTTAATAGTGTCCCGCAATTTATTCATGATATGAGTATTAATCTGCATATATTTACTGAAGTGTATTAGCTATTTGTGTCATACTATCCTCAAAAGACGTCGTTGGTGGAACAGGGGCTTCATTAGATTGAAATCTTGGAAGTGTGTAGCTCTGATAGATTTGTTGTGACGGATACTGATGCAGAGGAGTGTATGGATAATATGTTGGCACATATTTACCTCCACCACTGATTGCGCTGATAGGTTGTACTGCCATTGGTGCCTGATCGTATCATGTATTCCATTGTCAGACACTTTCAACTAAGTAATCAACGAATGATAGTGCCTGATCTGGTTTCTTACTGAAGAGTTCTCCATTGCACATAGTCTGAAATAATTGTTTGCAATCAGAAGTAAGAGTTGTATAGAAATAATTAACTAACCTCCATGATTCAAACCCGTGATGTGGAAAAATATTTATCAGATCCTTGAACCTCTCCCAGTAAGCCCAAAAAGTCTCGTAACTTTTCTACATAAATTGAATGATCCGTTCCTGCAACAATTGAATTCTTTGTGAGGGACAAAACTTATGCGAAAATTCATGTTCCATATCAGCCCAATTAAAGATAAAGTGAGGTCTCAAAGAATTAAACCACATCTTCGTCTTATCCTTCAAAGAGGTAGGAAATAAACGAAGTCTAGTAAATTCATTAGTTCTAGCACTAGGAAAAAAAGTATTGTGACGATCCAAAAATTCATACCATTTTTTTTATATATGCTGCGAATTATATTACTCTAATACCCCTGATAAAAACTACTATAACGTCTCGGTCCCAAAGTGGGCACCGAGAATTTCAATTCATAAAATAACACACCTATGTAGCGAAAAATATAAAATTAGATAACCATAATTACAATACCAGAGTTTCAGTAATTTCCAAACATACATACACATCTCTCCAAAATCATCCACCAGATCCCCTAGGAACTACTCAAAAATACATCTCCCAAAATCACTTACCCTACAGACAGGACAGTACGAGGGTCTCCTCTATCTTCGAGCCAGGTTTGCTCGTCTAACTAGATCACTTGAAATGTTTATAAATAATGAGACTAGAAAACTCTCAGTAAGACGAAATAGGTTATTTCCAGTGTGTGGCAAATGAGTCTACATGAGCAATATATTAATTAATCAGGCTATAACTGGGATAACATATAAAGATAAGATGCATCATAACTCACACTTATGTCACTTGAAGTACAAGTGTTTATTAACTTTCTACTTAATCATACTTTTAGCTACTATATATATATATATATATATATATATATATACACACTTTTTGTTTTCTGAAAATTCTATATACATATATATAACTGTGAAAACTTCCCCAAACGGATAACTATATGTCATGATTTAACACCTTATGATAGGGTTGTGCGGCCTATGTGCTGGACTTAACACTAGATGACCTACTAGGATAAGTCAACTGAAAACCTCTGTCATCAAATTGAGCCACCTCAACTTGAACTATCAGGGAGTCTTCGTCTCTCCCAAGGCACAATCGACTACTCATAAATTCCACACTCTATCTGAGATGTGTGGTTGCACTCTGAACTGTAATAGTTACGGTATCGTGCTCTGTGATCTAATCTGGTCCATCAGAGTATGATACTATATAATACCATTATATATGTGTCATTGTTTTACCAGGATTCTGTAATAAATTGTATTAACCATAACACTCTGAATAAACTATAATTTTTGTATGTTATGGTTCTGTAATACCTGTATATCATGGTTCTATAATATGAATATCATGGTAATGTGAAAATTGTATATCATAGTTTTGTATAACCGTGTAAATCATAATTCTGTAAAACATTGTATAGTCATAGCTCTGTAAACAAAACTGTATAATATGTGTATCATGATTCTACCAAAAAAAAAACTATATAGTCGTAGTTTTATAAAAGTTGTGCAAAAATCTATACTATATCAATATTTCTCATGCCACACAATTAAATAAAAGCTCATTAAATATAATATGTAAAACTGTATAATTTCTTACTCTGAAAACCCATAAACATATACTATATCTCACTGGTAAAAATGTATAATTTATTTGGCATTACATATTTGCCTTACCTAACGAACTGAGAGGTCTGACTCCAACTCTATCCTCACGCCCCCGGCATACCAAATTCAAAATCTTGAAATGATATATATATACATACCAAATTCAAAATCTTGAAATGATATATATATATATATATATATATATATATATATATATATTTATTTATATATTTCCTAATTCAATCAACTCGAACTCGGAATAATAACCATACTCGCATTTTTCCCAGGCTCACATATCCCATTTTATCCATGAAATTCAAAACTATTAATTATTTATCAACTTTACCCGAGTTCCTGAGGAAACACCCGCTGGAAACCTTAGCTCGTGCCCACGGTGTTTGCACCAAACCCTATATTTCACATCAACCCTAATTCCAGTATATTAACATCTAACACATTTCTTGGGTCCAAAAATACCTAATAACCATACAACCCTTAAAATAACTCTCGTGCCTTGATTTTCAGATGATGCCCAAGAACTCCAAATCAACAATCTGCTCCGACAATCTCGCAGAGAATCATCCCCTGATCATTGTGGTAACTTTTGATCATCGAAACGATGTAAATCAAGGCCAGAATTGTAGAGAGAAGTGAGGGAAGCCGAATGTAGAGAGAGAAACAAAAAGAGGAGTGAATTTCTCGCTAAAAATGTAATTTTCGGTTATATATAGGCAATTGTCCACATGGCCTCGTCGACAAGACACGTGGACTCGTCAACGAACTGAAGAAGGGAGTTCGTTGACGAACCCATGAACCTAGCTCGTCGTCGATCCTGAATGTTCTGAAATCCCGCTCTTTGTATCTCTTCATCAGCGAGACACGTATCCTTGTCGATGGGTCGAAGAAGGTAGTTCATCGACAAGCTCAGGGCACTCGTCGACGAAGCCCTATAGATTCCCCCTTTAAAAATTCTTTTTTTTTCCTTTTTTTCTCTTTTATTTTCTTCCCTGTACTCTTTTCCTTAATTAATTTCAAATTTTAAATTTTTCGGGTCTCTACATTCTCCATTTCTTATAAAAATTTTGTCCTCAAAATTTGCTATCTATGCTATACATCATCCTCTAAGGAAAAATTCGCTAGTTATTTTATTAATTACCCTCACTTATGGTAGAGGAATACCGTAGTTACATTTACGGTTCTTTGAGATTACAGTAACTAACCAAAATTTTTCCCGAACCAACTATATCCTATAAACCCAAAACACAACTTAATACATCAATTACCTTGCACTGTATAAAACAACATTGAAACAAAACTTACCTTATCTGAACTATTACTTTTCTTTTTCTAACTAGTGTTGATCCCCACTGAACAGATGTGGGTACTTATGTTGTATCTCCTCCTTGAGCTTCCATGAAACTTCTTCCACTGTGTGATTCCTCCATAGGACTTTTACTAATGGTATTTTCTTGGTGCACAACTGCTGTTCTTTACTATTTAGAATCTGCACTAGTATTTCTTAATATACTAAAGTATTTCTAAGCTCTAACTTCTCATAGTTGATCATGTGTGAGGGATCTGGGATGTATGTCCTCAACATAGAAACATGGAATCCGCCATGAATCCTGGATAATGCTAGTGGTAAAGCTAATCTATAGGCAACTGGACCCACTCTCTCAAAGTATTTCAAATGGGCCAATGTACCTAAGGTTCAGCTTACCCTTACTTACCCTTCTTCCCAAACCTCATAGCTCCTCTTAGCGGTGCTGCTCTCAAAAACACATGGTCTCCCACATCAAAATCCAACTTTTGATGGCAAGTATTTGCGTAACTTTTCTTCCAACTCTAGGCTGCACTGATTTTATCTCTAATAGGTTGGACTTTATCATATGCCTGTTGCATCAATTTTGGCCCCAGAACTCGTATTTCACCTATTTCATCCTAGTATAGCGGAGAATGACACTTTCTACCATATAATGCGTCATAAGGTGCCATCCCAATGTTGGTCTGGTAGTTGTTATTATACACGAATTCAACCAGCGGCACAAATTGGGTCCAATTACCCCCGAAGTCCATAACACATGCTAGTAACATATCCTTTAGTATCTAAATCGTCCTCACCGTCTGGCCATCGGTCCGAGGATGAAAGGATGTTCTGAATGATAGTTGAGAGCCCAAAGCTTTCTACAAACTCCTCCAAAATCGTGACGTGAAATGTGTGGGTCTTAGTCTGAAACTATAGATACTGGCACTCCATGGAGTCGAACTACCTCTTGAATGTATAACTCTGTCAGTCTGTTCATAGAGTAGTTGACTTTAATAAGGAGAAAGTTGGTAGTTTTTGTTAATCGGTCTACAACTACACAAATAGCGTTCTGTTCATGCAATGCCGGTGGTAACCCCATAATGAAATACATAGATATATGATCCCACTTCCATTCAAGGTTGTGGAATGGCTGCAACTATCCCTCTAGTCTTTGGTGCTCAGCCTTTACCTACAGGCACATCAAACACTGCTCCACAAACTCGACTATCTCCCTTTTCATGCTGCACCATAATCACTCTCGAAGGTCTTGATACATTTTAATACTTCCAGGATGCACTGTGTAAAGGGATTTATGCACCTCCTCTAGGATAGCCCTCTTAGTCTTAGCATCCGCAGGTACACACAGTCTGGTCCGGAACCTCAGAGCTCCATTATCTGAAACATTAAACTCCTCTCCCTGCTTGTCCTACACTTTATCCATCAGCTCTACTAACTCTGCATGTTTCCTCTTTGTAGTTGTAATCTTTTCCTGCTGGCTAGGTTGTAGTACCAAATTGGAAATAAATGTCTAGTGATCACCCTTTACTAGCTCCACACCAAGCTTCTCCAAATCCATCTGGATCGGATGCTAGGTCATCTCTGTTGACAGTGCTACTCCCACTGATTTCTGGCTCAGAGCATCAGCCACCATGTTTGCTTTTCCTAGGTGATAGCTGATAGTGCAATCATCGTCTTTAATGAACTCTAGTCATCTCCTTTGCCTAATATTCAATTCTTTATGGGTGAAAAAATACGTTAAACTTTTATAGTCAGTGAAGATCTCACACTTCCCACCATACAGATAATGCCTCCAGATATTTAGGGCATACACCACTGCTGCTAACTCCAAATCATGTACCAGGTAGTTATTTTCATATTCTTTAAGTTGCCGAGAGGCGTATATAATAACTTTCCCGTGTTGCATCAACACACACCTGATTTCGTTCTAGCACACGTCACTGTATATAAAAAAATCCATCCTCTCCTGATGGAATAGATAATACCAATGCAGAGACCAGCCACCGCTTTAACTCCTAGAAGCTCTACTCACAATCGTTGGTCCATTCAAAATTTACATTTTTCCTTGTGAGTCATGTTAGTGGACTCGATAGTCTAGAAAACCCATCCACAAAACGCCGGTAGTACCCTACCAGACCTAGGAAGCTTCTAATCTCCTAAACATTTCCAAGTCTTACCCATTTCACTACCGCTTCTATCTTACTTGGATCTACTAATATGCCGTCCCCAGAGATCACATGCCCGCTGTTAGATTTGGTGTAATCCCAAGAGGGGGGTGAATTGGAATTTAAAACTTTTTCTCCTAGGTTAAACTAGTTTAGTAATAGTACATTCACAACCTATGTCTATCTACCCAAATGCGCAAATATGTATAATATGCAGAATTTAAATCATGCGCATCATTCACACAATAATATACACGTGTGGTAAATATAAAGTGCAAAAATATAAACAGACACACGATATGTTATCGGGGTTCGGCTAACTATGCCTACATCCCCACCTCTAGCTCACAAGCCCGAGGATTCCACTAATGCTCACTTAACGGGTGGAGCGGCACCGATTACAACCAGGTCAATTAACACAAGGCTGATCTCAACCTTTACAAACTCTCTTTGCAGGGCGGAGAAGGCCCTATGTCAATTTCACAGGGCTGATCCCAACCTAATCCTTCCGGACTAGATCAAACCCCTTCAGGCCACGCTTGGAAATACAACAGTATTTTTCACAAAGTAACTGGTACATTGATTATGCTTCTCAAGTAAAGCAAATATGTACCCAATACGCGCAGTATACTTAATCAATCACATACACATCAACAATGTAGGTAAATGTAAGTTCAGTGATGTGTATTTTTGTGCAAGCTACACTCAACAGGCTATGATCGCTAATATGCTCAAGAGTGTTCACAACAAGCAGAATCTTGGAATCAAAACAAAGTATTTCAATAGCGCATCAATATTCCAAGTATACGAATTAGATAATCAAAGTAGTTCAAAAGAGTTTTCCTCAATGAAAGATGCACAATACTAGTTTGAAAATGGTTTTCTTGTTTGAAAAATATTTGCACAACAAAAATCCAAACTATTGGACACTTGCAATAACAATGCAAATATCCTAAGCTTACTAGATTATCGCAACACAAGATTTATAGTATGAAAATTTGTGGGATAAACCTAAGCTAAACTCCCCAAAAATAATATCTCAATCACACAAGCAAGTGAGAGATTTTTGCAAATGAACTCATATTTATAGCCAGGGGTAAAAGTATAATCGTTTGGGATATAATAGGAATAATTAAAATAGTCCCAAAGGATTAAAATCCAATTAGCCCAAGTTAACCCTATTTTACCACGGTTAAAATAATTTTAACCTACTGAGGTTCAGGTGGCTGAACCTAAACTCGGTCGCCCGACTAGACACATACTAAAAAGGTTTTTAAGATAGTTCAATCGCCCATGTATAGGTTCGGCAGCCCGAAACAAAGTCAGTAGTATGTGTTCGTGACTTCGGGTGCCCGGTCCAATGTTCAGTGGCCCGAACTCCTGTGTTCGGTCGCCCGAGGTCTTTTTTGAACTAAAACTATTGGTTGCCCGAGTTGGTGAATTGTTCCTTTCAAGGGGTTCGGGCGCCAGTGGAAGCTATGTGTATTTATAAGTTAGTCGCCCGAGAGCCTGGTCAACTATTGACTAAACTATTCGGGCACCCGAGGAGTTTTGAAGTCTGGGGGTTCAGTCGCCCAAGCTCATTTTCCTAATTATGTTCAATTTCAGCACAAATTAAACACTCTTATGCATTATATGATATGTGCGTGAGTGTTGGGACCTAAGGTCTTACTATGGTCTTACTGAGGCCGTTTTGAGATAGTCCCAAAAATGCGACATCGGTCGATCAAAGGGTGCCCTAAAGTCATTTAGCCCCTATGGTCATTCTACGGTCATTTTGAGCTTATAATTACCTACATGCATGACATACAGAGATTATTATAGACCGATATAAATTATTACATAGCAATATAAAAGTGAATGCAAATACAATTGAAAATAGGTCTTCATTCCTTTTGCTTCTCCAAGCGCCATCAATGAAGTTTGATTTTCATAGTCCGTATGACTTGCTTAAGTTCCTACCAACAATGCATGCTAAGGATAGACCTATTCAAGAAGCTTAGTGCACAGGTGAGAAACATTGATTTTTTCATAATCAAAACAGGATCAGACTCATAGAGTCAACACCCAAGGAAAGTGACCTGCCTCAGCCAGAATTCACATTTCTTAAACTTAGCGAACAACTTCTTTTTTCTCAAAACCTGCAATACCAGCCTCAGATGATCCTCGTGCTCCTTAAAACTCTTTGAATAAACTAGTATATCATCTATAAAGACCACAATAAACTGGTCTAAGTACTAATGGAATACCCGATTCGTCAGATCCATAAATGTTGCGGGTGCATTAGTCATACCAAATGGCATAACTAGAAACTCGTAGTGATAATATCTAGTCCTGAATGTTGTCTTCGGAACATATTCAGCTTTAATTTTCACCTGATGGTATCTCGACCGAAGATCAATCTTGGAGTAAACCTAGGTCCCCTGGATCTGATCAAATAAGTCATCGATTTTAGGAAGAGGGTACTTATTCTGGATCGTCACTTTATTTATCTCCTTATAATCAATGCACATCTTCATAGTCTCGTCTTTTTTATTCATAAACAACACTGGCGCTCCCTAAGGCAACATGCTAGGTATGATAAATCCTTTATTCAACAACTCCTACAATTGGCCTTTCAATTCTTTTAGTTCAACTAGAGCCATCATATAGGGTGCTTTAGATATCAGTGCCGACTTTAGAAGTAGATCCACGGTAAACTCTATCTCCTGATTTGGTGGTAAACCAGGTAACTTTTCTGGAAATACATCTAGAAATTCTCTAACTACTGGAATATCAGCAAGCTTTAATTCTCCCTTTAGCATCTCCTTTACATAAGCTATATACCCCTGGAAACCATCTTGAAGCAACCTCCTCACCTGAATAGCTAACACTAACTATGGCGAGGCACATACACGCGATCCCAAAAATTTGAATTCCTACTCTCCTGGTGGTCTGAAGATCACCTCTTTTTGATGGGAATCAATGCTGGCATAGTTAGCTACTAGCTAGTCCATACCCAACATTATATCAAACCCTTACATGTCTAATATCACGAGATCGACTGGTAATATTTTCTCCTAAATTCCCATTGGATAGTTTTTAAGCACCCTTCTACACCTCACTACTGATCCAGTCGGCCTGGCTACTAACAACTTAACATCTAAAAACTGTGTCTCAACTCTAGATAATTTGACATACCCCAATGATACAAAAGAATGGGTGGCATCTGAGTCAAATAAACAACAACTTTATATGATAAAGCAATAAGAATACTTGTCACAACATCACCCGCAGCCTCAATGTCTCCTAGCGTTAATGCATAAACCCTCCCCGGGGCTGTGTTCATATGCTGACCTCCACGGGGTGCCTGGTGACCTCCCCAGAAAGGTCTTGGAGCTAGTTCATGAGTTGATAGTCCCTGACATGCTCGTGCCATATGACTAGGGGTCCTACACGGGTAGCAAACGTTCTCTCCTAATCGGAATTCGCCCATATGTCTCCGACCACATCTAGGGCAGATGGGATAAGTCTGCTCACCCTAAAAACCACGGTGTCCCGTTATCTGCCTCTAGCCTCCACTATACCGATCTCCCCTCCATGGGCCCCGGCTGGTACCCTCTTGAAATCCCGGAGGTGTGGGCCTCTTTTCTCTGACTCGGTGTTCCCAGATCCCTCTTATTGCTCTCCTATGCTACTATGGCCCTATCTACTAGTTTAGATAAGTCCTACACCTTTACAACTGCCACCTATTTAAAGATTTCCTGCCTCAAACCCTTATCAAACATTCTTGCCTTCTTAGCCTCATCTGATACAATGTTGGGAGCAAAACGTGTCAACTCGATGAACTTCGCCGCATATTGCGGAACCGTGAGATTTCCTAGAGTCAAATTCAAAAATTCTGCTACCTTAGCCTCTTTGACGATGGTAGGAAAAAAACGATCAAAGAAAATTTCTTTAAATCGGCTCCAAGTTATGATCGCCGATAAAGGTCTCCGTTCCTCTAGAAATTTCATCGTTGTCCTCCATCTCTCAGCTTCACCCGTCAATTTATAGGTGTCATATGGGACCCTCTGAGTATCAGTACAATGCAGCACCATCAGTATTTTCTCCATCTCTTGCACCCAGTTTTCAGCAACTGCAGGGTCGAATCCCTATGAGAATGCTGGAGGATTCATTTTGGTGACCTCCTATATTGTACAACCCTGATTTGTATATGGGCCTCCCCGCTCCCTGGAGCTCCGTACAATCTCAGCCATAACCTGCTGAGCTATGCTACACAAAACGACATCAGAATCCTCGCCGCCTATGCTAGAAGGCCCAGCACCATCGTCACCGCTAGCGTTAGCACTGCTATTTCTTGGATCCATCCTATAATAACACCAAAATAATCTGAGAATCTATACCTCATAACACTATTCTTACATTAATCTAACTAAGATATCCTTATACCACTTATTTCTAATTTAAGGTTCAGTCCTACCATCTGGAAATAGAAACCGACGATAGTTTACTATGGTTTTTCTAAAATCATCACCCCAGGAAAATCCCAGAAACCACTCCGAAGTTCCTATCTCCAAATCGCAAGAAAAAACCCTAAATTATCACCTTAACTTCCCCAACATTGACTCACTAAATTCCTGATCTATTCCTATACTCTGGTATTTTTCAGCTGCACACTAAAGTCTATAGAACCTAACAACCTAGACTCTGATACCAAATTGTAACGAGCCAAAAAGTCATACCATTTTTTTATATATGCTGTAAAATTATATTACTTTGATACCCCTGATAAAATCTACTACAACGTCTTGGTCCCAAAGTGGGCACTGAGAATTCCTGTTCATAAAACAGCACACCTATACAGCGGAAAACATAAAATTACCTAACCATAGTTACAATACCAAAGTTTTAGTAATTTCCAAACATACATACACATCTCTCCAAAATCATCCACCAGATCCCCTAGGAACTACTCAAAAATATATCTCCCAAAATCACTTACCCTACAGACAGGGCAGTACAAGGGTCTCCTTTATCTCTGAGCCTGATTTGCTCATCTAGTTGGATCACTTGAAATGTTTATAAATAAAGGGATGAGATAATTCTCACTAAGACGAAATATGTTATTACCAGTGTGTGGCAAATGATTCTACATGAGCAATATATTAATTAATCAGGTTGTAACTAGGATAATATATAAAGATAAGATACATCATAACTCACACTTATGTCACTTAAAGTACAAAGGTTTATTAACTTTTTACTTAATCATACTTTTAGCTACTATATATATAAAATTGTGAAAACTTTCCTGGATGGATTTAGCCCCTCATGACAAGGTTGTGTGGCCCATAGGCTAGACTTAACACTGGCTGGCCTACATGGATAAGTCAATTAAAAAATTTTATCGCCAAATTGGCCGCCTCAACCTAGACTACTAAGGAGTCTTCGTATCTCCCAAGGCACAATCGACTACTCAAAAATTACACACTCTATCTAAGATGTGTGGTTGCACTCTGAACTGTAATAGCTATGATACCGTGCTCTGTGATCTGATTTGGTCCATCAGGGTCTAAGACTATATAATACCATTATATATGTGCTATTATTTTACCATGATTTTGTAATAAACTGTATTAACCGTAACACTGTAATAAACTAATCTGAATAAACTGTAGTTTTTGTATGTTATGGTTCCGTAATATCTATATATCATTGTTCTATAATCTAAATATCATGGTACCATGAAAATTGTATATCATAGTTTTGTATAATCGTGTAAATCATAATTTTGTAAAACACTGTATAGCCATAGCTCTGTAAACAAAATTGTATAATCTTTGTATCATGATTCTATAAAAAACTATATAGTCGTAGTTCTATAAAAGCTATGCAAAAATCTATACATCCTCATAGTCCTATCTTTCTTCTTCACAAAAAGAATTGGCGCTCCCCAAGGCGACACACTAGGCCTGATAAACCCTTAATTCAACAACTCCTGCAACTGGTCTTTCAATTCTTTCAGTTTAACTGGAGCCATCATATAAGGTGCTTTAGATATCGGCGCCGACCCTGGAAGTAGATTCACGGTAAACTTTACCTCCCGATTTGGTGGTAAACTAGGTAACTCTTCTAGAAATTCTCTGACTACAGGAATATCAGCAAGCTTTAATTCTCCCTTAAGCATCTCCTTTACATAAGCTATATACCCCTGGCAACCATCCTGAAGTAGCCTCCTCGTTTGAATAGCCAACACTAACTGTAGCGAGGCGTGTACACACGATCTCAAAAATTTGAAATCCTACTCTACTGGTGGTCTAAAGATCACCTCTTTTTTATGGGAATCAATGCTGGCGTAGTTAGCTACCAGCCAGTCTATACCTAATATTATATCAAACCCTAGCATGCCTAATATCATAAGATCGACTGGTAATATTTTCTCCCGAATGCCCATTGGATAGTTTTTAAGCATCCTTCTACACCTCACTACTAATCTAGTCGGCATGGCTACTGACAACTCAACATCTAACAACTGTGTCTCAAACCTAGATAATTTGACATATGTAAAGACCCGAAAAATTAAAATGATTGAAATAATAAAAAATAGATAAAATAACAAATAAATAAATAAAAGGAATGGCAGGGGAAAAAGAAGAAAAAAATAAAATTAAAGAAATTAAATTAAATTAAGATAAATTAAATAATTAAATAATTAGTTATTAAATTAAACATTTTTACATTGGATTTAAAAAAAAACTAATTGAAATAAGAGAAATATATATATATATATATATATATACACATATATAGGTAAGTAATTATAATATATAAATATATATATATATGTATAATAAGTATAAGTTAAAGTTTAATATATATATATATATATATATATATATATATAAAGTAATTGAAGAAGAAGAAGAAGTCAATTTTTTTAAGAACACAGAGGCGGCCAAACCTTCCCCCCCCCCCTAAAATTTCTTCTACGAGCCTTAGCTCGCTCCGTCTTCGTCTCTCTCTCTCTCTCTCTCTCTCTCTCTTAAATTCTAGGCGAATTTGCAGCGAATCGGGAAACGGAAGGTACCATTGGATTCCTAGTTCCGCTGCCGATATTTCTACTAAAGCAGATTTGTCGTGGGAATAACTTAGGTACTGCTTCTGGAGAAAGGTAATTTTTTTCTATATTCCTAATTTCTTTGTAAATATGCGGTTAAATCGACGATCGGGCACCACCACATGATCCTAATCACGGTTGTCGTCATTTTGGCGTAGGTAAACTTCCAATTGGGGTTTTCTAAACCCCACTCCAAAGTGAGAGTGAGATTTGAAAAATTTGGTAATTTGACTATATTTAAGGGTATATTTATTTATTTAAAATTTATGGATTTAGGAAATATTAAAATAATATTTTATTCAGGATTAATTTCATGGAACGAAAATTTTTGATTCAGGGTTTGGGTGAGGGCCGCAGGTAGTTTTTTTGCAGTCCCTGTCGGCGTAGTTCAAGAAATCAGGTAAGGGGAAATTTATAAATTAAATCAAGTATTTCATCAATTAAAATCGATCATGTGTTATTTATGTATATATGTTTTTATGTGGGTTTAAGATGCCAACCATGAAATTCATGTTTTCTGAGCCTAGGGTTGTTTATATAGTTATGTATGTGTGAAAGTAAACGAAGGAAAGTAAAAGGAATTTTCTAAGGAATTATGTAAAAAATGAAGTGTATTTTGAGTATATAAATGTTAAATATAGGTTGACTCATTTTATGAGAAATATGTATGAATTTTACTATTAGATTGTGTGGCATGAGAATATGTACAAATTATATGTTAAATGTATAAGACACAAGTTAAGTAAGTAAAGATATGAGAATAAAATATGATATGGATAATGTTGCATGTGTATGTTAAATGCAACTATGTAAAAGTATGATAGCTGAAAGCCGGATTAGCAGATTCTAGCGCATTTCTATGTGGACTAACTGATGACGACTAAAGAGCAGCTGTAGTACAAATGAATGAAATGAAAATGTTATGAAATGAAATGACAAGGAATGATAATGCAATGAAATGAAATGTAAAATGTAAATGATACAAATGGGAAAGAGTCACTTAAAGTGAAACACAAGGAAATGTTAAGTTATGAACATGAAATAATGTGAATGATTGAATAATGATGGAAAGAATGATGTATTATGATATTAGAAGTATTTATGCATGTAGAACATGTTACGTTTGGGCGGGGCGCACTCTTCGCCTGAGGGCTTGCTGAGTAAGGCGAGTGCACTAGTAGCTTCAGATGTGGCAGTAGCTGCATAACACACTAGAGCAGAGGGAACCTACTTGTATGGGGG
Organism: Malania oleifera; assembly: GCF_029873635.1. Lineage (NCBI taxonomy): Eukaryota > Viridiplantae > Streptophyta > Magnoliopsida > Santalales > Ximeniaceae > Malania > Malania oleifera. Next base: position 71,526,453 of record NC_080419.1, on the reverse strand, counting down.
GTAGAATTCCCTATCCTTAGGGCCTTTGCCGATAAACTATTGTTGAGTGTGTGAGTATGAGATCAAGTTAACACTTGAGGGCTTACTGAGTAAGGTGAGTGCTCTGGTATGCTTCAGTAGTGACCTTCGGGTTACTTAAGTATCAGAGCAGAAGGATGCTACTTGTATGGGCGGGTAATCACCCCTATCCTTAGGTAATCTCGTGGGTAAACCTTTGCATGTGATTGTTAGGTTTAGAAAATGACTTTCAGTATTATGTAAATGATTTGCAAATATTATAAAATGATTTGTATAATCTCATGATGTCCACATGCTGAGTTTAATATATTGTTTCTTCCCTTACTGAGATGTGTCTCACCCGAATATAAATGTATTTCTTTTTTAGGACATCCTCAAGGTCGAGCTTTGAGAGCTCGACGTTTTTATAGTATTATTGGGAAATAGAAAAAGAAAAGGGTATAATTTTGATACTATTTTGGGATGTAGATATCTTATGTTTTATGTCTTTATGTTTTAAGGTTGTTGAGTAAGGAATGATTGTGAAAATACTAAAATGTTTTGGGAGTTATGTAGATTTAAGAAAATGCAGGTGATGGATGATTTACTATGGATTTTAGATAGAAATTAGTAAACTCTGGTATTACGGTATTGTGGTGTATGTTATATAGAGATTATGGTTATATTTTCCGCTGCGTATGTTATGGATCATGATTATCAGGATATTATCAGGTATAACGCACTGGACCTGGGCTTAAGAGTTCGGGGCGCTACAACATACCCTAATGATTCGAAAGAATGGGTGGCACGTGAGTCAAATAAAACAACATTTTTATATGATAAAGCAATAAAAATACCTACCACAATGTCACCTACAACGTTAACGTCTCCCAGCGTTAATGCATAAACCCTCTCTGGGGCTGTGTTCCTCTGCTGGCCTCCACGGGGTGCCTGGTGACCTCCCCAGAAATGTCTAGGAGCTGGTTCATGAGTCGACAATCCCTAACATGCTCGTGCCATATGATAAGGGGTGCCATACCGGTAGCAAACGTTCTCTCTCATCCGGCATTAACCCATATGTCTCCGGCCACACCTAAGGCAGATGGGATAAGTCTACTCACCCTGAAAACCACGGTGTCCTGTCATCTGCCTCTAGCCTCCACTATACCAATCTCCCCTCCATGGGCCCTGGCTGGTACTCGCATGAAATCTCAGAGGCGTGGGCCTCTTTCTCTGACTCCTTGTTCCCATATCCTTCTGATTGTTCTCCTTTGCTACTATAGCCCTGTTTACTAGTTTAGAGAAGTCCTGCACCTTTAAAATTGCCACCTATTTAAAGATTTCTTGCCTCAAGCCCCTCTCAAACATTCTTGCCTTCTTAGTGTTATCTAGTACAATGTAAGGAGAAAAACGTGACAGCTCGATGAACTTCTTTGTATACTATTGAACCATGAGATTTCGCTGAGTCAAATTTAGAAATTTTGCTACCTTAGCTTCTCTGACAGTGGTAGGAAAATAATGATCAAAGAAAAACTTTTTAAATCGGCTCCAAGTTATGATCGCCGGTACAGGTCTCTGTTCCTTTAGCAATTTCATGGTTGTCCTCCATCTCTCAGCCTTACTTGTCAATTTATAGGTGGCATATAGGACATCCTTTGATCATCCGTACAATGCAACACCATCATTATTTTCTCTATCTCTTATACCCAGTTTTCAGCAACTGCAGGGTCGGCTCCCCATGAGAATGCCGGAGGATTCATTTTGGTGAACTTCTCTATTGTACAACCCTGATCTGTAGATGGGCCTCCCTGCTCCTTGGAGCTCCTTGCAATCTCAGCCATAAGCTGTTGAGTTACGCTGTGCAAAACGGCATCAAAATCCTCGCCGCCCATGCTAGAAAGCTCAGCACCATCGTCACCGCTAGTGTGAGCACTGCTATTTCCTAGATCCATCCTACAATAACACCAAAATAATCTGAGAATCTATACCTCATAAAATTATTCTTTCATTAATATAACTAAGATATCCTCAAATCACTTATTTCTAATTTAAGGTTCAGTTCTTCCATCTGGAAAGAGAAATCGACGATAGTTTACTATGGTTTTCCTAGAATCATCACCCCAGGAAAATCACAGAAACTACCCTGAAGTTCCTGTCTCCAAACCGCGAGACAAAACCCTAAATTCTCACCTTAACTTCCCCAACATTGACTCACTAAATTCTTGATCTATTCCTATACTCTGGTATTGTTTCAACTACACACTAAAGTCTACAGAACCTAATAACCTAGGCTCTGATATCAAATTGTAACGATCCAAAAATTCATACCATTTTTTGTATATGTGCTATAAAATTATACTACTTTGATACCCCTGATAAAATCTACTGCAACGTCTTGGTCCCAAAGTGGACACCGAGAATTCCTGTTCATAAAACAACACACCTATGCAGTGGAAAATATAAAATTTCATAACCATAATTGCAATACTAGAGTTTCAGTAATTTACAAACATACATACATATCTCTCAAAAATCATCCACCAGAACCCCTAGGAACTACTCAAAAATATATCTTCCAAAATCACTTACCCTACAGACAGGGCAGTACAAGGGTCTCCTCTATCTCCAAGGTTGATGTGCTCGTCTAACTAGATCACCTAAAATGTTTATAAATAATGGATGACACAACTCTCATTAAGATGAGATATGTTATTACTAGTGTGTGGCAAAGGAGTCTATGTGAGCAATATATTAATTAATCAGGCTATAACTAGGATAACATATAAAGATAAGATACATCATAACTCACACTTATGTCACTTAAAGTTCAAGGGTTTATTAACTTTCTACTTAATCATACTTTTAGCTACTATATATATATACTTTATGTTTTTTGAAAATTCTATATACTTATTTATAACCGTGAAAACTTCCCTGGATGGATAACTGTATGTTATGATTTAACCCCTCATGACAGGGTTGTGCGGCCCATTGGTTGGCCTATCAGGATAAGTCAACTAAAAACCTCTATTGTCAAATTGGCTGCCTCAACCTGGACTACCAGGGAGTCTTTGTCTCTCCCAAGGCATAATTGACTACTCAAAAATTACACACTTTATCTAAGATGTGTGGTTGCACTCTGAATTGTAATAGCTACGGTACCGTACTTTGTGATCTGATCTGGTCCATCAGAGTCTGATACTATATAATACCATTATATATGTGTTATTTTTTACCATGATTCTGTAATAAACTATATTAACCATAACACTATAATAAACTTATCTGAATAAACTGTAATTTCTATATGTTATTGTTCTGTAATATCTGTATATCATGGTTTTATAATCTGAATATCATGGTACTGTGAAAAATGTATATCATAGTTCTGTATAACCGTGTAAATTATAATTCTGTAAAACACTATATAGCCATAGCTCTATGAACAAAACTGTATAATCTGTGTATCATGATTCTATAAAAAACTATATAGTCATAGTTCTATAAAAGTTGTGTAGAAATATATACTATATCAATATTCTCATGCCATACAATTAAATAAAAGCTCATTAAATATAATCTGTAAAACTGTATAATTTATTACTCTCAAAACCCATAAACATATACTTCACTGGTAAAAATCCATAGTTTATCTAGCAAAACATATTTCCCTTACCTAACTGACTGAGAGGTCTCACTCCAACTCTATCCTCATGCCCCCCGTGTACCAAACTCAAAATCGTGAAATGATATATATATATATATATATATATATATATATATATTTATTTATTTTCCCAATTCAATCAACTCGAACTCAAAATAATAACTATACTCACATTTTCTCTAGGCTCACATATCCCATTTTATCCATGAAATTCTAAACTATTAATTATTTATCAACTTTACCTAAGTTCCTGAGGAAACACCCGCTGGAAACCTTAGCTCGTGCTTGCGGTGTTTGCACGAAACCCTGTATTTCACATCAATCCCAGTTTAATCAACTCAAACTCTAGTATATTAACATCTAACACATTTCCTGGGTCCAGAAATACCTAATAACCATACAACCCTTAAAATAACTTACTTACCCTGATTTTGAGATGATGTCCAAGAACTCCAAATCAACAATCTGCTATGGCAATCTCGCAGAGAATCATCCCCTGATCATCGTGGTAACTTTTGATCGTCGAAACGGGGAAAATCGGGGCTGGAATCGTAGAGAGAAGTAAGGGAAGCCGAATGTAGAGAGAGAAATAGAAAGAGGAGTGAATTTCTCGCTAAAAATGTAATTTTCGACTATATATAGGTAGTTGTCCACATGACCTCGTCGACAAGACATGTGGACTCGTCGACGACCTGAAGAAGGGAGTTCATCGATGAACCCATGAACCTTGTCACCGAACTTGAATGTTCTAAAATCATGCTCTCTGTATCTCTTCGTCGACGAGACATGTGTCCTTGTCGACGGGTCGAAGAAGGTAGTTCATCGACGAGCTCAGGGTACTTCTCAATAAAGCCTTATAAATTCCCCCTTTAAAAATTCCATTTTCCTTCTTTTCTCCTTTCTTTTCTTCCCTTTACTCTTTTCCTTAATTAATTTCAAAATTTAAATTTTTTGGGTCTCTACAACTATTGCAAGTCAACTCAAACTCCGTCAGGTGCCGATAAGGACACTCGGATTCCGTTCCGTAGAATTAAGGTATCAATGACGTCCTCCTGCGCTGAATCATGAAATTAAGTGTGTCATTAGGTAAAACAGTGTAAGATGGTGCAGTGGTGCATGTAGGCTGCAAAAAATCCATAAGATTGTGTGGTGCAGGTGCAGTCATATTTTTTATTATTATTATTATTATTATTATTATTATTATTATTTTAAAAAATCTTTTTTTTCATGAAGAAAAGCAAAGTAAAGGGAAAAACACTAATTTGAAACTAAATTTGGCATTCCCCGGCAACGGCACCAAAAACATGACTCACTCTAAAAGTGAGCAGCTCGGAAGTTATCCCAAGTATAGGAGTTTAGTCATGTAATAATTAGCCCAAGGGTTACATCATCTCCTCAGGGAATGCAGTTTAATTCCAAACTTTATGTAATCCCAAAGAAAATAAGAAAAGAAATTTTTACTAAACACAGTTCAGATTTAGTTCTTGGGATGTTTAAGATTTTGTGACGAAATTAAAATAATGTGAAATTTAATTTATGAACCTAAAATTAAAACATAAAATAAGAAATTTATACGCATAAAATAACAAGAAATGAATGACAGTATTTAAATCCTATTCAGACAATAAATAAATCATATGTATGAAATTTTGGACAACGCCTAAAAAAACAAAAACTTTATCACGTAACTGGAACATTCAACCTTAAAAATCTTCAATCAACCACTAACACAACCAAAATTAAAATTTTAACACAATCAAGAACTTAACAAAACACAAACTAAAATATGAACTTTAATAATAACCAAATAGAAATTAAAAATTCCAAACTTTAATTAAAACACAATTTCAATAAACAAGATTAACTTAAAAAATTATTTAAAGGAAAAGAGAGAACGAAAGAGAGAGAAAAGAAGAGAGATGGAACAAAACTTTATCTAATATAAATATTCTTAAATTAAAGAACTAAGTTAAACAAAAATTTAATCCAAACATAGAATTGAAATAAACTAAATTCTTAACAAAAATTAATTCTAACACTATTGAATTCAAAGAGAGGGAGAGAGAGAGAGAGAGAGAGAGAGAGAGAGAAGAAGAAGAAGAAGAAGAAGAAGAAGAAGAAGAAGAAGGAGAGAAGTTGGTCGTAGCAGCACACAACAGTAGCACGGGTCCCCTCTACGCACCCCCTTCTGTCTTTTTCCAAGGCCCAAAAGAAAAACCTACTTTAAACCCTACCTAAAGCCTACATGCTGCCGCCCTCAATAAACCTAGCTCTCTTCCAATTAAATACCCCCAGACTCCCCTTTTTACAATTCGTCCCCCTGGCAACTTGAAGACCCAGCGCCTTCTTGTGCGCACATTCAACATGGTCGGGTCACGTCAAGGTGCTTTGAACCCCTCTCTTTTATTTTTTCTCTCTTTTGTGTTGTTGCCCAACCCTTGCATGGCTTCTCTTCATCACAGCCCACGAATAGCTTCACTAAGCCCCCCGCCCCCCCCCCCCCCCCCACACACACACGGCCTTGGGATTTTCTCATGCACATGACGAGGCCCCTTCACTCTTTTTGGCAGCCGTCAGGCCAAATCACAACAAATTTTGCATAGGCCTTCTTTACCTTCATGTAAACTCCCTAGCAGCCCATTGCTCACATTCCAGCTTCATGGCTTGCCTCTTTAATTGCATGCAACCCACTCTCTAGTACCCGAGTCTCCTTCCATGCACGCAGGCTTCTCTTCCCCACACATGGCCTTGATGTGGACTCCAGCTCATGAACACGACTCACGTACATTTTTAATTTCGACTTTAATGTCTAAAATTATCATGCATGACACCCAGCTCCTACACATACGCACATGGCTACATACATGGTCTCTCTTCGCGTGCATGGCTCGACTTTAATTATCAAAAACTATCCTGCAATAATAAAATACAAATATCTATAAATCTTCGACAAAAATAAGATAATTATCTTAAAATATCAAACGAGCTCACTGATTAAAATATTGGACATAATTAGACATTTAATTAAAATTTTAATCTTTCATGCATGAATTTAAATGTCTAATTACACAACTTTGATGCATAATCAGCTTCCATCGTATTCTTATCATACGTGCGTGCTGAATTATAAACCTGTTCAAGTACTCAACGCAAAGATAAGATACTTGATTTGTCATTATCAAAACGGAATAAGACTCATAAAGTCAACAACCTCCCCCTTTTTGATGATGATAAATACAAGAGAAAAAATGGGTTCAGCCTAAAAAGGCCCCCCCTACAAATATACTTAATTGTAAAAATTTACAATGAAGTTCAAGCATATGTAGGAAAGAAGACATTTCAATTCAATATGCATTTACATTTCAATGTAGCTCAGATATTTCTCCCCTAATATATCTCACTCAAAACTTGCACTTTTCTTACCTAATTTTGCTTAGTGATTTCTCCCCATTTTGGCATCAATAAAACGGTCAAGGTAAAAAAAAATATAAGCATTTTAAATGAACCCTTAGCTTAAAGAAATTCTATAAACTATCATATTATTTAAAAATTCATAATACTTGTAAAGGTTGGAGTTCAATAAGAGTCTTATGGAATTATAAGTTTAAGCAACTGGCCAGCATGAATTAAAATAGATCATTCAATTCATCATGGAATAACCTAGTTGTATACCAATATGCATACACAAGGTTCTGCATCAGTCATGCAAATGACGTTTTATTCAAGCATGCAATCTAGTATATCCCAACAATTCAATATAGTCCAATATACTTCATGATATTGGATATTAATTATCCATCAAAAAGAGTTTAAATATTCAGTACAATATGGATATTAAGCTGCAGTATTGTTCTCATATGAACATATAAGCATAAAAATAATAACATTGTGAGAGTATTTACGTTTCAGAGCCATTATATTACAAAATAGGTTGCTACCCCTCATTTATGCACTCTATTTATTTATCACGGGATAGGACTAATTTCTCAAATGATAAAACTAGTATTTCTAGGCAACTTCCCTAGTGTGCAGTAAGCCTAATTCATGTCGCATTTGGATAGATCTATCCTCCTGAAGTGGTTTCGTGAATATATCAGCCCATTGCACATTAGTGTACACAAACTCAAGTGCCACGTCCCCCTTTTGCACATGATCAAGAATAAAATGGTGTCTAATCTCAATATGCTTAGTTCGTGAGTGTGAAATGGGGTTCTTAGATATATTTATTGCACTGGTATTATCACATTTTATGGAAACAATGTCATAGTGCAATTTATAGTCTATAAATTGTTGTTTCATATAGAGCGTTTGTGCACAACAACTTCCAGCCCCTATACATTTAGCCCCAGTTGGGGACAGAGTAACTGAGTACTATTTCTTGGAAAATCAAGAAACTATAGATTGTCCGAGAAAATGACAAGTTCCAATCATGCTCTTCCGATCTACTTTGCTACCAGCAAAGTCTGCATCAGAGTAGTTGACAATCTTAAACGAGGTATACTTAGGGTACCATAATCCTAATTCAATGGTCCCGATAAGGTATCTAAGTATCTATTGGAATTGGTTTGATCCCAAGAGAGGGGGGTGAATTGGGTTTTAAAAACTTTTTGGCTAATTTAAACATTTGACCAAATCACCACAAATCATATCTCATTCAATGCACACGCGTGTACGTAAAATAATTAAACTATAAGTTCATGCATACACGTGTGCAGTAAATCTCATTTAATTTAAATGTGTGCATGCAAATAGTTGTAACCGTGAATAAACAAACATACACATACAAAAATTTAAGTGCTGAAATATAAATGAGATAGAGAGAGAGTGACACACAATATATGTTATCGAGGTTCGGCCAAACCAGCATACGTCCCTACCTTGGGTATGCCCCCTAAAGATTACACTAACACTGCTCACTTAAATTGGCAGAGTAGAAGGCGTTACAATCTCTCCTTATAGGGCGAGTTAAACCCCAGCTCAATTATAAGGTTGAGCCCAACTTGTCTCCCTTTCGAGGCGGAGATATATGTTATCGAGGTTCGGCCAAACCAGCATACGTCCCTACCTTGGGTATGCCCCCTAAGGATTACACTAACACTGCTCACTTAAATTGGCAGAGTAGAAGGTGTTACAATCTCTCCTTATAGGGCGAGTTAAACCCCAGCTCAATTACAAGGTTGAGCCCAACTTGTCTCCCTTTCGAGGCGGAGACTCTCCAGCTCAATTTTTGGGCTGAACCGAACCGGTCTCACTTATGGGACTGAGATTCCTTAGTTCAATTTACGGGATGAACCCAATTGATATATTAAAAAAAATTTGTACATAAAACATACTTCTAAATACAAGCAAAAATGTGCATATTAAAGCTCAATACATGTACTCTCTAATGATATAAGTTATGCTCAGTAAAGAAATGGTGTTTTTTCAAAACAATATTTTCAATTTTGAGAAATGATGTGTCTGATAAAATGCTCAAAGATATGACCCTAATGAAATTTTCTCCCAAAAATATATTTCAATATAGGAGAACCTTGGGCTTGCTTTTCAAGTAGTTCTTGTAGAAATAAAATATATATGAAAAATGAGTATTATGTTCTCCTATAAATATTTTTATAAATAAAGAATATTTGGAGAATCTATGAATTTACGCTTAAGAAAATATTTGTGTTGTAAATAATTTTCTCCCAAAAATATTTATCAAAGAAATAAGTGCGAGAAAACATAAGCAATACTCTCAAAAATAAATTTTGGGAAATAAATAACAAGTGAGAGTATATGCAAATAAAACGCCCTAAATAAAATACTCTCCTCAAAAAAGATTTTGAAATAAAAGCATGAAAGAGAGTTGGAGAGACTTGTATAAAAGATTTTTCTCCAAAAGAATGATTTTAACAATAAAAAACGTTTTGGGGGAACTTTGATTAACAATGGATTAGAGAGAAAATTTGGGCTAATCAAAGTTGCTAATATAAGTTATGAAAAAGGGTATTTATAGTTTTTCTGAAAAAGTGACCGTTAGGGACAAGCTCGGTATTTTTAAAAATGTTTAATTAAAAAATAAGTGTGTTTAGGGCTGAAAAAATAACCCAACCTGAGAGGTTTGGTCGCCCGGTCCTTAGGGTCGGTCACCCGAACAGACACAAAGCCTGTATAGGGTTCGGGTGACTGTGGTTAAGTCTAGTTGGCTGAAGCTAAAGTGATTTCCCAAACCTTCGTAGGTTCGGGCGCCCACTTTATTTGTTCATTTTACCGTGCCACACAATTCGGTCGCCCGGGATGATTTTGATTTATAAGTTCGGGCAACCGAGGATAGTGGAATAGTCAATGACTAGGGTTCGCTCGACCGTGGATGATACATTCATTTTTGTTCGGTCGCCTGATGCTTAGTCAACATTTTGACTTTTTGGCCAATAGAGTGTTCAGTCGACTGAGGGCTATAACACATAAATCGGCCGGTCACCTGAGGCTTTTAATTATGCCTAAAAACCCAACGTCAGTCAACCGAAGTCTACCTTAAGGTCTGTCTATGACCTATCTGATCATTAAGTCATATCATGCAGGATGTATGCATTTATTATAGACCAAAATATATAAATTTAAATGCAATTACAATAAAGAATAAACATCTTCTTCTTTTTACTCTTCTTTTCATGGAATACACCAGGCTATTATGTGGGCTTTAAGTTCTGTCTTGGCTTCCATTTCTCCTATATTTTATATTCGTGTTGACATGTAAACCTGTTCACACACTGAATGCACACATAAGATACATATGCTTTTTCAGTATCAAAATAGAGATCGGACTCAAAAGGTTAACAGTATCCTCTTGACTACTAATAGGTGTGACTCTTTAGGTGCAGTTTGAAATCTTGCACACATACAAACACTAAACATGATATCATATCTACTCACAGTCAGGTATAATAGGCTACCAATCATGCCTCGGTAGAGTTTAACATCTACTGGTATGCCTTACTCATCTTTATCTAATTTTGTGGAAGTACTCATAGATGTTCCTAAAATTTTACCATCTTCCATATTGAACTTTTTGAGCAACTCTTTTACATATTTTGGTTGGAATACAAATGTTCCATGTTTGTCCTGTTTTATCTGAAGTCCTAGGAAGAAATTAAGTTTACCCATCATGCTCATTTCGAATTCATCTTGCATGCATTTTGCAAACTCATTACACATCTCTCCATTTGTTGCTTAAAATATGTTGTCCACATATATTTGCACTAGGAGAATTTTTTCATTTTCAGACTTAATGAAGAGTGTTGTGTCTATCTTTGCCCTAGTGAACCCATTATCTAAGAGAAAATCACTTAATCTTTCATACCAAGACCTACGAGCTTGCTTTAGTCCTTACAAGGTTTTAGTTAGTCTAAAAACATGATTTGGGAATTTGTCGTTTTCGAAGCCTAGAGGTTGCTTTACATATACCTCCTCATTTATGCAACCATTTAGAAATGTGATTTTAACATCCATTTGATATAATTTGAAGTCCTTAAAAGTTGTGTATGCTAATAACATTCGAATGACTTCCATTCTAAATACACGAGCATAGGTTTCCTCAAAGTCTATTCCCTCTTTCTGGTTGTAACCTTGGACAACTAATCTGGCTTTGTTTCTAATTACAACCCCATTCTCATCTTTCTTGTTCCTATAGACCCATTTAGTTCCAATGATAGTATGATCATCAGGTCTAGGAACTAAGGTCCAGACTTTGTTTCTCTCAAATTGGCTAAGCTCTTCCTGCATAGACATCACCTATGATTCATCCTCAATTGCCTCATTCACATTCTTAGGCCCTTCCTGATACAAGAATGCTATGCGGCTACACAAGTTTCTAAAGGATGATCAGGTGGCTATACCTTGTGATGGTTCACCTATGATTTGATCAATAGGATGATTCTTTACAAATTTTCATTCTTTAGGTAACTCCCGAACCTCACTTTCTATTCGATTATCTTCAACAAATGTTTCTTTAATTTTTGTGCTCTTTTCCTCAGTATTTCGAATGGATAATTTTTCTAATCCCTTTCTTATTTTAAGATCTTCCTCATTAGCTTTTTTAGAGAAGGGATTGGACTCATCAAAGATTACATGGATGGATTCTATAACAGTTAAAGTTCTCTTGTTAAACACCTCGTAGGCTTTACTATCTATAACATAACCTAGAAAGATCCCCTCGTCAGATTTTGCATCAAACTTTCCTAGGTTATCTTTATCTCTTAGAACAAAACATTTACACCCAAAGACTTGGAAATAATAAATATTAGGTCTATGACCATTTCACAATTCATAAGGGGTTTTGTTGAGAGTGAGCCTGATTAAAACTCTATTTGTAACATAGCAAGTGGTACTAACCACTTCAGCCCATAAATATTTGGGTAAGTTGTGTTCATTAAGCATAGTTCTACCCATTTCCTGAAATGATATGTTCTTTCTCTCAACTACACCATTTTTTTGTGGGGTCCTAGGTGCAGAAAAGTTATAGAATATTCCATATGAATCACATAAATTTTCCATATCCTGATTTTTAAATTCTCTACCTCTATCACTACGAATATGTGTGATTATATATCCTTTTTCATTATGAATTTTTCTACATAGTCTGGTAAATCTTTCACATGCTTCATCTTGATGTGCAAGAAATAAAACTCATGTGAATCTAGAATAATCATCAACAATAACAAAGGCATAAGATTTATCTCCTAGACTCTGAATTTGATTAGGACTAAATAAGTCTAAGTGAAGCATTTAAAGTGGCCTAGTGGTGGAGATGATTTTCTTCTTCTTAAAGCTAGACTTAGTTTGTTTACTTAGTTGACATGCATCATATATTTTATCTCTTACAAATTGTGTCTTAGGTAAACTCTTAACTAATTCTCCTTTAACTAGTTTAGACAATAAATCCATGCTAGCATATCCTAATCTCCTATGCCAAAGCCAACTAGTCTCATTAATAGTAGAAAAAAATTTCAAATGTTGAGAGACAAAGTTATCAAAACTAATAGTATAAACATTTTCATTAGGTTCAGTCGTAAAAAGTATTTTATTTTCAGATAAATTTTCTACTATGCATTTATTATGCTCAAAAGACAACCTATAACCTTTATCACATGGCTGACTTATGTTCAATAGATTATGTTTTAAACCATCCACAAGAAAAACATCACCTATAACGAGAGAGGGTTCTTGACCAACTTTACCTACTCCAACGATCTTCCCTTTGGCATTGTCCTCGAAGGTCACGAATCTTCCATCCTTAGGTGTGATGGAAGCAAAGTTGGCTTTATTGCTTGTCATGTGCCTTGAGCAACCGCTGTCCATGTACCATTTGTCCTTAGTGGAGGACGACCCAAAGCACACCTACAAGAAATACTTAGGTGACTACTTTTGGTACCCAAATTTTTTTGGGTCCTTTGGGGTTAGTGCTTGATTCTCCCTTAACTTTCCAGACCTTCTTAATTAGTGTCCTTTAGGGGTGAGCAAACGGTCGGTTCGGCCAAATTCGGTTAATTAACCGAATTAACCGAAAATTTCGGATAAAGAATAATGTTAACCGAACCGACCGAACCATTGGGCCTCACTGAACCGAACCCGACCGAATTTATTTTCGGGTAATTCGGTTAACCTAATTTAACCGAGAAATATGAGGGAAGGGGGAATTGGGAAGGTAAATCCAGAATAAGGGAAGGGGGAAGTCAGGAAGGAGTCGGGGGAGATGATTGAGCTCGGGTGAGCTTGACGGCGATGACGATGAGGAGTCGGGGGTGGTTCTTGGTGACGATGGCTGGCCAGTGGCAACGGCGATGGCATCACGTGAAGATGGTGGTGCCGTGGTGCGGAGCAGTGAGCTCAGGTGAGCGAGAGAGAGGCAGTGACTCAATGAGGGCTTCCGACTTCTCACTTCAGATAACAGTTACTGTGTTGCACTGCTGGTGATGATGGCCGGCGACGGCGATGGCGATGGACACAGATGAAGGCATCGCGTGAAGATGGTGCCTGGTGATGCAGAGGAGCTCGGGTGAGCGAGAGAAAGGCGACGGCGATGGCTTCTGACTTCAGAGAGCAGTGACTGTGTTGGTGATGATGGCCGGCGACGGCGATGACGACGGCGCCGACGACGGCGAAAGGCAGTGAGGGACTTACATGTTCTGACTTCTGTGAGACTGAGGGCAGTGAGAGTGTGAGACTGTGAGAGTGTGAGACTGAGAGTATGAGAGGGAATGAGTGAAATCGAATTTTAATTTACTAATTTATATTTAAAATTTAATTAATTCGTAAATCGGTTAATCGGTTAACCGAATTAATATTCTCCATTAACCGAATCGAAACCCGATTAACCGAAATATTGGAAAACATAACCGAACCGACCAAACCGAATTTTTTAACCGAACCGAATCGACCAATTTCGGTCGGTTAATTCGGTTTTCCCCGAATTATGCTCACCCCTAGTGTCCTTACTTTTGAAAGGACAATCGAATTTAATATGACATTTCTTTTTGCATTTAAAACATATAGTATGCCTATAGGAATCTTTAGAGGGAATATAAGATTTTGACTCCTTTACAAAATATCTTCTGTAAAGATTTTTATGGTTCAAGTTTTCCTTTCCATTAAAACCAAAACCTTGCTTGTCTAAAGATTTTCTTTGTGCACCAAGGAGTTTTTCAAAATTATTTTGGCCTTCGGTAAATTTATAAATAATTTTGGAATTATCCTCCAGTTTTCTTTCTAACTCTACAATTTTGAAATCTTTTTCTTTTGTCAAAGTAAGATGTGACTCCTTTTGATTTTCCAAAACCTTTGATAATTGTTTTATTTTAGTTTTCAAATCAACATTGTTCTTAGTCATTTTCTCAAAAACTTTAATAACATGCAAATATTCTTGTTACAATTCATTATAACTAGGCATGCTATTATTAACATAATCATCACTAGAGTAATATGAAGATAAAGCACATGATGAATGTATCTCATGGTTGCTGTGTGCCGTTAGGCACAAATTTGCGACTTCATTGTCGCTAGATTCACTACTTGTGATGTTGGAGCTAGGTCATTCCCAAGAAGTGGCTTTTATTGCCTTTTTCTTCTTTTTCGAATCCTTCTTCAGCAGTGGGCACTCTGGCTTGATGTAGCCTACTTCATTGCAATTATAGCTTGTAGGAGGATCTGATTTCTATTTTCTCTTGTTCAACTTTCCCTTTTCTAATCTCGAGCTCTAATGTTTTCTATTGAATCTTCTGTTCTTTTTGAAGAACTTACTGAACTTCTTGGTCAGCAATGCCACGTCCTCATCAGGCTCTTGATAACTCTCCTCACTGGAGCTACTCATTGAGGCCTTGAGAGTTGTGACTTTCTTCATTCTGCTCTACTTATTCATCCTCTCATTGATTGTCATTTCATACGTGATAAGCGATCTTATGAGCTCATCTAGCCTCATGACTTTTAAATTTCTTCCTTCAGCTACGGCAATAGCTTTCAGCTCCCAAATTGGAGGTAGACCACTAAGTATTTTCCTTATAATTTCATATGTGGGGTAAGTCTTACCAAAAGCATGTAAAAAATTAGTAATGTGTGTGAACCTAATGTTCATAGTTTGTATCGATTCACTAGCAATCATCCTAAATGCCTTATACTCACTAGTCAACATATTTATACGACTATCTTTTACATCATTGGTACCCTCATATGTAATCTCTAGTTCCCATATCTCTTTAGCATATGTACAAGTCATAACTATATTAAATTTATTTACATCTAAAGCACAATATAAAGTATTCATGACAGTAGCATTTACTTGACCCTTTTTCATATCATCATCAGTAAAATCATCTTCTGCTATAGGTACACTTTTTCCTTTTACAGTTTTCATAGGAATATAATCTCCCTTGGAGACAACCCTCCACACTTTCCAATCTAAATTTTGAATAAATATCCTCATCTTTGTTTCCAAAAGGGTTAACACCATAAAAAATCAAAGGACATGTGAACAATTGTCCCCACCAAAAGGGGATACACCAAGATGAGCCATTACAATCTTTTACAAAAACAATTAAGTTACTTTACAACGAGTATCTGATACCAACTGTGATTTATGATGTATTCCCAAGAGGGGGGTAAATTGGATATTTAAAATATTTTCAAGTCAAGTGTGTCCTATTTTTAAAACCACAGACAATATTTTGCAACCTAGGGTCTTTCTAAACAATCACCAATCCAACAAATATTCAAGTGCAAATATTTAAAACGAATATGACAATTTTAGTATTTCTCAATCAACCACAAAGCAGTGCTCACACGAATATACAATAATAACAACAAGTAACTAAAAACATGCAAATATGGAAAGGTAAAGAGTGTAGGGAGAGAGAGCAAACACAAGGGTTTTATGAGGTTCGGCAAACCCTGCCTATGTCTTCACCCCAAGCCAACCCTCTTTGGGATTTCACTAAACCAACTCTGTTAACTAGGTAAAGTCAAGCCGTTACACACTTCTTACAGGGTGGAGCCCCCTTTTACAACCACTCCTTACAGGATGGAGCCCTCTTCTTCAGGTGATGCCCCACGCTTAGCCTGGTTCACTACCCAAATCGTAAGGATACAAAATATATGAAAAATTTGTGTGTAAAAAAAGATGCTTCTCAAAAAGCTAGTGTGTACAATGTAAAAATATAAGCACTCTCAAATGATTAGATTTTTGCTCAACAGAGTAGGGTTTTTCCTCTCTCAAAAATATTTTGAGATATATGAGAGCATTTGTGAGTATTGATGATCATTGATTCAAAAAGAAAATATGCAATAGATGCTTTCAAAGATCTAAAACCCCCAAGTGTCTTCTCCAAAAAATGTTTTGCAATAGATGAGGTGTGGAGAAAATGAATTTTGCTCTCAATAAATTTTTCAAATAAATGAGTAGGAGAGAATGAAGATCTTTGATGATAAAAAAATTAATACCCAAACAAATACTTCTTCAACAACCCTCAAGAGCAATAAATGATTTTGCTAATGAAGGGAGTGAATGAGAATGAATGCTTTCTTTCAAAATAAATTTTTCAAAAGAATAAGAGAAAAAGAGTGATGCTTCCTTGCTTTTGAAAAGATGAGAGAAATAATGCTCAAAATAATCAAGAGTATATTCAAGATAATCAAAAGTTGATAAATGAGCTTTGAGTGGGCTATATATTGAGTTTTTGAAAATCTACCTGTGAAGTGACCGTTAGGACATTAAAATATTATTTAATTTGAAATTTTAACCCTTTTTAGGCTTGAAAAATAGCACAACCTGGGAGGTTCGGTCGATAGGGGCAAGGGCTGGTTGACTGGCCTAAGGTGATTTTCCAAATCCGTGAACTTTGGTCGGCCGGGCATAATGATCCGGTCTGCTGGTCTTCATACGTATGAAGGTTGGTTGATTGGTCTTCAATAGGTATAAATGGGGCCAGTCGACTAGGGCTATATATAAAAATTAATTCTGCTCTTAAGCTCTGACCAGTCAACTAGGCCTATAAGGCCAGTTGACTAGGCTCAAGAAAAATCTTAATTTTTGCCCTCATTTGACCTTAAAAGCATTTCAACCCAATGTGTATAAGTTCAGCATTTTAAGTGAAGGGTTTTCCATGAAAAGTTTTGGATCCTAGGGTCTCTCTACGGTCAGCGTTAAGCATCAAACCAAATCATGCAAGACATGTAATTTACAACACAAATTAAATGCAATTACAATTCAAAAGATAAGGTCTTCACTCCTTGCTCTTCAGTTTGCCATGCTACGTCATGTGATGTGAGTTTTACAAGTCTCATGGTTTCCATCGTATCCTTATCATATGTGCGTGCCGAAATTTAAACTTATTCTAGTATTCAATGCACAGATAAGATACTTGTAATTTGTCATTATCAAAATGGGATAGGACTCATAAAGTCAATATTTTTGTAATATATTATTATGTATTTTTTTGTGGGCGCATCCCTATAATTATAGAAAGGGCAATGGACATTTCAAGCCTCGCCTCTATTAGCTCTGAGGGGGATTTTTCTAATGAGATACCCACTTTTGGAGGTTTCATTAGACATTCCTAAATCACACCCCGTTTTGATTATATTCTATAAAAATGTGTATTTCGTTTGTTTCTTTAATTGTATATATTTGTCAATTTGTATTTTTAAAAGGAGTAAATTAAAAGGCTACTAAAATTCAATACGAGGATAATTCTTAGTTAATTAGGTACTGTTTGTAGAACGGGTGCATAGGGGGTACTAGTACCTTCCCTCGCATAACTGAACCCCTAATCTCGATCCTAGTATACGCAGACCGATACTATTCTTAATTGAGTAGAAATCAGGTATTCTAACCGCACCAAGAAAAAAGGTTAGTGGTGACTCAAAATTCTAATTTTTTCCTGAAAATAAACTCATATTTTAATTCAATCGCCTCCTCGGGGCACCTCGCTCTCGGGATGTTGCGATAGCTTGGCGACTTTGCTAGGGTCTTTAGAGAGTCAAGCTATTAATTAATTAGGAATTATCTCAAATGCGAATTTAATAAGTCTTTTAATTACTCCATTTTATTTTTTGAATATATTGTTTATTGTGAATATTTGTTCATATATCTATTTGAATAAGCATGTGAATAAGGAAATAGTTTTGAATATAATTAAGGCAGATTTTGTTTCTATATATGTTTATATATGTTTGGATAGTTGCTTGTATATCAATTTTGTGAATATTGTTGCAAAGATTTGATTATATATATGTTTGATATGTGATTGTGAGTATGTGATTAATTGTGAATATTTGAATATTGCATGATATGTGGGGTTTTGTGGGAATAAACTAAGTATATTAACTCACACATTTTCATAAGCCTTCTACCCGAGTTTCACCCTTTAGGAATAGGAAGGAGCACATTACTGTTACCCCTCATGAGACAAGGTCTTTGGGGGAAAAAGGGGGGGGGGGGGTGCGAACCACTCTGCTCAATTTGAAATTTGTCCAAGTCCATTAGGTGAGGATAGGGAACATACTGGGAGTCTGTTGTTAATAGAGATTAAAGTTTAACCACACAAACATGTCTATAGTTTTTCCTCTTTTAGGATAGAGCCTTGTTGAAAAGCCTGTAAGTGATAAACCCACCTGGGGTTGGTACAGGAGTTTCATCCTTCTCCACATGTTTTTATCTAGTTTTTCGTATATATGTTTTTGAAATACCTAATGTTGTGTCATACATTCTACATTCATTTTAGACATGCATACTACTTTGTCAAGATTCTGAAAAAGCCCGATTTGTTCATGGAAGATTGAGATTTTATCTCCCAAAAAATAAGGGGCATACTTTAATAGTGATCTTTGATTAATGATACCTTTGATAAAATTAACAATTTTGAGAATTATTAAACATTTTTCTTCTTGAACCTATACCCTAGCCTACATTACAATCCAAATAAAAGTCTTGACCAAATTGGTATGTATCATTGTCTCAAATGAATTGTCAAACTCGATGTTGAGTTTGAACTACGCAATAACCTGATCTTGAAAAAGTACGTAAGCAACTTGTTCAAATGACAAGTTCGGTCAATATTTTGCAAAAACGTTTCAATAACTGGGGCAAAAAATATCATTTGGGGAAGAGGTTTTTTAGCCTTAGTTTCCTTGTTTTTGTTGAAACCTAAATCTTTAGCCTACATTCTGTCTCGTGTCTTAAAAACCACCCTGAGATTGAAATATTGATTAGACTACTTAGTGAGACACTAGTTATAACTCAAGATAGAAAGTATAAAATAAGTCATGCAATACAAAGCAAGAAAGTATCTTTGAGTAGTGATGCATTAGAGGAGCTATGGAGGTTGATATATATATATAAAGAAAAAAGAGAGGATATTTGCCCATTGATGTGATTCTATAAGTTGGTAGCAAAGTTACATCAGCGTCAAAGTATTGGTAAAGTTGTTTTCTATTAAACAAGCACAGAAAATCAAGCAAACAAGTTTGAGCATTTCATTCATATCCTTAATGAGATTGAGTTATCTGATTGCATGTTCACTTTGATGTATTCCCAAGAGGGGGGCTAAATTGGGATTTTAAAACCTTTACCTCCTAGGTTAAATTAACTAGTAGTATACCGCAACCTAGGGTCTTTCTAAACATATGCCAATTACCCAACAATATAAAACTGAGCTGATAAATAAAATATTTATAGTAGACTTAGTATTTCACAACCATTCAAAGCATGTATGTAAAATAATCAAGACAATAAATAATACCATACATGTATGGAAATTAAAGTGCAAGGATAAGGAAACAATATGATATCGGGGTTCGCCAATATTAACTACATCCCCGCCTCAAGCTCACAAGTAAGAGGATTCCACTAAAGCTCACTTCACGGGTGGAACGGCATCGTATACAATACCAAGTCAAATTTCTAGGGCTGACCTCAACCTTACAACCAATCCTTAACAGGCTAGATTTACACCCCTTCAGGCCACGCCTGGAATACAATAGATAATGAAATACAAATTTCGTGTACAATATGCATGCTTCTCCAATAATCAAATTTGTATCAATATAACCAATGCACTTCAATATGATAGGATTTATAAGCTCAATGAAGATTATATCACTACTCTCAAGATAATGCAAGTATAGCAATCACAGTGTGAGAGTATATGTGTATAGATCTTTGATTCAAAATAACAATATCAATCACAAGATTCAATATCAAAGATCTTAAGCACACAAGCAAATATCTCAAAAATATTTGTCTCCAAAAATCAACCACAAGAGATATTTGGTTTAAGTTTGTCAGAAATATTTTTCACAAACAAACACAATGCAAGCTCTTGAGTTTTACAATAATAATGCAAGACTCACAAGCCCTAGAGAGTTACCCAAAGAAGATTTATGAATGAAATCACAACGAAAAAACTCAAGCTTACTCTAACTAAAATCAATATCAAACAAGTGTAAGCAATGAGAGTGTAAGCTTAAAAATGATTTCAAGATACTCTACCAAAGAGATTTAGCAAGATGAATGTGTAGGAGTAGGATTTTTAAGCTTGTATGGGAAAAATAGCTCAAGAAATTTTTAGAGGATTTTTGCTAATCAAGTTGTTAATTTCTTACTAATTTGAGCAAATGAGGGAGTATATATAGATACTCCAAAAAATATAACTGTTTGCGACTCAATGGGTATTTTAAAAAAAGTTTAAGTATGTTTAATAAAAAATAACCCTTGTTTAACCTCGGTAAAAATTGAGCAACTCGAGAGTTTCGGTCGACCATATTCAAGGTTCAGTCGACCATATTACTGAGTTCGGTTGACCATGGCTATTTTGAACTGGAGGTATAGTCGACCGTATTAAGGCGATTTTGAACCATTGGAGGTTTGGTTGACCAACAAAGAGGACAGTCGGCTACTCATATAGTTTGGTCGACTGTGGCCAAAAAGAATTAAAAATTTGGTCAATTGAGCGTACAAGGTGTCAGGCACATGGCGGTTCGGTCGATTGAGAACACTATGTTCAAAATTGGATGGTCGACCGTATGAAGTCAAAATGTTGACTTCCATACGGTACGGTCGACTGTATCATTTATACTACACAAGTTTGATCGACCGAGGCTTAATCTCCTCAGTCAACAGTGGTTCGGTCAACCAGCATAGTATAACTAGATTGGTTTGATCGACTGAGGCCCTTTCAATGGTCATTTTAGGTCTTGTTTTTTATTTGAAGTCACCCCTGTTCACATAAGTATAACTTCTAAGTTGTAGGGGACTTTACATGTGATGTTTAGGGACCTAGAGTCAGTCTACGACCTAGGATTTTAAATTAAGCCCAAAATCCGGTGTCGGTTGACCAAAGTCAAGTTTTATTCCCTATGGTCAGTTTATGGCCTTTTGAGCATTTAAACCCTATCATGCATGTAGATACATTATTACAGACCATATTAAATATTACAGATCCAAAAGAATAAATGCAAATACAATAAGAAAATGGTCTTCATTCTTCTTTTTGTTCCTCAATCTCTTTCCTCTTCAAATGCCATATGTGATGTGATCTTTGCGTTCCTTATGGCTTCCTTGTTTTCCTACCCTTAGTGCATGCAAAAGATGATCCTGTTTCAAGAGCTCGGTGCACAGGAAGAACCATTGGATTCTTCATAATCAAAACAGGAAGAACTCATAGAGTCAACACATGTTTATTCATTTTAATTTCAAATTGATTTAAAAAATTAAGAAACGCAATCCAAAGAAGGACCTTGTTGAGGAAATGCAAGATGGACATAAGCAGTTGCAAGTAAATTAACTAGAGTAGATGTCATGTTAAGTTCCAGGGGAACAAAATACAGAGGGAAGGCATATTATATTGGAATTCAAAAAATATGCCAAAGATCATAGTTTGGTTTGTTAATTGTAGACGCGTTGGAGAATGAAAGTTCACACATCATCATGCATTTCATGCATTGCATTAAAAAAAATAAAAAAAATGCATGACATGCAACATGCATGCATGTCATGCGACATACATATCATTATACAACATGCATATATATCCCCATATTTTAACATTAGAAGAAGCAACATGTATACATATTATCATGTCACTCATACCTGTCATATTGCATAGGCTTTGCATATTCATTTTCATCCTTGCCTAAGTCAAGTCCTCATTCTCAAAATTCAAATGGGATATAGAGCATTGGTCCTCAGACCCAAGTAGTTCTTTCCGAATTATTTTGTCCACTTAGGAAATAGGGGCATTAGTCCTCAGATCCCATAAGATGTTTCTTCAAGTACTAGTGTAACGACCCGAAAAATAATGATATTTAAATATTAAAGAGAGGGAAAATGGAAACAGAAACGGAAGGAGGCAACAGGCTTCGTCGACGAACGCTTCGTGTTCGTCGACGACATTGCATTTTGGATGGAATAACCCGAAACTCTTACACAGGGCCTCATCGACGAACACACGGAATTCGTCAACGAGCGCATAAGGGACCTCGTTGACGAAGCCATACCTCATCGATGAAATTCCTTAAAGACTCGTCGATGAGATGACGTGTCTCGTTGACGAACCCAGGGCTATAAATTGCCAAAATTTGGATTTTTGATGAGAAATTAGCGCAAGAAATTCCTTCTCTCTCTCTCTAAACGTCTTCCACCCCTTCTCTCTTCGATTCCGGGCCTGTTTTACACCGGATCGACGATCTGAAGTCACCACGACGCTCCTGACAAAGTTCTCTGCAAGTCTGTTGGAGCTGATCATTGGTGGAGTTGGTTTGGATTTCGTCCCAATCTCAGGGTAAGGCAATTTATTCAATATTTGTCTTTCCCTCAGTTATAAGAAATACAATACACGAAGAAATACTGATGTTTTGTTTTGGGGGATTTGATTTTCAGGGTGTTGAGTGGATAACTCTGTGGGTATAGGGCCAAAATTTAGTAAGAGCTTTTCAGAGCCAAAGTAAGGGAAATATGCTATGCTAGGTGTTTTATAATGTTATCAGAGATTTTTATATATGTATATACCAGCTTATTACCCAGTTTTACAGAATGTGTGTTTTAAATGCTTGTGTGGCCTGAGTAGATAATTATTTGAAAGAACATATACAATTTTTTTTTATAGTGTATCAAACTATACTAAATACACAGTTATAGACAATATATACAGTTTATATAGTTTTTCCAGTATATGGAGTTACACAGAATATATAAATATAGTTATATATTCACAGAGATTATACAGAAAGATATGCATGCATATACAACTTTTATATGAATAGTTTTATAAAACAGATATATATATATATATATATATATATATATATACATATACATATACATGTATACAATTTTACTCAGATAAGTATATTATAACTTTATTCAAAACAGTATATACAGTATTTATAGTTTACCATGTTTCCTATTACCATAACATACAAAGTATACAGACAGAGTATATAGACAGAGTATACAGACAGATATACAAAGATAGCATCAAGATGCTACTGATTCAGAATATAGAGTTTACAGTACAGAAAGATAGTGTTATGGTAATTTAGGAAACATGATGAAAACAGTAAAAGAGTATATATGTATATATATAGTATCAGATCCCTGAGGAAAATTACAGACAGATATAGTATTAAAAAAGAATACAGAGCACGGTACCGTTGCTATATACAGATAGAGTGCAACCACATATCTCAGATAGTGTGTGGGTACCGTCGACTGTGCTCAGAGAGTATGCAGCTCCCCAGTTCACTGGGTGGAGGGGGCCAGTTTGACGAGATAGTAGCCAGTCTTGAGCCTAGGAGTGGATGCAGTTTGGCCAGGCTGAGATAGTGTAGAGTATATTGACTTATCTGCAGGGCCGACCAGATTAAGTCCCGCCTATGGGCCGCACAACCCTGTCATGAGGGGTCAAATCATGACATACAGAGTTTTAGGGATAAAGTACAGTTATGTATATGTATACAGTTTTACAGTATATAATGAGTATAGTATGATATTAGCACTATGAAAAGTAGAAAATACAGATGATACAATTATATTTTAAATTGTGAAAAGAAAGTTATGCTTTACATATTTACTAATGTATTGTAGTTCAGTTGTTATTTAAACAGCATTTCTAACTTAGTTGTCACATACTAGTAATAGAATATTTCCACTTACTGAGCGTTGACTCACCCTATGACTTTAACATTTTTCAGGTGAGCCAACTTCGCGAGCAGATCAGGTTCGCGAATAGAGAGTATATTGATTACCCTGGTTTAGAGGGTAAGTTTGTATAGGGTTTTGTATTTTGGGACAGGTATTTTGGAGAGAGATGTATTATATAGTTATGACATAGAAATACGGATTTCTAGTATTGTATGATGTATGTGGATGTATGGATTATGTTTTCACTGCATAGGTATAATTTTATATTTAGATTCATCCCGGTGCCTTCCGAGGCTCGAGTTTCATATCTGGGGGTATCAAAACAGTTAATATATATAATATAAAAAAAATAAAAAATGATGATGTAAATTTGGAGGTCATCACAACTAGGGCATGAGTCCTCAGATCCCAGAAGAGTTTTCTTCAAGTACTGGGGCATCGGTCATCAAATCTAAGTAGTTCTTGCAAAAATGTTCAAGTACTAGGGCATCGATCCTCAGATCCAAGTAGTTCTTGCAAAAATGTTCTTCAAATTGGGGCACTAGTCCTCATACCTAAGTGGTTCTAGGCAAAAATTCTTTTCAAACACTTGGGCATTATACCTTCGAAATTCAAATAATCACTTCCAAGGGATCCCAATCATCTCGTGCATTCAATAGGTCTCTTCCAATTGTTATCCTAACTATCTCGTTCATTTAAGAGATCATTTTCAAATCAACCCTTGACAGTCCCATCCAAATCAATCATTTCCTTTTTCATCCAGATTGACCTTTTTTGGAATGGTCCTATCCAAGTTAATCATTTTCGGAATGATCTCATCCAAATTGATTATTTTTGGAATAATCTCATCCAAGTTGACCATTTTCGGAACAGTCCTATCCAAGTCGACCATTTTTCGGAATGGTCCTATCAAAGTTGATCATTTTGGGAATAGTCTTATCCAAGTTGACTATTTTTGGAATAGTCCTATCAAAGTTGATCATTTTCGGAATGATCCCATCCAAGTTGATTGTTTTCGAAATAGTTCCATCCAAGTTGATTATTTATGAAATAGTCTTATCCAAGTCGATCATTTTTAGAATGGTCTTATCCAAGTTGATCATTTTCCGAAAGATCTTATCCAAGTTGACTATTTTCAGAATAGTCTCATCCAAGTTGACCATTTTCGGAATGGTTCTATCCAAGTTTATCATTTTTGGAATGAACTCATCTAAGTTGGCTATTTTTAGAATAATCCTATCTAAGTTGATCATTTTCGGAATGATCTCATCCAAGTTGACCGTTTTCGGAACGGTCCTATCCAAGTCGACCATTTTTGGAATGGTCTTATCCAAGTTGACCATTTTCGGAATGGTCTTATTCAAGTTTATCATTTTCAAAATGATTTCATCCAAGTTAACCATTTTTGGAACGGTCCCAATTGACTATTTTCGAAATAGTCAAATCCAAGTTGACCGTTCACGAAACGGTGTCATCCAAGTTGATCATTTTCAGAATAATCTCATTCAAGTTGACTATTTTCGAAATAGTCGTATCCAAGTTGATCATTTTTGGAATGATCTCATCCAAGTTAAATATTTTCTAAATGGTCTCATTCGAATTGACCCTTCGCGGTCCCATTCAAATTGACCCTTGGTGGTCCCATCCAAAAATGCCATTTGGACTATCTCATTCATCCAAGTAGTCATTTTTCAAATGCTCTGACTCTTGGGCTTAAGCACCGAGGTAGTCATCTTCCAAATTATTCACTAACCACTAACATCGTAAAGAAGTGTGCTAACATTCCCATGTTGCCCTAGTCACTCCCTTTTTATCCCTAACTGGTAGAAGCAAATAGTACCTAGTTGATCTTAAAGCATGAGGCGGTTGTGTGGTTCAACTAAAATAGATGTCTTTTATCTTTACAGGCTTATTACTAAAGATAACAAGGAAAGCTCCTACTATTACCTTGAAGTAGCAAAGTCTATAAAGAGGGACAGATGCAGACACCCCAATTTTAACCAGACCTTTATAAGGAGACCCTTCATAATAAGATGTCGACCTTGTATCCCGGGAATTGGAGGATCCTTTTTGAAAAATCCAATTGAGTCCCTAGTCTTTTAAAATTGAGGCCTTGTTATTTTTGAGCCCCTGATATTTTAAAATGAAGTCCTTTTAATTTTAAAATTTAAGTTTTTAAAATTTTAAAATCTAGTTCCTTTAATTTTAAAATTGAGTCATTGTTATTTTAAAACTGAGTCCTTTTTATTTAAAATGTGAGTCCCTTATATTTTAAATTTTGAGTCACTTTTATTTTTTGACTCCCTTATTTTTTTAAAAAAATATTTGAGTCCCTTTTATTTATTTTTAGTTGAGTCATTTTTATTTAAAAAAATTGAGCATGGGTCCTTTTATTTTCGGGAATTAAGTAATTGGAAACAACACACCCCCCCCGCCCCCCACCGCCCCCGGCGGCCCCACAAAAAGAAAGGGTTTGCATGGGCCGTGCAAAACTGTCGCATGAAACACAAGCAGTTAACATAGAGAAAATGGGATTTTTAGGGTTTTATTAGGGTTGTTTTTGGTTTATAAAAGGAGAGGAAAGATACAATAGAAGGGCGAGCCGCAGGCATAGGAGAGGGGAACAACAAGGGAGCTGTGCCCAAGAACACACAGTTGTGAGAAGGGGAGAGAACACACAGCCAAGGAGCCCCACGCAGAGAAGGACAAGCAGCAACGGAGGCAGCCGCAGAACAATCACGAGAGCCTCACGCACAACAGCGGCATCAAAAAAGAAGGGGCAAACGTGGCATGGCTGGGAACACCCAGTCACCCTCACGCAGCACTCCCTCACACACCACTCCCTCACGCACACCTAGCCACCCTCACATGCACACTCCTCACACACCCTTGCACACTCTTGCAGCCACGACCAAGGTAGCCTCTTGCAGCACACACAGCCGCACAACCAAAGAGGGGGCAGCCACACGCACACAAGGAGCCGCGAGCACAAGAGCACAACCGGAGAGCAGCCCTCTGCAGCCATCTCCTGCTCCGGCCGCTGCCGCAGTCACCCCACAACCGCAGCTCCTCCTCCTCCTCCCCTTCCCCAAAGGTTTTTTTTTTTTTTTTCGTTTACATGTTTAAGGGTGGTTTTTGTTTTCTATATATATATATATATATGTGTGTGTGTGTGTGTTTTTTTTTTTGGTGTTAGGTTTTTAATACTTGTCATATTATTGTAATAGCTTTAAGGTTATTATTATTATTGCATTTTATTGAATATTATTATTAGTTTTTTTTATTATCATTATTAGTGTATTTATGTTATGTTGGGTTTTTTATTATTGTCATAATGTTATTATATGTATTGTACATTATTTTTTTTGGTTTGACTATCATCATGTTATTATTGTTTAGGTGATATTATCATTAGGGTTTTGATTAATTTATGTTATTGTTGTTCATGTATGTTTAGGGTCTTAATTATTTCCATGATTTTATCATATTTGATTATTTTCATGTTATTATTATTATATGCATTTTATATTATTTTTAAGGTATTATTTATTTCATATTATTATTGTTCATATATTTTAGGGCTTTGATTATTCCATATTGTTCATATTAATTTTTGGGTTTTGATTATTTCCATGTTATTGTTGTATATTAATTTTAGGGTTTGATTGGTTTCCATATTATTGTTGCATATTAATTTTAGGATTTGATTTGTTTCCATGTTATTATCTTAATTGTTTCCATATTTTCATTATTGTATATATTGCATATCAATTTTAGGTTTTGATTTATTTCCATAAATTCATTGTTTTAATTGTTTCCATGTTATAATTACTGCATATATTGCATATTAATTTTGTAGTTTGATTGGTTTCTATATTATTATTGCATATTAATTTTAGGGTTTGATTTATTTCCATGTTATTATCTTAATTGTTTCCATATTTCCATTATTGTATATATATATTGCATATCAATTTTAGGGTTTGATTTATTTCCATAATTTTATTTATTTTAATTGTTTCCATTGTTGTATATATTGAATGTCAATTTTAGGGTTTGATTTATTTCCATAAATTCATTATTTTAATTGTTTCCATGTCGTCATTACCGCATATATTGCATATTAATTTTAGGATTTGATTTGTTTCCATAGTTTCATTGTCTTAATTGTTTTCATGTTATTATTCTATATTTAGGTTTTCCTTTATTGTTATGTTAATATTAGGGTTTTCATTGTTGTATATCATTATTAGGGTAATATTATTATGGTATTATTACTATGTGTTATATTATTATAATGGTATTATTATTAAAATAGTATTATTATGTGTTATTACTATTATAGTATGTCTTACATTATTATTATGATATTATAATTAGGGTTGTATTATTATGTTATTATTATTACGTGTTTTACTATTGTAGTATTGTGTCATTATTATTATGGTATTATTATTATAGTATTATTATTATAGTAGTATATTTTTATTTACGTGTTATTATTAATGTGATATTATTCTTATTATTATTATTATTATTATTATTACTACGCATTTTAGTATTTTTGTTTATAATATGTGTTTATATTTTGCATTATGTATTGCGCTATTTTTTAAATATTTTTATATTATATTATCATGTATTTTTGTGTGGGAGTATCCCTATGATTATAAAAAGGGCAATGAGAATTTCAAGCCTCACCTGTATTAACTCTGAGAAGGGTTTTTCTAACGAGATCCCTACTTTTGGGGATCTTATTAGATATTTCCAAATCACACCCCGTTTTGATTATATTTTATAAAAATGTGTACATTTTGTTTGTTTATTTAATTGTATATATTTGTCAATTTTTTTATTTAAAAGAAGTAAATTAAAACATTTTTAAAATTTAATTTGGATATAATTCTTAATTAATTAGGTACCGTTAATAGTACGAGTATGTAGGGAGTGTTAGTACATTTCTCTTGCATAACCAAACTCTTGATCCCGATCCTGGTATACCTAGATTAATACGATTCTTAATTGAGTAGTAGTCGGGTATTTTAACCGCATAAAGAAAAAAGGTTAGTGCCGACTCGAAATTCCAATTTTTTCCAAAAATAAATTCATATTTTAATTCCCTCACCTTCCCGGGGCACCTCGCTCTCGGGACAATGCGACACTTACCCCAGTGTGGAGGTGATCCTTGTTTTGGGTTCAAAAAGGAAAAGTTTTAGGCTTAAATTAGGACTTGGAGGGGATTTTTCTTTCAATTATACATGGGTAGCAAAATGAAAGTTGTTCTTCATCCCAAGGGTCAACTACTTATTATTGTGAAGCCTTTGCCTCTTTTGTGCCATGGTGGCATAGAGACAGAGGGGACATGATTCAAGAATGATGTGAAGGATAATGTAATGGTGATGGGTAGATGAAGTATGACCTTTATGTTGCTCATTATTTATGAAACCAACAATTGCTTTGTAACGAGCATATTTATTTGGAAAAGACTTTCATTAAATGAAGACAAAGGAAATGAGGCATACATATATTTAATTGAAACATGGACAGATAGGAAAACAAAGATTGAAACAAAACTTCTTCTGAAACTCTATTGGGCATTGCATCAACAGGTTCTCATCATCTATGAATCCCACAAACTCAATTAAACTTGCGTCTTGGAGTTGTCATACCCTTTTCTTCAATTGCCAACACCTTTATGTGGAGTGACTAGGGGTTCCCATATGGAACTCACACCTTTCATTAGGATTATACCACTTGGGCAGTCGATCTCCAATCCCATAAGGATGGACTTGATAGCATTCTTCTTCCCTAATAGACCTATTAGATGTTCTTAGTTTAAAGCCATATAATGAAGAAAAAAAAAATTCAATTTTGGTCGAGCCATATAAAGGTATAGGGATGGACTCATTAAAGGATGAAATGAATAATTGCACAACCACATCTCAAGAAATGACACACATAAAAGTATCTATGAAACCTCTAATACCAACCATGACTAGTATCCGTTTGAAAATGCCACTAGATAAAGATTGCACACCACAGGGATACTGTGTCCCCTCCGCTAAAATTGTATCGTGTAAAAATTTTGATCTCGTACAAGTATGCCTAGCACAATTTCAATGGAGGGGTCAAAGTACCCCAATGATGTTACCAAAGCCTAAGCTATATATTGTGATTATATTGCTAGGTCAAAGATACCTAATTTTATATGCCATGTTCAAACTCCTTGGCTAAGGGACTTATTTTTAAATAGTGTTTTTACAAAAATAACTAGTGAAAATTTGTTCCAATAGTTGATGTAAAAATAAATAAATAAATATATATATATATATAATATATATAGATAAAATATATATACATTTGGCAAAATGTACTTAGATTAATTTGATTTTTTCATTAATCTATACTACAAATAAAAGTACAAATAGTGAAAATCATTTTGTGAATGAAAATATTCTTATCTTTTTAAAGAAAGACTAAAAGCTCCTAAAGATGTAATTGTAATCAATTTGCCGAAAAAAGTATCTTTATTTTTAAAAGTAAACTTCTATAAAGCCACACTCCTAAAAATTTTTTATTTTATACTATATATAGAAGTATATATAGTGTAAATCATTTTATTGACAAAATATTCATATTGTTTAAAATTAAGACCAGATACTCTTTAAAGAAATAAATTTATATAATATACATATATATATATATATAAAGTAAATTCAATCAAAACAAAATTAAATTACATTTAAGAGTTCCTAAAATTAATGTTTGCACTTAAAGAAAAATTTTCACTTAATTAAAACATAAGCAAAACTAACATCATTTACTTATACTATAATAATATATTAAAAGTATAGAAAAAACGTAAAATAGTATATGACAAAAAAATCTCGATATTTTAAAAGCAATACAAAAAATATTTTTAAAAGATAAATTCAACCAAAATCATATTAAATTACACTTATAAGATTTATTTTAGATATTTTAAAATTTGATCTAAAATTTGAGATATTACGTAAGATTTATTTTAGATGTTTTAAATCATCTTCTCAAAGCATTTGAATGAGACTTTTGATTGTTGATACTAATGCATTGCATTCACTATATCTTGAGATTTGAGTTTCAATACGTGACAAAGATCATCAGTGATGTTTAAAACTCTCGTCTATGAAGGATTAACACAAACTCAAAAGGAGTGAGTCTGTTATAAGTTGTATCTGCATCACTTTTTTAAGGAAAAAGAAACCCTTTCTGGAGTTGTATTTTTCAAGATAGAACAAGTGGTTGCAAACATATTTATCAAGTTGCGAATAGAAGTCAAGTGAGAAAGTCTATCGAATATCACCAAGACTTTTAAGAGTGCCAACTTGATTCAATCCCTTACTAGTTTTGAGCTCTCCACTAGCATGTAGCTTTTCTATATCTGAAGCTTGAGCAACTTTCAATTGGTCATGTGGTTTGCGAAGGAACTAACAAAACAGACAACAAAAGCCAACTTCGTGAAAAAAATGATTAACAAACATAACTTATCTTGATGCCCCAACTAATGCGAATTGGAGACAATGAGCATGACAATGAATGTAGTATGCATAAGGTCATTCATTAAAAAACAAAGCTTGTAATCCATTCCACTCTCAACATATATTACTAGCCCCATCATATCCTTGGCCTCAGATATTTTGTATGCTCAAGTTGTGTCAAGATAATTAAGGTAATATCTCATTCTCTAAGGTCAATGATGTAGTATTAGACACATGGACAAGATCAAAGAAACAATCCCCAACATAGCTATCAAAATCAACATATCTCAAAACAAGAGTCATTTTCTCTCTTTTTGATTCATCCACAATAATGCAAAACTTTGCATTGCTAGTCTCCTCCCTAATAGCCTTTCATACTTCACTAGCAATGACTTGCAATATATCTTTTTGAATTCCATGAGAAATGTAGGATGCTTTTTGTGGAGCATTCTAAAGTACATCTAATGCAACATTTTCATTGTAAGAGGCTATAATCTTAACCATTTCAATAAACCTGCCTCAATTCATTGAATCTAAGCTTTCATTACGACCCCTTAAGGCATAAGATCGAAATGTTAGCCACTTGACCGCATCAATTGTAGTTCTCAATCCCAATCAATTATTGTAATTTTTTGGGAGGTTTACTTTTCAATAATATTTTCAATGTGTTGTGCTTGATTTGCAATATCATGGCATTGTTTCACAACATTTTTATGTAATTAATTAGGAATTTTTGAACATGATTTATAAAATCACAAATTTTGTAATGTAGAATTATTCAATAGAAATTAATGGATATACTTTTCTTCCTTGAAAAAAAACGTTCGTAATGTAAGCTTTTGTAGTATTTCTCATCACAAATTTTGCCTCTCGATTTAATTCTAAAGCCCATTCATGAATTCTTTCATACCCAACAAAAGAAAAGGCCAAATTGTGTCTCATAATTGCCATTGCCAACTTCTTATGCTCTACAGCTTAATTAAGTTTTCTTGTATGCAAAGACAATTGCCCATCACCTTGACTCATTAGCATTTGTTTCAGATCATTGTTTTTTCTTACCAATGCATTTTTTTATATGGCAAAGTAGGTTTGAGGTCTCAAAGTTCTTACTATGGTAGAAATATTTCTTAGGACAATACTTACTTTGAGCATATTGCTTATCTCCACATTCAATCAACTCAAAATCTATCCAAATGTAATTTTTTTTTTTTCTACCTCTTTTAACCTATGGAGTTGTTTCATTTGTGGGTTCTGCATTTGACGAATCTGACAACCAAATTTCTTCTTCACTCATTTCATCATTTTGATCAATTGAATTCACTATTGACTGAGACTTTTTTTTTTCTTTTTCTAATCCTTGTAATGAATTGCAAAAATAGAGAAATGAGAAATCAAATGCAACCATTGTTAGTAAACAAACAATGAAACAAATAAAGTACGAATGAACAAATAAGATTAGAAGTAGTCTATTAACTAATTCTAAGTTAGTATCATGTTATGAACTAAAAATTTGAACTTTATTTTAAATAATTAAGCAATGCCAGCTGCAAAATGACTGAAAATTTGAACTTTATTTTGAGTTTGTGTAAAATTTAAACAAGCATGTTTTTATTTTATTTTTTTGGTTCATGTCTGTATTGCATCATATTTCCAATGTGATTATTTACAAAAATTCAGAAGATATTTATGATTTAATGTAAGCACAACATTTTAAATTTTAGACTGTCCCAATGCAAAACATGAGTTTTGAAATTTACATTTTTCTTATTTAGCCCAAAATTAGATGTCACATTTACATACTGTAAAAAAATAATACCCATTGGGAATACAGAACACTGAGAATAGTCTGTTCTGAACAGAGCTTGGATGGTTGGATTGCATATTTCAACATTCCACAGTAGTTTTGTTTGGAAATAAGCAACTTGGTTGTCACTGAATTCCCAAGAATCCCAACACAACCCACTTCACCAGGCAAATAATCAGGTCATCTACTAAAAATCCGAAGCCCCAAAACTTCTACAAGACATTAAACTAAAAATAAATTGTTTTTTGAAACAAACAAATGTATCGTCTGCAAGCAAACCCAATAGGCAACAACAAAAAATTTCACCAAAAGAGAAGAAAACAAAGATAAGAAAACATTAATCTGGAAGGATGAAACCAGAAGGCAGAAGGAGACAGTCAGACGACTCAGATAGTAACGAAAAAGGGAAATTAATTTACAAGAGAGGGAGTTGAACCTGGTTCGGCAGTCGGCACTTCGGCGCGTCGTCTTCAAGGCTAGGCTTTCGCAAGGAGAGAGAACAGGGGACTGCCGGGCGCTGGGCCCCTGGCAATGTTGATTGAGGCTGTGTAGTGTGTACAGAGTCTACAGAGAACAGACAGAGTCACAGAACTGAAGGGCGAGCGAGCGATGTGCGAACTGGCGAAGGTAGGGAGAGACCGCGAGGGTTGTCACAAGGCTCTCTGCATGATTCGTGAAGCAGCGAGCGAGTGATGGGTGGCGAGTCGGCGACGACGACTGCGATTCTGCGAGGTTGAAAATGAAACCTTAAATGCCCAAAATCTTCTAAGCGAAATTGATGAATTTACTGATGAGGGAATCGTGAATCTGTGAACGAGAAGCAAAGATTCAAAGTGATGAGAATATGGGCCGGGGGGTGTGGGCCGCGTGGCCGTGTGCGCGTGGGCAGTGGGCCAACTTGCTGCCTGGGGGAATTGGGGGGAGGCGTGGGGGTGTTGGGCTTTATGGGTTAATGGGCTTTTAAGTTGGCTTTTTTAAGACCTTGGCGGATATCAAGTAGATAAACTCGACCCGACTCATTTAGATGACCGATATAAAATATAAAATCATATTTGGCTCAAGCGGTTTGATTATAATCAATTAAAATGAGTCGGATTCAATTCATATTAACGAATTTGTATCCATTTTGCCAAGTCTAACAAGAACCATTCCTTCCAAATAAACAATTATAAAAACTTAACAACAAAGAAAAAGTAAACAAGAATTTAGATTTGAATAAACTCATAGAAAGAATCAAATATCTAATATTAACCCTAAGTTTATTTCTCTTTTCAAAGTCATTATTAACCAAATCAATAATTTCATCCAGCACAATTTGACGATGGTAGTTGAAAGCTGAAAAAACACAAATTTGTGTAACATTTGATCCCTAAAAAGATAAAATAATCTCAACAAGGAAAAAAAAAAATGGTGGAATGTGATTAAGGTACCTCCGGCAAGACATTTCTTCATTTCAGAGTTAATTTAAGTTATAGAACAAAGACACAATAATTCCAATCATGTTCTTAATTATCTAATTGACAAAAAAAGTATTGCTCCTTTTTTCAAGACACAAAAATATGTTTTGCTATATATAAATACACCACATAGGCAAATATAAAACAAAACTACAATTTACATAAGTTACATAACAATTTCACATCCAACCCAAATAATTACATCATTATAGCTATATTATAATTATTTTACTTAATTATTATATTTTACAAATTAATTAATAATTTGAGAAAAACTTATTGTAAATATTGATAATATTTTTGAATTCTTTTTTTGTTATTTTTAGATTTGAAATTAACCTTTTAGTTGTATTTAAATTTTAACTTCATTTTATTTATTTCAGTTTTATTAAAAAAACAAAAAAACAAAATATAGTCTACATAATGATTTATTTTACAAAAATAATCTTTAAATATTAAAATACTACCACAAAAAATTGACATAGCAATTGATGAATGAGAAAATTTACTTATAATGGAAATTAAAAAATAGCAATGCAAACAAAATGTTGTAATCCTTCCTTTAGGGGATTTTCTATAAAAAAATTTCTTTTTTTAATTTTTTTTTAGTATAAAATTAATATACAGATTATAATAAATGCATTAGTTTTTACGTTATAGTTTTCTATGAAACTATTAGTTTTCAAATGTTTTTTAAAAAGCTAAAAACTAGATTTTATTTTCATTAGGACTATTGACTTACGCGCCGTTACCTGCCTTACGCGCCACCATGCTCCACTACTTCTCTCTGCCTTCCTCAACTTTGCACTGTTCCGGTCACTATTCCACCGAGGTACCACCACCGTTGGAAAGCCCATTCAGAGAGGAGTTCAACGCCGCTGAAATTGGAGCCATCTAATATTTGCAGAAAAATGATTAAGTCTAAGCAACTAGGCTTTGATACAAATTGTTGACTTTAGTGTAATCCCAAAAGGGGGTGAATTAGATATTTTAAAAAGTTTCTTTTTAGGTCAATTAACCAGTAGTAGTATTTCACAAACCTAGAGTCAGTCTAGAGTATTTAAAACATAAACAGATAGATGCAACTGCAATTAATTTACTCCAGATATATTTTAAACATGCAAGCACAATATAGCAAAGCAAATAAAATTAAGATGACACTAGATGTATTATCAAGGTTTGGCAAATGTGCCTATGTCCCTACCTTTAACTCGCAAGTCCGAGAATTCCACTAAAGCTCACTTGCGGGTAGAGCGACACCGGATACAACATCCTTTCCTTACTGGGTAAGGAAAACCCCAGGTCAAATTAACAGGGCTGACCCCAACCTTAACCAATTTTTACAGACTAGATTAACACCCTCTTGGGCTACGCCTGGAATACAACAGATAAACAATATAAATTTTGTATACAATATCAATGCTTCTCCAATAAGCAAGTATGTACCAATACAATCAATGCACTTCAATATGATCTATTTAGCATAATCCTACCCATTTCTTGTAATGATCTATTCTTTCTGTCTACCACACCATTTTGTTGAGGGATCCTAGGTGCAGAAAAGTTGTGTGATATGTCCTCTAGGTCACAATAATTTTCCATGCCATCATTTTTAAATTCAGTATCTCTATCACTTCTTATGTGA
This sequence comes from Malania oleifera, assembly GCF_029873635.1. Taxonomy (NCBI): domain Eukaryota; kingdom Viridiplantae; phylum Streptophyta; class Magnoliopsida; order Santalales; family Ximeniaceae; genus Malania; species Malania oleifera. The sequence goes on along the minus strand of NC_080419.1, from coordinate 71,489,701 downwards.
GTTATCTTTTAGCCCTTTTCATTTTGAATTCTCCTGCATAGCTTAGTAAACTGTTCACATGATTCATTTTTATGTGAGAGAAACAGCACCCATATGAACCTAGAATAGTCATCAACAATAACAAAAGCATATGATTTTTCACCTAGACTTTGCACTGAATTAGGACCAAATAAATCCAAGTGAAGCATTTCAAGTGGTCTAGTGGTAGATATAAATTTCTTTTTTCTTAAAGCTTGATTTTGTTTGCTTACCCATTTAACATGTATCACATATTTTATCTTTCACAAATGATGTTTTAGGCAAGCCTTTCACTAAGTCCTTTCTTACTAGTTTTGACAACAAATCCATGCTAACGTGTCCTAAAAGCCTATGCCATAAACAACTAGCTTCATTTATTGCAAAAAAACAAGTTACTTGTTGCGAAACTAAATTATCAAAAGTAGTAGTATATACATTTTCATGGCGATCTGCAGTGAAAATAATTTTATGATCTTATTTACTTTCAATTATGCATTTATCATTTTCAAATGAAATTTTATAGCCTTTATCACACAATTGACTAATGCTCAACAAATTATGCTTCAAGCCATTATCTAATAGAACATTATTAATAATCAGGGAAGGATCCTTACCTATGCTGATGATGAGCCCCTTTGCATTATCGCCAAACGTCACATACCCTCCATCCTTAGGAGTTATTGAAGTGAATTTTGCCTTGTTGTCAGTCATGTGTCGTGATCGCCCACTATGCAAGTACCACTTGTCCTTTGAAGAGGACGATCTCAAACACACATGCAAGAAAGTTTAAGTAACTGATGCTAGTCCCCAAATTCTGTTGGATCCATAGGGGTTCGTTCCTAGATCACCTTTAACCATCCACACTTCCTTGATTCTCACATGTTTATTCCTAAGTGGACAATCAAATTGAATGTGACCGATTTTCTTACATTTAATACATTTCATTCAACACGTTGGATCTTTAGATGGATTTGAGATTTTGATTCACATGTAAAATGTTCGAGATAAAGATTAGGTCGTCTAACATTTTCAACACCATTAAAACCAAGACCCTCTTTACTAAGAGAGTTTCTTTGGGCCCTAAGGAGTTTTTCAAAATTTCGTTTCCCCTCAACAAATTTAAAAACGATTTTGGAGCTATCTTCCATTTTTCTTTCAAGCTCATCAATTTTCAAATCTTTTTCTTTAAGAATCGAAGCATGAGAATTTTTTGCCATTTCAAATAATTTTGACCAATTTTCGCATTTCTTTTTCAAAACATCATTTTCCTTAGTCATTTTATTCAACAGTTTAGACACATGAATATTTTCAAATTGCAATTCTCTAAAAGTAGGCATGCTATTAGAGTCACAATCATCATTAGAAGAATAATATGAAAATAAAGAATAAGAAGACAATACCTCATCGTCATGTGCCATCAAGCACATGTTAGCAACCTCTGAAGCACTGCGCGGTCTGAGTTTGAGTCACTGCTACTTAGTTTATCCCATGAAGTGCCCGCTTTCATGGGTTTCCTCTTTTTCCTAACTTCCTTTTTCAGTAAGGGGAAATTCGGCTTGATATGCCCAACCTTGTTGCAGTTATAGCACTTAGGAGCATTTGATTTCTCCTTTCTTTTACTCGACTCTCCCTTCTCAAATGCAAACTCCCTAGAGCTTTCATTGTGTACATCTCTACCTATCTGAGAAGCATCCTCTTTGTATACAAATTTTTATTATTGTTGTATTCTCGGCGTGTGGTCGGAAAAGGATTGCACTGTCCCGTAACATGCACCGAATTGGTTCAAACCTAGTTAGGAGATCTAGGAGCACCGTCCTGTAAGGTGTACTTGTAGGTTGTGGCTTAGACCCAAAATTTGAGCTGGGGTTTATGTAACGCCCCGACCCATTATACGACCCTAGAGTGCTACGACACCTATTTAATACACTTGTCCCTGATAACATACATATATGACTCCCCCTAAATAGGGACATACGAGTATTTCATACTGATCTGCAATTTCATGCACAACGGAAAACATAAACATCCATATGGAAATCTAAAAGACATACCAGAGTTCTTTAACTGTATTCTCAAATACATACATCCATGCTTAAAACATAATATGTTCTCAAAATCTCCAAAAGATATACTAGATTGAGTCTATTACATATACAAAACGCTTACATAAGCCAAAAATCAAAATGACCCTCCAAGTCTCTCTAGCAACTAGGATCTACGTCCTCTAGGACCTGAAACAAGGGTTGTATATTGGGGTGAGACACTTCTCAGTAAGGTGGAAGATATTACATCAGTGTGTGACCACATGCATTAATTTCAATTAAAAATAGATACATATAAGGCATATTCTCAATACTGTAATATAGGAGATATATAGACATAATTCCTATGATAGACGGTTTAACATCATAACAAGCGAGAGTCCCTAAGGTTAGAGTAGAGTACAAGCCCATATACTGTACTATCTCTCCACCCGGTACTCAAACCTGTGACTTTGCCTATTTTAGTTTTCAAATCATAAATATGCATATTTAAAACACTATCCAGCTTAGATATAATAATAACAACTACCAACACATTACCCGTTGGCTTACGGGTTATGCAATTTACTATAGTCCGACTGGTACCAGTTGGTCCATTAATCCACCAGGGGCCACTCCAATATCCAGCCAACTATCTCGATACCCACACTGAAAATCATATGTGTGGTTACACTGTATCCAATATATAGCAACAAAACCGCGCTTAACGTTGAGCTTTTTAAGACTCTAATATAATAATAGTAACAAACTGTGGTATTAATGCAAATACAGAAGTTTTGAAAAGTTTTGAGATCATATGCCAAGACCCTTATTTTTACCAAAACCATAAAATCGTAAAACCGGTATTTTTACCTGGTGAAACTTTGCAAATAAGCAATTATATCATACACATAAACATAAGCTAACTTTTTAGTGGTTTAGTTTTATAAAAAGACTGATGTAAACAAATCCCTTTACCTAAATCTGAATTTCAAAACACGAATGGATAATTCCAAAACAATGACCCGAGATCCCCAAAACCTAAAAACCGAAGAACGATACTTTACTATAATTTCGACAACTACGTAACTATTGAATCAAAAATGAAATCGGATCCTTACCTCGATTTTAGGGACAATCTCAAAAATCTTCAAAAGGATAATTTGATCCATTATAACTATAGAGTTTTTCCTTCTGATCCTTACAGAAACCTTCGATCATAGAAACAGACGATGAACGACAAAGGATCAGAGAGAGAGAGAGAGAGAGAACTCACTGGTTCTAGAGAGAGAGAGAGAGCTTTTAGGTTTTCTTCACCCTTAAGCAACCAAAAATGATATTTATAGAGCCTTTGACTAAATCAAATTCGTCGACGAGCCAGCCACTCAATTCGGGGACGAAGCTCTACCTTTGTTGACGAACCCCCATCTAGATATTTTCTTTGGCTCACTCAATATTTCTTCGTCAATGACACTCTGAATTTTGGCGACGAAGAACTGAAGGGACTTCATCGACGAATATACTGGTTTCATTGACAAACCCTACTAAAATTCCCTTTTTACCCTTTCCTATTTATTTCCCTTATTTACAGGTTCGGGTGTTTATAATCTCCCCTCCTTATAAGAATTTCGTCCTCAAAATTTACTAACCGTTTCTAAGTATAATCTTATCTTATAACTCCATTCTATTGAAGAGTCAGCAACCACCCACATAGCGGCTCCAACCCAAGTTTATTACATACCCTCACATATGGCGGAGGAATACCGTGGTTACAATATGATACTTCGGAAGATTACAAACATATAAAAAACTCTCCTGAAGACCACACTATTTAATCTGAACCACCTATACTACCATACATACTTACGTACCATAAAATAACTACGGGTACTTCTGACGTATTTCTAACTTTAGTTCCTATGAAACTTCTTCCACTGCATGGTTACGCTATAATACCTTTACTAGAGGTATTTCCTTAGTTTGTAACTACTGAACTTTCTGATCTAATACATGTACTGGTACCTCCTCATATGATAAAGTATCACTGATCTGTAGAGGTTCGTAACTCAGCACGTGTGATGGATCTAACACGTACTTCCTCAGCACTGACACGTGGAACACGCCATGGACTCTGGATAGTTGTGGGGGTAAAGCCACTCGATAAGCAACCGAACCTATCTTATCCAGGATCTTGAAAGGCCCGACATACCGAGGACTTAGCTTCCCCTTCTTTCTAAACCTTATCACCCCTTTCATCGGAGCAATCCTTAGAAACACCATATTTCCTACCTCAAATTCCAACTTTAGTCGATGAGTATCAGCATAACTCTTCTGCCAACTCTGAGCTGCCTTGATTCTCTCCCTAATTAACTCGACCTTTGCAAAGGCCTGCTAAATCAGTTCCGGGCCCAGTATCTGCCGTTCACCTACCTGATCCTAGTACAATGGAGATCAACACACCCACGACCATATAATGCTTCGTAGGGTGCCATCTCTATGCTGGCCTGGTAACTGTTGTTATGCACGAACTCGACAAGTGGTAGATATCGTATCTAGTTGTCACCAAAATTAAGTACACAAGCCCACAACGTATCCTCTAGTGTAACGACTTGCTATTTAACTTGGGGGTTTTTTTTATATATATATACTATAACATTTATAATGCTCTGATACCAAGCTGAATTTACTCCAACCATTAGCCTAAGCAACGAGAAGTGAAATTCAAATGAACATAACTATATATAATTATATACAATGCCAAAGTGCTACCATGTTTCCCAAAATATACATATATGAATGTTTCCCAAAATACCCTCAACTAGCTAGGGCTATACAAAAATACTCCCAAAAATACTCACTCTATTGTCAAGGTAATACTAAGGCCCCTCTATCTGCGAGCCTGATCTGCTTACCTACCTGGATCACCTGAAAAATGTTAAAGTAATGGGATGAGCTAACGCTCAGTAAGACAAAATATGCTATTGCTAGTGTGTGGCAATTAAGTTACAATACTATGAAAATCTATTGCTATATAATCATGTATTACCGAATCTGTAAATACAGTACCCGTAATATAAACTATCACCTTTTTCCTGTTGATTAACATATTTATACTTTAGGTTTCTACTCAAAATACTTCTAATATATATAAGTATATTTTCTATCTTTTTAAATCTATATATACATAATAATAACTGAAAACTTCCTTGTGGATAACTATGTGTCATGATTTAACCCCTCATGACACGGTTGTGCGGCCCCGTAGGCGAGATCTATCCTGATTGGTCGACTAGGATAAACCATTATACTCCATCAGTCTGATCAGCCCTCCTCAACCTATATCTGATGGGGAGCTTGTCCACTCTTGGGCTCTATACGATCGACCTTTATACCACGTATTATCTGAATAGGTGGATGCACTCTATACTGTATATAGCTACTGTATTGTGCTCTATAAACTGTATCTATAACGTCCAATAGGGTCTGATACTATATAATACATTTCCATATACAACTATCTGTTTTACCATGATTCTGTAATAACTGTATAAACCATGACGCTGTGATAAACCGTATCTGTATCAACTGTATTTTTTGAAATAAACTATAAAACTGTATGTCATAGTACTGTAATCTGTATTTGTAATAACTATATAATCATGGTATTCTGTAATTACTATAAAACCATATCCACTGTCTGTATATTCTGTAAAACATAACTTAGGAAAATGCTGTAAAACATATTTCTATACTATATCTATATTCTCAAGCCACACAGTAATTTTAAAACATATTTAACATACTTGATAATTGTGTAAATTTCTACTGTGAACAATAATATGGTAAAAATATATAATTTATACTAAAGCGTACTAGAATCGCCTAGCATAACATATTTCTCTTACATGATTTCTGCTAAAATTTCGCTACTGTAGCGGGTCTTACTCTTGCAGGGTTCTCCACTCAACACCTTGAAAACCATACATCCCAAAACAAAATATTACTATTTCTACGTCTACAACATTTCCTACAATTGCTGGAAAGTCAAATTTTGCTTAAAAGACTTTACACTAAATTTGGGACGAAACCCAACTTCGTCCTACCGATGATCCGCTCCAGCAGACTTGAAGAGAACTTCCCTAGGAGCGTCGTGGTGGCCTCAGATAGTCAATTTGGTGAACGACGGGCCCGAAATTGAAGAGAGATGGAGGTGGAGCCGTGGGAGAGAGAGAGAGAGAGAGAGAGAGAGAGAGAGAGAGAGAGAGAGAGAGAGAGAGAGTGAGTGAATTTGGTGGATTTTTCTGCGAGAAAACCGAGTTAAACACTATTTATATTGCTAGATTCATCGATGAGCCACGTCACCTCGTCGATGAGTCCTATAGAAAGTTCGTTGAAGAGCCTGCACCCTCATTGACAAATTTCAGACTTCCAAAAATCCTCTCTCGGTATCTTCTTGTCGACGAGACGGGACCTCGTCGATGAGATCTTGAAGAACCCTCGTCGACAAAACCCCTATGTTCGTTGATGAGACTTGGAAAATTTCTTGGGACTCTCACCTTCAAAATACAACATCATCGACAAAGGCGGAGCGTTCGTCGACAAATTTGACTGCCTCCTTCTATTCTTGTTTCCATTTCTCTCCCTCTTTATTATTTAAATACCATTATTCTTCGAGTCATTACATTCTCCCCTCATAAAATTTCGTCCTCGAAATTTACTATTCATATAACTCATCATCCCTTACAGGCAAAACGATCTACTTATTTTATTACCTGCCCTCACTTATGGCGGAGGAATACCGTGGTTACATGGGTAGTTATGGGAGATTATAAGTATAAAAGAAAATTCTTCCCAAAACCAAAATACTACCTATCCTATACACGACATTACAATTCCACTATGTTATGCAAAATAAAATTACTATTACCTTAATTATACATCACTACTATATTCACTGAATAAGTGGGGATATTTCTATTTGATCTCATCTTCGAGCTCTCACAAAGCTTCTTCTATCGCGTGATTCTTCCAAAGGACTTTTACTTGTGGTATCTTTTTATTGCGCAATTCCTATTCGTTTCTATCTAGGATCTATACTAGAGCTTCCTCATATGCTAGATCACCACTGAGTTTCAATTCTGCATAGCTGATGATATGAGAAGGATCTGGGATGTATTTCCTTAACATAGAAACGTGAAACAGTTGTGAATTCTAAAGAGAGATGGCGGTAAAGCCAGCCAATAGGCAACTGACCCAATCTTCTCGAGTATCTCAAATGTGTCAATGAATATAGGGCTCAACTTACCTTTCTTCCCAAGCCTCATGATTCCCTTCAGCGGTGCTATTTTCAAAAATACATGATCACCTACTCCAAATTTCAGTTCCCGGCGATAAGTATCTGCATAGCTTTTCTGCCGACTCTGTGCTGCACTAATTCAATCTCGAATGAGTCAAACTTTATCGTATGCCTGCTGAACTATCTCTGGCCCCAAAACTCGCCTCTCATCTAGCTCACTCTAGTATAAAGGGGAACGACACTTCCTACCATAAAGTGTCTCATAAGGAGCCATACCAATGCTAGCCTGGTAACTGTTATTGTAAGCAAATTCCACCAATGTCATATACTAAGTCCAGCTACCCCCAAAATCCAATACACACGCTCGCAACATATCCTCAAGTACCTGAATCATTCTCTTTGTTTGACCATCCGTCTGAGGATGGAAAGCTGTGCTAAATGCTAGCTAAGTCCCCATTGTCTCTTGCAAACTCCTCTAGAACCGTGATGTAAAACGTGGATCACGGTTCGAGACTATGGATACCAGCACTCCATGGGGTCGAACAATCTCCTGTATGTAAATATGTGCTAACCTATTCATAGGATAGCTAACCTTAATGGGCAGAAAGTGCGCTGTCTTCATCACCCTATCAACAATTATCCAAATGGCATTCTGACCATGAGGCGCCAGTGGTAGCCCAGTAATGAAATCCATGGATACGTGGTCCCACTTCCATTCAGGAATGAAAAGTGGCTGCAACTGACCAGCCGGCCTCTGGTGCTCAGCCTTAACCTGCTGGCACGTCAAACACTACTGCACAAATTATGCAATCTCTCTCTTCATTCCGCTCCACTAGAAATACTCCTACAGATCCCTATACATTTTCATACTACCCGGATGAACAATGTATAGAGATCTGTGTGCCTCCTCTAAAATCGTCCTCCTGATGCTATCATCTACAGGCACACACAATCTGGTGTGAAATCTCAAAGCCCTATCATTAGGAATGCTGAATTCTTCCCCCTGACCATCCTGTATTCTGGCCATCACTTCTACCAATTCCGGATTATCCCTCTGAGCAGCTTTAATTCTCTCATAAAATGTAGATTGTATAACCAGATTGGCAATAAGCGCCTGAGGATCATCTTCCACTAACTCCATGTTGAGTCCTTCCAAGTCCATCAGAATTGGATGTTGAACTATTGCGGCTAGCTGTGCTGTATTTCCTGATTTATGGCTCAAAACATCAACCACCACATTTGCTTTATTTTGGGTGGTAACTGATGGTGTAGTTGTAATCCTTGATGAGTTCTAACCATCTCCTCTGGCGCATATTCAACTCTTTTTGTGTAAAGATGTACTTTAGGCTCTTGTGATCAGAAAATATTTCACATTTCTCACTATAAAGGTAATGTCTCTAGATCTTCAGTGTATGTACAACCGCAGCCAATTATAGATCGTGAGTAGGGTAGTTCTTTTTATATTCTTTTAACTTCCTGGACGCATACACCACTACCCTTCCATGTTGCATTGGCACACAACCGAGTCCTCTCAAAGACGCGTCGCTGTAAATCACATAACCATCACCCCCTTATGGAATTTTCAGTAGTGGTGTAGTGACGAGCCGTTGCTTTGATTCTTGGAAACTCTGCTCGCATTCCTCATCCCACATAAATCTAGCATTATTCTTGGTCAAACGTGTGAGAGGTTCTGACAAAGCCGAAAATCACTCTACAAATCGTTGGTAATAACCTGCCAATCCTAAGAAACTTTGGACTTCCTGCACGTTCTTCGGCCTGACCCAATTCACTACCACATCAATCTTGCTAGGATCCACTGAAATACTGTATCCTGAGATCACGTGGCCTAAAAATGCAACTTTATCAAGCCAGAACTTACACTTACTAAACTTGGCATAAAGTTTCTCTTCCCTGAGTGTCTGTAGAACCTGTCTCAAATGCACCTCATGATCCTCAAAACTCCTCGAGTACACCAGTATATTATCAATAAAAACTATAACAAACTGATCTAGATACTGGTGAAAAACTCTATTCATCAAATCCATGAACACAGCTAGGGCATTCGTTAGACCAAAAGGCATAATGAGAAATTCATAATGCCCATACTTGGTCTTGAAGGCTATCTTTGCAACGTCCTCTGCCTCTACTCTCACCTAATGATAACCTAATCTAAGGTCGATCTTGGAATATACCCGTGTACCTTAGAGCTAATCAAACAGATCATCTATATAGGGTGGAGGATATTTATTTTTAATATTAACCTTGTTGATTTCTCTGTAATCAATACACATCCTCATAGACCCATCTTTCTTCTTTACAAACAACACTAGAGCTCCTCATGGCGATACACTAGGTCGTATATATCCCCTATTCAACAAGTCTTGCAACTGATTCTTCAATTCTCCCAACTTGGTTGGGGCTATATGCTAAGGAACCTTAGAAATTGGTGCTGTCCCTAGAGGTAAATCTATGGGAAAATCCACCTCACATTCGAGAGGCAACCCTAGTAGCTCCTTTGGAAAAACATTTGGAAATTCTCATACAACCGGGGTACTATCAAGCTTCGATTCATTCTCTGTCACTTCTTTTACAAAATCCACAAGCCACTGACTTCCGTCCAAGAGCAATCTAATCGCCTGCATTGGTGATACTAGCAGCAATGGAACACGTACACGAGAGCCAACAAACCTGAATTCTTGCTCACCAGGGGGTCTGAAAATTACTTCCTTCTAAGAACAATCAATACTAGCGTGATTAGTTGCCAACCAATCCATACCTAGTATTACATTAAACCCACACATCTCAAACACAATCAAGTCTACTGGTTGCACTCTCCCCTAAATTTTTATTCGATAGCCTCTAAGTACCCTTTTACATCTTAATACTGACCCTGATGGTGTAGCAACTGACAGTTCTCTATCTAATAACTGAGTCTCACTTTTAGATAATTTAACGTACGATGCAGAGACAAATGAATGAATAGCACCTGAATCAAATAAAACAATAACAGAATGTGATAAAACAATAAAAGTACTTGTCACCACATCCGCGGCAGCCTCTGCATCACGCAGCGTCAATGCATAAACCCTCGCCAGGGCTACATTCCTCTACTGTCCTCCACAAGGAGCCTGATATCCTCCCTGATAGGGCTTGGGAGCTGGGACCTGGTCTAGGAATCCTGGGTATGCACGTGCCATATAGCTGGGTCTCCCACATTGAAAACATACATCTCTCCCTACCCAGCACTCCCCAAAATGACGTCTCCCTCACGTCTGACATATCAGGATGATCAGCACACCCTGATTCCCCCGAGGTCCTGCCATCTGCCTCTAATCTACCCTATCGAATCCTCCTCTCCATGGACCCCTACTGGAGCTAACCTGAAAGCCCTAAGGCACCGACCTCTTCCTCTGAATCTGAGCCGCTATACCCCTTTGTATACCATTCTCAATGATCGCAACTCTGTCTACAACCTCTGTAAATGTCTAAGCTCTGAAGCCAATCACCTGCTCAAATAAGTTCTACCTCAGTCCTTCTTCAAACTTCCTTACCTTTTTCTCTTTATCAGGTGCTAAATGTGGAGCAAAACATGACAACTCGATAAACCGAGCTGCGTACTAGGATACCGACATCTGCCCTTGTACCAGGTGCATAAACTCTGCTGTCTTCGTGCTCTAAACGATAGTAGGGAAATACCGCTTGAAGAACAGCTCCTTGAATCGGTCCCACGTCACTGGCACTGGAATCGGCCTCTGCTCCTCTATTAGTCGTGCTAATCTCCACCAGCGCTTTGCCTCCCCTGTCAGCTTAGATGCTGCAAATACTACCTTCTGCTCATCCGAACAAGGAAGCACTGCCAATGTCTCTTCGATGTCCTGGATCCAGTTACTCATCTACAATTGGGTCATCTCCTCCAGCAAAGGATAGGGGTTTCATTCGCGTAAACTGTTCAATCAAACAGCCATGCTCCCCAGACCTCTTGGCCATCTCGGTCATCACCTATTGAGTGACGCTACAAAGTATAGCATCTGTATCTCCTCCACCTATGCTGGAAGGTCCTGACCTATCCTCCCCAGCATTCGTACCATTGCTTCTCGGGTCCATCCTGAAACAAGAAACACACTTAAGCACCTTATCTCCTATACAAACCTATCTTATACCAATTCAAAATTAACTACCTTCCCTGACCTTAACTCAATATCCAGTTCTGTCACCTAGACACACGACTCGACACTAGTTTATTATGGTTTTCCTAAAATCGTCACCCTAGGAAAAAAAACAGAAACCACCACAGTAATCTTATACCCAAACACAGAACAAACCTCAAATCCTTTCCTATACTCTGGTATTGCTTCTGCTGCACTCTAAAGTTTACATAACGTAGCAACCTTGGCTTTGATACCAAATTGTAACGACCTGCTATTTAACTTGAGTTTTTTTTTTTATATATACTATAACATTTATAATGCTCTAATACCAAGCTGAATTAACTCCAACTATCAGCCTAAGCAGTGAGAAGCGGAAATCAAATGAACATAACCATATATAATAATATACAATACCAAAGTGCTACCATGTTTCCCAAAATATACATATATGACTGTTTCCCAAAATACCCTCAACTGGCTAGGGCTATACAAAAATACTCACTTTACAAAAATACTCCCAAAATACCCTCAACTGAATGTGAGCTGCGATCCTAAGGAATCCTATAGACTCTTCCAGAAATGAAACGTAAAACGTGGATCTCTATTTGAAACGATAGAAACAAGAACACTGTGGAGTCATACAATCTCCTGCACATATAGCTCTGCCAGCCTATTCAGAGAATAGCTGACTTTGATTGGAATGAAATGTACAGTCTTCGTCAGCCAATCAACTACAACCCATATAGCATTCTGGCCATGCACCGCCGTAGGTAATCCTGTCACAAAATCCATCGAGATGTGCTCCCACTTCCACTTGGGGATGTCAAGTGGCTGAAGTGGTCCCGTTGGCCTCTAGTGCTCTGCCTTGACCTATTGACATGTCAAGCATTGCTCTACAAAATAGGTGATCTCTCTTTTCATGTTGGGCCACTAGAAAAATTCCCTCAAATTTCGGTGCATCTTCGTACTGCTAGGATGTATGGTGTAGAGTAAACGATGTGCTTCCTCCAGAATGACTCGTTTAATCTCAGCATCATTTGGTTCACAAATCCTACTATTAAATCTCTATATCCCATCACCAGAGATACAGAAATCCGGCTTTAACCCACTCTGGACTCCTTCCATAACCTCAACCAGCTCTGGATCCTCCTTCTATGCTGCTCGGATCCTCTCATATAAGGTTAGCTGTACCACCAAGCTAGCAAGAACAGTCTGATGGTTTCCTTCCACTACCTCCAAGTCCAACCTTTCCAGTTCCATATAGATTTGATGCTAAGCTCCCATTGTAGAGACTGACGCATCAACTAACTTCCGACTCAGAGCATCGGTTACTGCATTTGCCTTTCCTGGGTGATAACTAATAGTATAGTCGTAGTCTTTTATCAACTCAAGCCACCTACACTATCTCATATTCAGCTCTTTCTGGGTGAAAATGTACTTAACACTTTTAAGATTAGTAAAAATCTCGCACCTTTCACCATATAGGTAGTGCCTCCAGATTTTCAATGCAAACACTACAACTGCCAACTATATATCATGCGTTGGGTAATTCTTCTTGTACTCCTAGAGTTGACAAGAAGCGTAAGCAACTATTCTGCCCCACTGCATTAGAACACAGCCAAGACCCTTCTTAGAGGCGTCACTATAGATAACAAATCTGCCATCCCTATATGGAATGATCATAACTGGAGCAGTAACCAATCACCATTTCAGCTCCTAGAAACTTTGCTCGCACTCATTAGTCCAATCATACCTCACGTTCTTCCTCGTGAGTCATGTCAATGGACCTACTAAATTGGAGAACCCTTCAATGAACCATCGGTAGTATCCTGCAAAACCCATAAAATTTTGACCTCATGAACATTCTTCAGTCTCGCCCAGTCCACTACTACCTCTATCTTACTACAATCCTTACACCTTCTTTGGACACTACGTGTAATGACCCCAAAAATTTTAATGATAAAATAATTAGGAAAAATAAAAATGAAAAAGATAAATAAGGAATGAAGGAAAAGAGGGGAAAAGAAAGTTTAGAAGAAAAAGGGAAAAGAAATTGTAAAAGGGTACAAACAGGTGCTCATTGACGAGCAGTATTTTCTCATCAATGAGAGATCTTTAGAAACTCATCATCGAGTATGTATGCCTCATCGACGAGGATTAACCGAGAGGGTTTGGTTGTTCTGAAACTTGTCGACAAGCTCATGGCCTTGTCGGCGAGCGTTCTTTAGTGGTTCATTGAGGAGTCTTATCTTCTCATCAATGAGTCCACGTGGCAACAACGTCTATAAATAGAACCAGGATATCTTCCTCACGAAGGAAATCATTTTTCCTTCGCGTTTCTCTCTCTAAACCCGTCTCTCTCCCTTCTCTTTAGCTTTCTGACTCGGATTCAGCCCAAATTGTTAAACGGAAGTCGCTACGGTGTTCTAGGGAAGATTCTTTACATATCTAGTAGATTAGTTTCTTAAATTGGGCTTTTTGAGAAATGCTCCAAAGTTGAGGTAAGGGTATGAGTTCTTAGTTATGGGTTTTTATAAGTTTATTTAAGGTTTATAAGTTGAGAAAATGTGGAAATAGTGGTTTATTTAGGATTATTTAATTAAACTAAGGTTTTTGAACAAGGGCCCGGGTGAGCGCCACAGGCATCTGTGTGGGATTCCTCTCCGTGTAGTTCAAGGATTCAGGTTAGGGGGATTTTATATATTAAATCAGGTTTTTATGAATCAAATGGAAATGGACTATGTTATATATATATGCATATATGTTTTCATATGGGTATAAGATGTCAACCGTTTAAATTATGTTTTCTGAGCTTAGGGTTACCTATTTAGGTACGTATATGTGAAAATGAATCGATGAAAGTGGAAAGTATTTTCAGGATAATTATGTAAGAAATGAAGGTATAATTTCAGTATTTAAAAGTTAAATGTTGGTTGACTTATTTTATAGGCAATGTATGAATTTTACTGCTAAAATGTGTGGCATGAGTGGATAGTAATGCTGTTTGAACGTATGTTATATGTAGGAGATGCAAGCTATGTAAAAAATGCAATGATAATGAAATGTTATAAAGACCATGTTGCTTGTGTTTGATAATGCAACTATGTATGCAATGACAGCTAAAAGGAGTTGTAGACTAATTGATGACAACTAAAAGGAGTTGTGTTAGTAGATTCTAGCGCATATCTATGTGGACTAACTAATGTACAACTAAAAGGAGCTATAGTATGAATGAATGAAATGAAAATGAATGAAATGGAAATGTGAATGAAATGAATATGAAATGTGAAATGTGAACGATGTAAAATGTTAAAGGTTACGTAAAGTGAAATATTATGAAATGTTAAAGTTATGAACATGAACAGTTATGGATGGTTGAATAACAATAAACAGAATAATGTATTATGGTATTATCAAGTATTTATACTAGTAGAACATGTTATGCTAGGGTAGGGCAAATTCTTCGCCTGAGGGCTTGCTAAGAAAGGCGAGTGCACTAGTAGTATTAGATATAGCAGTAGGCTGCATAACACACAAGGGTAGAGGGAAACTACTTGTATGGGCAGGTAGATTTCCTTATTCTTGGGGGCCTTCGATGGTAAACTTTGTTTGAATTATGTGAGTACGAGATTAATCTATCACTTGAGGGCTTATTGAGTAAGGTGATTGCTCTGGTATGCTTCTGTTGTGACCTTTGGGTTGCCTGTAGTATTAGAGCAGAGGGCTGCTACTTTTTATGGGCGGGTAATCACTCCTATCATTAGGTAGTCTCGTGGGTGAATATTTTACATGTGTTGGATAGGGTTCAGAAAATGATTTCATAATTTATGTTAATGATTTGCAAATGATATCAAAATGTTGATTATATTCTTATGTCGACCACGCGGTGTTTTAATATATATTGTTTCTTTCCCTTATGGAGATGTGTCTCACTCGATTACGAATTTATCTTTTCAGGACCACCACATAAACAAGCTTAGAGAAGCTTGAGGTGGATGGCATTTTTTGGGGTTCTAGAAAGAGGAAGGGTATAAACATTTTGATGTAATTTTGGGATGTATATAAGTTATGTTTTATATTTTATGTCTTAAGTTGTCTGGATTTTATGGATGGTTGTGGAACATACTGGTGTTGTGAATACTGAATAAGTTTTTTGGAGATATGTGGATATATGGGAATACAGGTGATAAATGGCTATTATGGAATATAGATAGAATTAGTAGACTCTGGTTTTAGTTTTATGATTGAGGATCATAGTTATGTTTTCTGCTGCATATGTATGTATTTGTTTATGGAATATCAAGATTTTATCAAGTATAATGCACCAAACCGGGTTTAAGGGTTCGGGACGTTATACTACGTGCCCTAGAAATGCAATATGTTCCAGTCAGAACTCGCACTTCTTTAGTTTAGCAAATAACTTCTTATCCCTAAAAATTTGTAGTACCAGTCTCAGATGAACTTCATGTTCTGCAATACTCTTAGAATACACTAGGATGTCATCAATAAATACCATGACAAATCGATCTAAGTATTCATGAAAGACCCTGTTCATCAGATCCATAAATGCTACAGATGCATTAGTCAAACCAAATGGCATAACCATAAATTCGTAATGGCCATACCGGGTTCAAGATGTTGTCTTCAGAACGTCCTCCGCTTTCATCTTCAATTGGTGATACCCAGATCATAGATCAATCTTAGAGAAGATCTATGTGCCCTATAGCTGGTCAAACAAATCATCGATCCTGGGTAGCGGGTACTTGTTCTTTACCGTCACCTTGTTAAGCTTTCTATAGTCGATGCACATCCTCATCGACCCATCCTTCTTCTTTACAAATAACATTGGTGTTCCCCAAGATGAAACACTTGGTCGAATATACCCCTTGTCTAATAGCTCATGAAGCTGTTCTTTGCAACTCTCTCAGTTCAGCTAGAGTCATACGATATCGAGATTTTGATATCGGCACTAAACCTAGAACCAACTCTATAACAAACTCCACCTCACGATCTGGAGGTAATCCTGGCAAGTCCTCTAGAAATATGTCTAGGAACTAGCATACCATAGGAATCCCCTCCAGTTTACGCTCCTCTTCTAGTGTGTCTTTTACAAACGCCAAGAACCCTTGGCATCCTTCTAGGAGTAATATCCTAGCCTGCATAGCTGAAAGGATCCATGGTGTAGAACGCACATAGGACCCTAGGAACTTGAACTCCTACTCCCCTGGCTGTCTAAACCTCACCTCCCTCATGTGACAATTGATACTAGCAGATAAATAGTCCATCCCTAGGATGATATCGAAGTTATGCATGTCAAACACAATAAAGCTAACTGGTAGTACCCTCTCCTGAATTTCTATTGGGAAGTCACAGACTACTTTGCTACACATGAATACAGACCTGTATGGCATAGCCACTACCAGCTCATAATCTAACAGTTGCACCTTTAATCCACATGATTTAATGAATCCTTAGGAAATAAAGGAATGCGTTGCCCCAAAATCAAATAATATAACAATTTTATGAGAAAGCATGTAAATGATACTTGTGACTACATCACCAGCATTCTCTGTGTTAGAATTGGTGTATTCCCAAGAGGGGGGGGGGGAGGTGAATTGGAAATTTAAAATTTTCTCCTAAGTTAATCTATCCAACAGCAGTATATACACAACCTAGGGTTCATCTATGCAGTTTCCAAATGCGTAGGTAAATATAATGTGGAAATTAAATCAAATGCATCATTCACACCATAACATATATGTGCGGTAAATATAAAGTGTAGAAATATAAACAAGGCAAACGATATGTTATCAGGGTTTGGCCAACTATGCCTATGTCCCCACCTCTAACTCGCAAGCTCGAGGATTCCACTAACAGCTCACTTAAAGGGTGGAGCGGCACCGATTACAACTAGGTTAATTAGCATAGGGCTGACCTCAACCTTAACCAGGTCAATAAAGGGGCTGACCTCAACCAACATGCCTTAACAGAATGATGCACCTAGCTTTCCTAACCGGGTCTAAGCCAATCCAGGACTATTTCGAAGTGCTAGTCTCTCTCTTCAAGCCCGTGCCTGGAAATACAATAGATTTGAAATAAAGTCAAATGGTACAGTGATTATGCTTTCATGTAAAGTAGATATGTACCCAGTTACGTGCAATCACATACACCACAAATGATATAATAAGTAAGCTCAATGTGGTTTAAGATGTCTACTCTCAAATAGATTTACTATCGTTGTAATTAGTGCGTGAGAGTGCGAACACTACAATCTTTGTATCACAAGATGTATTCAATCTAAGTGCTCAAACAAAGATATTAACCAATATATATATATATATATATATATGTATGTATACGAAGCTCTAGCAATGTATAAGTTTGGTTTGCAAAAAGAGTTTAATATTTGTATTCAACTAAAGATATAAATCAATGATTATTGTAACAAAGATTTTTCTCACACTAACAAATATCTCTTTAAAGATTTATCAAGATAAAGCACACTAGATATTTGAAAGGGTTTTGAAATACTTTTTGCAATTCAAAAACGAATACAAACTTCCTAAGATATCGCAACACAAATGCAATACTCAGAAGCTTAAAGCAAGTCTTCTTAGGATAGACTTATTAGCAAAAGCCCCCTAAGAACACTTAGGTTTAGCTCTTGTAAAAATCGAATCAATTGATCAAGAATGGGAGAGCAAGCCTATTAAGACTAACACTCAATCAACTTACAGAGGGTTTGATCAGTATGAGAAGGTAAGTATGAGTGAAAGGAGTGTGAGAATGAGTAGTATGGATTTTGGGATTTTTAGAGAATTTCTCTTAATTAAGACTTTTTAATCCCATGCTGATTACCCCAAATGAGGTGGTATTTATAGACACCCCATGAATTATGAACGTTAGGAACATAGTCGACATTATTAAAAAAGATTTAATAGAATTTAGCAAATTTAACCCTGTAAAAAAAAAAATAGTTAACCACGGTAAAAATGCAGGGTAACCTGAGGGCACCGGTCGACCAGGATAGGTTTGGTCGACCAAAGTTCTTATAGCTTGGTTGATCAGGCCAATTTTGAACTACAAGGACGGTCGACTGGAAAGGGCAATTTTTCTTATTTTGCGAGGTTCGGTCGACCAGGCTAAAAAAGAACTATGGCATCGGTCGATCGGACTTACATGTCCAGATGCGATTTTCAATTTTCATGAGGTTCGATTGACTAGGCTGATTTGAACTAAGCCTGTCGATCGACCAGACCGTTGGGACAACTCCCAAGGACCCTCGGTCGACCAGACCATTGGTATACAATTTTCTCTCGATCGACTAGGAAGTCAAAGTGTTGACTTTTGAAGGGTTCAGTTGACCGACCCATTTTGAACTAGAAAAGTTTGGTCAATTGAGTTGTGGTCAACTTGTTGACCTGGATTAGGTTCAGTCGACCGAGGGCAGAATGAACTGCATAGGTCGGTCAACTAAAGTTGCATATTTTGTGCAATTCGGTCCTTTATCATGCAACAAACACTCCAAACAAAAGTATAACATATACAAGTGAGTGTGTGAGTGTCCTAGGGTCTCTTCTAAGCCTTTTTCAAAACACCGAAAAGATCCAGTGTCTGTTGACCGAACCCTAAGGTCTTTCTAAGGTCATTTGCATTATGAGCTTACTTGTTAAACCATGCATGTGGGGTGTGTGATTATTACATAAAAAAGCCTAATTACTATTACAGACCAATTTAAAAAATGAAATATATTACAATGTAGAGTAATTAGGTCTTCAATTTTCACTTGCTCTTTGTGCATTGTGATCTGCCGATTTGATTTCTTGCACATAACCTCAAACACCCATTAAATATCTGAGTATTTGTCATAATCAACATAGGGTGTGACCTATAAGGTCAACACTCTGTGTCTCTTGGAGTCAGAGAATACAACCTAGCCTGGGCTGTACACCCCTATTGACCACCACATTGCGCTTGTGTATCTTCTCTGTATGGCTATTATGGGGCTCCATTGTTTCCCTACATGTGATAATCTCTCGCCCGATGTCCCTGCTTACCACACCGCATACAAGCCTCCGTAGTCATCCAACACTGCCCAGAGTGCCTCTTACCACACGTAGAGCAACCATGATAGGATGTGGTGCTTTGAGCTGTACCACTACTGTTCTTCTTCCAGTTACCCAGCCTTGCCCCATAAGAAAAACTGTGAGGCGTTGGCCTCTTCTTCGGTACCTAGACCTCTACGTCCTCTAGCAAACTCTCCTATACTACAATGGCTTTGACTGCCAATGTAGCAAAGTCCTACAACTACAAGATCATTGCCTCTCTAGATCTCCTTCCTTAGACCCCTCTAAAACTTCCAAGCTTTCATTGCTTTATTTGATATCATGAATGGAGCAAATCGGGATAGCTCCTGGAATCTACCAGTGTACTGCTGCACTGTCAGCGACTCCTGCGTTAGGCTTATGAATTCCTCCATCTTTGCATTTTTTATCATGGCTGGAAAGTACCGTTCAAAGAATAATTCTCTAAAACAGGCCACATCATCTCTACTGGTATCAGTAGGTGCTTCTTCATCTTTTTTACCGACACCCACCATCTCTTTGCCTCCCCTGACAACTTGAACATTGCAAAGGTTACCTTCTGCTTTTCTGTGCAGTTTAGAACATCCAAGATCTTCTTAATCTTCTAGATCCAATTCTTAGCTCGAATAAGATCTGCACTTCTTATGAAAACCGAAGGCTTCAGCCTGGTGAACTGATCAATGGAGCACCCCATCTCAGTTGTGGGATGGTCCTGCCCTCTATTCATTCACACCACCTCAGCCATAAGCTGCTATGCGAAATCCCGCAAGATGCTCATAGATTCACTGCTAGCCTCATGGCTAGCACCCTTACTACTACTGCCCCCCACGTTGGCAGTATTGTCCCTGGATTCCATCTTGAAAAGTAATTGTGAACATCCATTAGAAGGGTAATAGCCTAAGTATAAGCTAATACTACCATACTGTAGACTCAGTTCCCTAGATCCATATTCTTAATATTAACATACTCCATTAATTTAACCTTCTCTTTCTAACTCAAGTTCTACCTTTCCACTTGGAAACAAAACCGTTAATGGATTGCCATGATTTTTTGAACCTTTTGATTGATCCCGAAAAACACAGAAGTCTGTCAATGGATTTCTGTCTCCAAGTATACAAAGCAAAACTCAAATGTTTTATCCATATCCCAAACTCATGTAAAGTCTAATCTATAGAACCTATCAATCTAAGTTCCGAGCATTTCCATAACCAAGCAGTGTGAACCATATCACACTTTCGGTTGATTAACGCTCTAATACCAACTATAACGCCCCGACCCATTATACGACCCCATAGTGCTACTACACCTATTTAATACACATGTCCCTGACAACATACATATACAACCCGCCCTGAATAGGGACATACATGTATTTCATACTGATCTTCAATTTCATGCACAACGGAAAACATAAGCATCCATATGGAAATCTAAAAGACATACCAGAGTTATCTATATATATTCTCAAATACATACATCCATGCTTAAAACATAATATGTTCTCAAAATCTCCAAAAGATACACTAGACTAAGTCTATTACATATATAGAATGCTTACATAAGCCAAAAATCAAAACAACCCTCCAAATCTCCCTAGCAACTAGGATTTACGTCCTGTAGGACCTGAAACAAGGGTTGTATATTAGGGGTGAGACACTTCTCAGTAAGGTGGAAGATATTACATCAGTGTATAACCACATGCATTTATTTCAATTAAAAACAGATACATATAAGGCATATTCTCAATACTGTAATATAGGAGATATGTAGACATAATTCCTATGATAAACGATTTAGCATCATAACAAGCAAGAGTCCTCGAGGTTAGAGTAGAGTATAGGCCCATACACTATACAATCTCTCTGCCCGGTACTCAAACCTATGAATTTGCCCATTTTAGTTTTCAAATCATAAATATGCATTTTTAAAATACTATCCTGCTTAGATTCAATAATAACAACTGCTAACACATTACCTGTTGGCTTACGGGTTATGCGATTTACTATAGTCCGACTGGTACCACCTGGTCCATTAATCCACCAGTGGTCACTCCAATATCCAGCCAACTATCTCGATACCCACACTGAAAATCATATATGTGATTGCACTGTATCCAATATAACTTGTTTCACACTCACAATTCACCTGTACAGTTCCAGTATTTTCACAAACTCATATAATCGTACTGTGGTATAAACTGACACTCACCCTCTCAGTTTAACCCTTTTTATGTATATAGCTCGGTATATAACTAGCACCTATTTTCCACATTTTTCACATAGCAAAATGGAACTCTAGTTCCCATAGTTCATATACATATTTTAACAGATTTACGTATTCTATTTCATATCATATGTCACACCCATTTGATCGAAAATCCGCTATATAGTATATAACTCGATAAATAGCATTTAAATGAAAATAAGGGATTCAAGCATCTCCTACGTTAATATTAATGCAAATACTGAAGTTTTGAAAATTTTGGAAATCGTACGCCAAAACCCTTATTTTTACCAAAACCGTAAAATCGTAAAATCGACATTTTTACTTAGTGAAACTTCACAAATAAGCTGTCATATCATACAAATAAACATAAGCTAACTTTTTAATGGTTTAGTTTTATAAAAATACTGATGTAAACAAATCCCCTTACCTAAATCCAAATTTCAAAACATGAAGGGATCGGACCCAAGAAGTAGTGGTACGAACGCTGGGGGAGACGAACCAGGACCTTCTAGTTTGGGAGGTGGAGATATTGATGCAGTATTGCACAACGTCACCCAACAGGTAATGGATGAGATGGCCAGGAGCTTAGGGGAGCATAGCTGCACGATCAAGCAATTTACACGGATGAAGCCCCCCATCTTTTACTGGAGGAGCTGACCCGATTATAGCTAAAAATTGGGTCCAGGACATTGAAGAGACATTGGCAGTACTTCCATGTACAGACGAATAGAAGGTAATATTTGCGGCATTTAAACTGACAGGAGAGGCAAAATGCTGGTGGAGATCAGTGAGGTTGATTAAGGAGCAGAGGTCGGATCTAGTGCTAATGACGTGGAGTCAATTTAAGGAGATGTTCTTTAAGCGATATTTCCCTGTTATCATTCGGAGTGCGAAGGTAGCAAAGTTTATGCACTTAGTCCAGGGGCAGATGACAGCATCTCAGTACGCAGCTCGATTTATTGAGTTGTCTTGATTTTCCCCACATTTGGCACCAGACGAAGAGAAAAAGGCAAGAAAGTTTGAAGAAGGTTTGAGGCTGAACTTGTTTGAGCAAGTTATTAGTTTTCGAGCTCAGACATTTGCGGAGGTCGTAGATAGGGCTATGGTTATTGAGAGTGACATGTAGAGAGGTATCGCAACTCAAATTCAGAGAAAGAGGTCCACACCTCAAGGTTTTCAGGCAAGTTTCAGTCGGGGCCCATGAAGAGGAGACCGTTATAGGGGAGATTAAAGACAGACAATAGGACCTCGTGAGAATCAGGGTATGCAGACCTACCCAGTGTGTCAGACGTGCTGGAGATGACATTTGGGGGAGTTCGGGGTAGGAAGAGATGTTTTCTATCATTGTGGGAAACTCAGCCACATGGCAAGAGCATGCCCAAGACCGCCGATCTATGTCCCAGCTCCCAGACCCTATCGGGGAGGTTATCAGATGCCTCGTGGAGGCTAGCTGAGGAATGTAGCCCCGACGAGGGTTTATGCTTTGACGTCGAGTGATGCTGAGACTACCATAGATGTAGTGACCGAAACTTTTGTTCTACTATATCAAGTTATTATTTTATTTGATTCAGGTGCTACTCATTCCTTTGTCTTTACGACCTATGTCAAATTGTTTGGAAATGAGACCTAGTTATTAGATGTAGAATTGTCAGTAGCTACACCGTCAGGGTCAATGATGAGGTGTCAAAGAGTGCTCGGTGGTTATCTAACAGAAATTTAGGGGAGAGTGTTACCAGCTGACCTAAGAATATTAGATATGCATGGGTTTGATATAATACTGGGTATGGATTGGTTGGTAGTTAATCACGCCAGTATTGATTGTCATCAAAAAGAAGTAATTTTTAGACCCCCTGGCGTGCAAGAATTCAGATTTGTTGGTTCACGTGTATGTGCTTCGTCGCAGTTAGTATTAGCCATGCAGGTGAGCAGACTGCTCCTAGACAGAAGTCAGGGGTTTATAGCTTTTGTAAAGGACGTGTTAGAAAATGAATCGAAGCTTGACAGTACACCAGTGGTAAGGGAATTTTTAGATATTTTTCCAGAAGAGCTACTTGGGTTGCCTCTCGATCCCGAGGTAGATTTTGCTATAGATTTACCTTCAGGGACAGCGCCGATCTTTAAGGTTCCTTACCGTATGACTCCGGCTAAATTAGAAGAAGTAAAGGATCAGTTGCAAGACTTGTTGGATAAGGGATTTATACGACCCAGTGTATTATCGTGGGGATCTCCAGTGTTATTTGTAAAGAAGAAAGATAGGTCTATGAGAATGTGTATTGAATATAGAAAGATAAACAAGGTAACTATTAAGAACAGATATCCTCTACCCCTTATAGATGATTTGTTAGATTAGCTCCATGGTACAAGAGTGTATTCCAAGATTGTCCTTAGATTAGGCTATCATCAAGTGAGAGTAAAAGTAGAGGATGTCTCGAAGACAGCCTTAAGGCCCAGGTATGGGCACTATGAATTCCTTGTTATGTCATTTGGTCTGACAACTGCCCTAGCTTTTTTCATAGACTTGATGAATAGAGTCTTCCACCAGTATTTAGACTAGTTTGTTGTGATTTTTATTGATGATATACTAGTTTACTCAAGTATTTTTTAGGATTATGAGGTGCACTTGAGACAGGTACTACAGAAGCTCAAGGAGAAGAAGTTATATGCCAAGTTTAGTAAATGTGAATTTTGGCCGGAGAAAGTGTCATTTTTTGGGTCACGTGATCTCATAGGATGGTATTTCCGTAGATCCCAGTAAAATTGATGCGGTGGTGAATTGGTTTAGGCTGAAGGACGTTCAAGAAATCAAAAGTTTCTTGGAATTGACAAGTTATTACTGTCAATTTGTTGAGGAGTTTTCAGCCTTATCAGAGCCTCTCATACGTTTCACCAGGAAAAATGCCAGATTCGCATGGGATGATAAATGCGAGCAGAGTTTTAGGAATTAAAGCAACGACTCGTCACTACACCAGTACTGAGGATTCCATCAAGAGGTGGTTATATAATTTACAGTGACACGTCTTTGAAAGGGATCAACTGTGTATTGATGCAGCATGGTAGGGTGGTAGCATATGCTTCCAGGCAGTTGAAAGAGTATGAAAAGAATTACCCTACTCATGATCTGGAATTGGCTACAGTGGTACACGCACTAAAGATTTGGAGGCATTACTTGTATGGTGAGAGATGTGAAATATTTTTTGACCATAAAAGTTTAAAGAACTTCTTTACTCAAAAAGAGTTGAATATGCGGCAAAGGAGATGGTTAGAACTCATCAAGGATTACGATTGCACCATCAGCTATCACCCAGGTAAAGCAAATGTGGTGGCTGATGCACTAAGCCATAAATCAGAGGCTACAACGCAGTTAGCAGCAGTAATTCGGCACCCAATTCAAATGGACTTGGAAAGGCTCGGCATGGAGTTAGTAAAGGATGATCCTTAGGAATTCATTTCCATCTTAGTTGTGCAACCTACGCTATATGAAAAGATTAAAGCCACTTAGGGGGATGACCTAGAATTAGCAGAGATAATAGCCAGAGCACAGGATGGTCAAGGAGAGGAATTCAGAATTTCTGACGACGGGGCTCTAAGGTTTCACACCAAATTGTGTGTGCCTGCGGATGATGATATTAGGAGAGCGATTCTAGAAAAGGTTCACAAATCTCTATGCACGGTTCATCCTGGTAGTACTAAAATGTATAGGGATTTGCAAGAGTATTTCTGGTGGAGTGGCATGAAGAGGGAGATTTCAGAATTTGTGCAGTAGTGCTTGATGTGCCAGCAAGTTAAGGCTGAGCACTAGAGGCTGGCAGGACAGTTGCAACCACTTTACATCCCTAAGTGGAAGAGGGATCACATATCCATGGATTTTGTTACTGGGTTACTGCCGACACCGCATGGTTAGAATGCCATCTGGGTAGTTATTGATCGGTTGACGAATATAGCTCATTTTCTACCTATTAAAGTTAGCTACCTTATGAACATATTGGCAGAGATTTACATTCAGGATATTGTTTGACCCCATGGAGTACTGGTATCTATAGTCTCAGACCGTGATCCACGCTTTACATCACAATTCTGGAAGAACTTGCAAGAGACTTTGGGGTCTCAGTTAGCATTCAGTACCGATTTCCATCCTCAGATAGATGGTCAAACAGAGAGAATTATCCGGGTGCTTTAGGATGTGCTATGAGCTTGTGTATTGGATTTTGGGGGTAGCTGGACCCAGTATTTGCCACTGGTGGAGTTTGCCTACAACAACAGCTATCGGGCTAGTATAAGCATAGCACCTTATGAAGCGCTTCATGGTAGGAGGTGTCGTTCTTCTTTATACTGGAGTGAGTTAGGTGAGAGGCGATTTTTGGAGCTAGAAATAGTATAGCAGGCGTATGATAAAGTTTGACTTATTCAAGATAGAATCAATGCAGCACAGAGTCGGCTAAAAAGCTACGCAGATATTGACCGCTAGGAATTGAAATTTGAAGTGGGTGACCATGTGTTTTTGAAAATAGCACCACTAAAGGGAATCATGAGGTTTGGGAAGAAGGGTAAGCTAAGCCCTAGGTTTATTGGCCCATTTGAGATACTTGAGAAGATTAGGTTAGTTGCCTATCGGCTAGCTTTACCACTAGCTCTATTCAGAATACATGACGTATTTCATGTTTCTATGTTAAGGAAATACGTCCCAGATCTTTCCTATATTATCAGTTACGTAGAATTAGAATTCATTGATACTCTAGCATATGTGGAAGCTCCAGTGCATATCTTAGATAGAAAAGAACAGAAATTGCGTAGTAAGAAGATACCACTAGTAAAAGTCTTATGGAGGAATTAAGCGGTAGAAGAAGCTTCTTGGGAGCTTGAAGATGAAATCAGACAGAAATACCCACACCTATTTAGTGGGATACAACAGTGATATGTAAGTTAAAGTAATGATAATTTTATTTTATTTTAGTACAGTGTAATTGTAATGTAGAGTATAGGATAGGTAGTTTTTTTGGTTTTGCGAAATTTTTTCTTTTATGGGTATAATTGTAATCTCCCATAACTGCTTATGTAACCATGGCATTCCTCCGTCATAAGTGAGGTTAAATAATAAAATAAGTAGACTGTTTTCTTTAAGGGATAGTAAATCATATGAATAGTAAATTTCGAGAACAAAATTTTATAAGGAGGGGAGAATGTAAAGACCCTATGAATTATATAAATTAAATAATAATGGGAGGAGAGGAAGGAAATTGAAAACAGGGTCACATTAGGTCCTCGTCGATGAATACAAAGTGGCTTTTGGGATAGTCGATGGGGACACGTGTCTTTTCGATGAGAAATTACCGAAAGGCTATTTTCAGCTCTGAATATCATCGACGAGGAAATGAGCATTCGTCAATGAACTTCCTTCGTGGCCTCTTCGACGAAGTGACGTGCCTCGTCGACGAAGGCCAGTGTATAAATAGCCCTAAACTCAGATTTCAGCACAAACTGTTCAAGAAAATTTTATTTCATCTCTCATCTTCGGTTTTCCTCTCTTCTCTCTAAGATTATGGGTCCATTCTTCGTTGGATCGACGATCCAAAGCCACCACGATACTCCCGGAGAAGTTCTTTTCAAGTCTGCTGGAGTGGATCGTTGGCGAGGTTAACTTGAATTCCATCCCAAATTCAAGGTAAGGTTTTTATTTGATATTTGGCTTTTCTACATTTGTAGAAAATGTAGTACTTGAAGAAATACTGAAGTTTTATTTATGGAAATGTTCTTTTCAGGGTGTTGAACGAGGAACCTTGCAGGTGTAGGACCAATCATATTAGGGGCTTTCCAGTAGTCAGGTAAGGGAAATATGCTATGCTAGTTAAAATAAAGATTTTTACCAGTAAAATATAGTATATGTCTATGGGTTTTCAGAGTTGGAAATTATACAGTTTTATAAGTTATATTTAATGAGTTTTAATTATTGTGTGGCATGAGAATATTGATATAGTACATAATTCTACACATCCCTTTACAAAATTATGATTATATAGTTTCTATAGAATCATGATATACAGATTATACAGTTTTATTACAAAGCTATGGCTACATAGTACTTACAGAATCATGTTTTACAGTACATATACAGAAAGATGTTTTTATAGTATTTTCAGGATCATGATTTATAGTATATACAGAAAGGAAGATGTTTTTACAGTTTTTATAGTACCATGATTATATAGTTTTACAGAACCATGATACACAGATCATAGAACCATGACATACAGAAATACAGTTGATACAGAAATACAGTTTATTATAGCGTTATGGTTAATACAGTTGATACAAAATTATGGTAAAATAGATAGATTTTATATAGAAATGTATTATATAGTATCAGACCCTGATAGACCATTACAGATCAGTTTATAGAGCACAATACTGTAGCTATTTATAGTTCAAAGTGCAACCGCATAACTTAGATAGTATGTAGATTTACAGCAGTTGATCGTGCCTATGTAGCGGACAGGCTCCCCGTCAGTTAGGGTTGAGGAGGTCGATCTGACTTTCGGAGTATAGTAACTTATCCTGGTAGGCTAGCCAGTGATAGGTACCGTCTACGGGCCGCACAACCCTATCATAAGGCGTTAAACCATGACATACAATTATCCATCCAGAGAAATTTTCTCAATTATTATATGTATATTAAGATTTACAGAAACAGTAGATGTATCTATGAATATTAGAAGTATTATAAATAGAAAATTCATAAAGATAGTTATGTTAAGTAACATAGGTATGAGCTATATTGTACGTTATTTATACATGTTTTCTCAAATTCAATTATCTATGGGTATTTCTAAATCAGATTTTACAAATATGTAACTCATTTTCCATACACTAGTAATAGCATATTTCGTATTACTGAGCATTGTCTCATCCCAGTGATTTAATATTTTTTAGGTGATCCAGCTAGACGAGCAGATCAGGCTCGCAGATAAAAGGGATTTCTGAATTGCCCTATTCGTAAGGTGAGTATATTTGGGAAGTCAGTTTAAGTAGTCCCTAGGTACAGTCAAGGGGATTTTTGGAATGGTTGTGTAAGTATATTTTAGGAAATATTTTGACACTCTGGTATTGTATATATTGACCTGGTTGTATGCATTTTGCTTCCTGTTGTTTAGGTGATTTATTACGTCTCAGATTCCATGGGTCCTATCTGGTATGTGATGTGGGTTTGTTTTATATTAAAAGGTATCAGAGCAGTATAAATTTTACATTTAATTTATGTAGGAAAAAAAACATAGCATAAAAAAGCAGGTCGTTACATGTATTATACAGGTGTAGTAGGACTCCAGGGTCGTATAAAGGGTCGAGGCATTACATTGTTCCTATCACATGTGTCCCAACAAGGAATGGTTTTCTAATTTTGAAGAATTAGATGGTGAGTTTGTTTTTATAGGAAATGATAATACTCGTAAAACAACTGGAATAGGATCAATACAGTTGAAATGTCAAGATGGGACTATTAAAACCTTGACTGATGTTAGGTATGTTCCAAGCCTAAAAAAATCTAATTTCAGTGGGTGCGTTAAAATCTAAAGGGTTCATTATCACTTTGAAAGATGAAACCTTAAAGATTAAATCAGGTATGCTGGTGGTTATGAAAGGAATAAAGAAAAATAATTTGTATTATTTACAAGGTAGTACAGTTATTGGCTTAGCAGCTATTGTTTCTGAGAAAAATGCAGGTTCAGATAAAACCAGGTTATGGCATATGCGATTGGTACATGCAGAAGAAAAATATTTGCAACAATTAGCTAAGCGATGTTTGTTGAAGGGTGCAAAGGTGTGCAAACTTGAATTTTGTGAGCATTGCATTCTGGGAAAATAGACTAAAGTGAAATTTGGCATTGCAATCCACCATACTGAAGGTATTTTAGACTACATCCATACAGATGTATGGGGCCCCACAAAAGTGGTTTCATAAAAAGTATACATTATTTTGTACATTTGTTGATGATTTTTATAGAAGAGTTTGAGTGTATTCTATGAAGCATAAAAATGAAGTGTGTGATATTTTCCTTAAGTGGAAAAAATTAGTTGAAACTCAAACTCATAGAAATATTAAATGACTCAGATCAGATAATGGTGGTGAATACACGAGTGACCCATTTTTGAAGGTTTGTCAGGATGAAGGTATTGCTCGACACTTTACAGTTAGAGTTACACCACAATAGAATGAGGTGACAGAGCGCATAAATCAGACTTTGCTAGAAAAAGTTCAATGTATGTTGTCTAATGCTGGGTTAGACAAAAGGTTTTGGACTGAGGCTGTTATATATGCATGTCATCTCATCAACCATCTACCATCATCTGCAAAGGATACCGTTTTTGGTGTATAGAGATGAAAAAATGATTTTAAGTAGGGATGTGACTTTTGATGAACTTGCGATGATGAACAAAACAATACGCAAGGAGTCACAAGTTGAAGAGAAGACCAGTGGTACTCAACAACAGGTGGAGGTTGAGATAATTTTGGGAAACCCAGTGAAAAATAAGACTACACAAGGTAACTCTCCAGTTATGGTAGGGAATAGTGTACAATAAGAGGATATTTTAATTCGAGAATCTTCACAACAACAAGAATCAATTGTTTCTCAGAGGCCAAGATGAGAAATTCGAAAATCTGCTCGGTATATTGATATGGTGGCCTATGCACTTCCAGTTATGGAGGATAATGTTTCTTACACTTTCAAAGAAGCAATGGGGAACTCTGAATCAGACAAGTGGAAAAGAGCGATGGATGAAGAAATGTAGTCTCTTCATTAGAATCAGACTTGGAAGCAAGCCTAACTGCCCAAGGGTAAGAAAGCAATTGGTTGCAAATGGGTTTATGTAAAGAAATAAGGATTTCTAGATGCAAATAATGTTTGCTTCAAAGCTAGATTGGTAGCTAAGGGCTACTATAAGAACCTGAACTGTGATATATGGATTAAATTAATTAAAAGAAGGGTAAAGTGGTAAATTGAGCAAGCTTCATTGACGAAGCCAGGGTTCGTCAACGAAGGCTTTGTGTTGATTGACGACAAAGTGCAGGGTCTCGTCGAGGAAAAGCCGAGAGGTTTCGGGAATATGAAAATCTTAGGCTCGTCGGTGAGGTGTCTTCAATGCCTCATCGACGAAGGCACCATCTTTTCGATGAGCATGGCCGAGTCAAGGGGCTATAAATATCAGTTTTCATTACTTCTCAGCTAAGAAATCTCAAAATTCTCTCTCTATCTCTCCATAACTCGAATGGATACTCTCTCTTTCTAAATTTCTTCACCGATGGTTGCTAGAATCAATGATCCAACGTTACCATGAGGATCAGTGAAGGATTCTCTACAAAGTTCTATGAATCGGATCTTCATTCCGGGCACTTTCGAGTTTTGGCTCGAAATCGAGGTAAGGCTCAATTTTCAATTTCGATACAGTAGTTATGTAAGGAATAGGATTGTGAGCATCTTCTGTATTATGCTTTATAGGCTTTGGGAACTTGGTTCGATGTTTAGGGGCCATAGAGTTCGGGATTTGTCATTTGGGGAAAGGTAAGGCCATTCAGTTTATGAAGGTTATTTTTGAAATTGGACTCGGTGGAACTGTGGTCCACGGTCCTATGTGCATTTTGGTTACTCATATGGGGGGATCTAATAGATAAAACTATGGGTTTTTCATGATTACAGTTTTGGGAAAAGGGGGCGACGAGCTGCATCCCTGGTTTTGTTGGAAAATCGTAAATATATTGTGTTATAGGGATGGTCGTTCCTTGACTTGTTTAACCTATATGTGTTTGGAAAACCATGATTTTAGATTACCAAATGGGTGTGGTTTGTTTGGTTATATGAGTATGCATAGTTCTATTTTTGTTGAAATGCAATAGGAACTAGATTTCGAATTGTTCCAAGTACTGAAAGAGTGTCCAGCTCTATATCTGAGGGCATATGAAATTGTTGGCCATGTTTCACAAGAGTGTCCGACTCAATATCCAAGGGCATAAGCCTTACTGGTTGATCACCGAAGGGTGTGGATCCACCAGTTTGTACCGGTACGATGTCATGGGAGTCTGGGACTAGCCATGTGTCGGGGACACCATGTAATGCAGGCTGACTTCGGGCTGAAGGGTGTGATGACATTGGGTTGCTTGATTATGTGTGTGTGCGTGTATGCACTATACCGGAACTATATTGTGAAAATACTGGAATTGCATTTAACTATGTATATTTTGTGTCATGAGAACACTCAAATGCCACACACTGATATAACCTGATTCTTCCTTACTAAGACGTGTCTCACCCCTGCTGTACGTATATATTTTTTAGGTCCTTCGAGTAACCGGAACTAGCATCCTTGTGTGGGAGCGTAGTGGTCAGTGTACTGCAGACAGTACTTAGGTAAGTACTAGGACTCTTCCGGGTGGCCTTTTGTGGTTTTAGATGGCACCTGGATTATGTTTTGTATTATGGGACCTGAATTTCCTTGTGTATAGATTCTGGTATGGTACAGTATATGTATAGAAAGACCATTTTTTACTACGTATATTCTAGTTGTGTATAGATGTATATAGGGTGCCTGGGAACCCTATAGGGTCAGACCCTCATTCATTGTCCTTTATATGGATGTTTTTGTATGATACAGGGATAGGTTAGGTTACTAATTCACCTCTGGGTCCCATTACCGGGTTGGGGCCATGACAGCTTGGTATCAGAGCTAACCAGGTTTGTTAGGTTTTGTAGACTTGGTTAAGGCATAGCTGTTTGTACATACCATAGTATAGGATGTTGGAATAGGTAGAGTAGGTCGAGGGTTGTTTTGTTGCTCAACAGGGACTCATTGGCGGTGTTCCATGTTTTTCCTAGAATGACGATTTTAGTAAAATCATGGCAAACCATTGATGACTTTCGTGTTGGTGTAATAGGACAGACCTAGACCTGTGAGGTGGTTGTTAACATGATTAGTTGTAGATAATTGTGTTAATTGTACGTGTTGTAGGAGTATTAATAGATTCCTATTGTGTTTTTCAGAATGGAGCCCAAGGATAACAACTTGGAAAGTGGCTCCGAGGAGACGGCGAGTGATGAGTCTCCTTCTGTGCCTCGAGGGTTGACGAGGTAGGTCCTACGGGAGATGGGGTAGAGTGTGAGGAGACGTGAACGCTCTCCTACATCTGCAGGGTGCACCTTTGAGAGGTTCACGCGCATGCACCCTCCGACGTTCTCAAGAGGACCTGATTCGATGATAGTAGAAGACTGGGTTAAGAAGACCGAGAGGATCTTGGAGGTCCTACACTGCACGGATAAGCAGAGAGTCCTCTATGCTACCTTCCAACTGTCTGGGGAGGCAAGGCAATGGTGGACTGCGGTGAGTCTACTGGACAAGTAAAGAGTCGGTCCAATGGAAATAATGTGAAGTCGTTTCAAGGAGGTGTTCTTTGACAGATACTTCTCGGCTTCTATACGTGATGCTAAGGCAGATGAGTTTTCTGCTCTGACTCAGGGAAATATGACGATGCAGGGGTATGCGGCTCAGTATATAGAGTTGTCCTGGTTTGCACCGTATTTGATCTCAAACGAGTATGAGAAGACTCAAAGATTTGAGAAAGGCCTGATGAAGGACATCCGCAGGTTAGTAGGGATGCTTCAGATCCTTGAGTTTTCAGTTTTAGTGGATAATGCTACGATGAGTGAGACCGGTATCTGGGAGGATGAGGTGGATCAAGAGCCGAAGAAGAGGCCAGTACCTTCTGGTTCTCAGTAAGGATCTCACCAAATATCATGGAAGAAGAGGAACAGGGGCTCGGGTTACTGCCAAAGTACCAAGCATCAGGGTTCTTAGATGAGTTAGTCGGGTGATTGTTGTACCAAGTGCCATAGATGGCATAGCAGTGATTGTCAGCCGTTTGGGGGTAACTATTACAACTGTGGCCAGCCAGGTCACATGGCTCAGGATTGTCACGCGCTGAAGAGGGGTAAGACTTCTTCGAGTCAGAATCATGGAAGTAATCAGGTATCCCGAGAAACATATCAGGCGAACACAGCTTCAGCAAAGGTGTACTCACTTACTCCAGTGGATACTGAGCATGCGGGGAATGTGGTGACAGGTACTATGATTTTGCTTTTAAATAAAGCTGTGGTTTTATTTGATTCGGGTGCGACCCACTCCTTTATATCTGTTAATTTTTTGAAACTATGTGGGGTGGAGACCCAAGTCATGGAAGAGGGATTTTCTATAGCTACACCATCTGGGAGTGTATTATTCTATAGGTGGATGTTAGAAAACTGCCCAGTGGTAATTCAGGGAAAGTTGCTACCAGCGAATCTTATGGTATACGACATGTCCGGGTTTGATATCATACTGGGGATGGATTGGTTGTTCTCCAACTATGTTGTGATCGACTGTTAAAGAAGGGTGGTAGTGTTCAGACCTCCTGGGGAGCAGGAGTATGAATTTGTGGGATCTTGTGTGCATTCGATGCCACAGGTTCTATCGGCACTACAGGCGAGGAGGCTACTCTTGGATGGATGTCAGGGGTACCTAACTTGTGTGAGGGAACCACTGCGGAATGAGTTGAGGCTCGAGGATATTTGGGTGGTAAATGAATTTCGGGATGTGTTTCCAGAAGATTTACTTGGTTTACATCCGAATCGTGAGGTGGAGTTTGCGATAGAGTTGTTATTTGGCAAGCACTGATCTCTAAAGCTCCGTACCAGATGGCTCCAGTGGAACTTTAGGAGTTGAAGGAGTAGTTTCAGGAATTACTAGACAAGGGTTTCATTAGACCTAGTGTTTCGCCCTAGGGAGCTCTAGTCTTGTTTATGAAGAAGAAAGATGGGTCGATGCGCATGTGCATTGATTACCATGAGATCAATAGAGTGACTTTGAAGAATCGTTATCCTTTGCCTCGTATAGATGATTTCTTTGACCAGTTGCAGGGGACTTAGGTCTTTTCGAAGATCGACTTACGATTAGGGTATCATCAAGTGAGGGTTAGATCTGAGGATGTTGCGAAGACTGCTTTCCGAACCAGATACGGCCACTACGAGTTCTTAGTCGTGCCTTTTGAGTTGACGAATGCTCCAGTAGTGTTCATGAATCTGATGAACAGGGTTTTCCATCAGTACCTTGACTTGTTTGTGGTGGTGTTTATTGATGATATTCTGGTATACTCGAGGAGTTTGAAAGAGTATAGGAATCATCTAAGGTTAGTATTACAGATTCTACGGGAGAAGAAGTTGTATGCTAAACTGAAGAAGTGTGAGTTCTGATTGAATTAGGTTGCATTCTTAGGCCATGTGGTGTCTAAGGACAGTATCTCAGTGGATCCTAGCAAGGTTGAAGTTGTGGTTGATTGGGTGAGGCCGAAGGGTGTTCAGGGGGTTCGGAGTTTTCTAGGATTAGCGGGTTATTATCGTCAGTTCGTGGAAGGGTTCTCTAAGTTGTCTGGGCCTCTGAATCGATTAACTAGGAAGGGGGTGAAGTTTGAATGGACCAGTGATTGTGAGCAGTGCTTTTAGGAGTTGAAGCACCGACTAGTTACTGCTCCGGTTTTGACCATTCCTTTTGGGGATGACAGTTTTTTGATTTATAGTGATGCGTATCTGAAGGGATTGGGATGTGTGCTTATGCAGTAGGGTAAGGTAATAGCGTATGCTTCTTAGCAATTGAAGGAATACGAGAAGAATTACCCTACGCATGATCTGGAACTAGCTGCTGTTGTTTATGCACTAAAGATTTGGCGACACTACTTGTATGATGTGCAATGCAAGATTTTCACTTATCACGAAAGCCTCAGGTATTTCTTCATGCCGAAATAGTTGAATATGAGGCAGAGGTTGTGGCTTGAGTTGATTTAGGACTACGATTGCACTATCAGTTATCACCCAGGAAAAGCTAATGTGGTAGCCGATGTATTGAGTCGAGAGTCGGAACATGCTACAGTATCTGCAGTTGTAGCTCAGCATCATATCAGACAAGATCTGGAGAGTTTGGGTATAGAGTTGGTGTTTGGTGATCAAGCTTTCATTGCTAGTTTGGTGGTCCAGCCGACTTCGTTTAAGCGTATTAAATCCGCGCAAGCTAATGATGCAGAGTTAGTTGAGATTGTAGGAAAAGTGCAGCAGGGGTTGGCTATGGAATTTAACATCTCTGAGGGAGGTGTTTTGAGGTTTGGGATTAGGCTATGTGTTCCAAACGACGATAAGATCAGAAGGTTGATTATGGAGGAAGCGCATCGTTCGTTGTATACGGAACATCTAGGTAGTACGAAGATGTATCGGGATTTATGCAAGACACTTTGGTGGAGTGGTATGAAAAGGTAGATTTCTTAGTTCATAGAGTAGTGTCTGACGTGTCAGCAGATGAAAGTTGAACATCAGAGACCGGAAGGGCCGTTACATCCCAGCTATTCCAGAGTGGAAATGGGAGCATATTTCCATGGATTTTAAGACCAGATTGCCACTAGCACTTCATAGGAAGAATTCTATCTAGGTGATCGTGGACAGGTTGATGAAATCTACTCACTTCTTACCGATGAAGGTTAGCTATCCTTTGAGTAGGCTAACAAACATGTACGTGCATAAGATAGTTAGGATGCATAGGGTACTGGTTTCCATTGTGTCAAATCGAGATCTGAGATTTACTTCTCGATTCTAGACGAGTTTGCAAGAAGCGCTGGGGACAAAACTTACTTTCAGTACAACGTTCCACCCCAGACTGATGGACAGTTGGAGAGGACAATACAGATATTGTAAGATATGTTACAGGCTTATGTGTTAGACTTTGGTGGTAGCTGGATACAATTTCTGCCACTGGTGGAGTTTGCCTATAACAATAGCTTCCAAGCCAGTATCGAGATGGCACCGTTTGAGGCTCTGTATAGTCGGAGGTGTTGATCTCCTCTGTATTGGGATGAGGTTGGTGAACGTCAGGTGTTAGGACCTAAACTCATGTAGTAGGCGTCTAAGAAGGTGGGTTTGATCCGAGATAGGATTAAATCATCTCAGAATCGATAGAAGAGTTATGCAGATGTTCGCCGCCGTGAGTTAGAGTACGAGGTGGGGGGTAAAGTATTTTTGAGGATCGCTCTGATGAAAAGGGCGATAAGACTTGGGAAGAAGGGCAAGCTGAGCCCGAGGTATATCGGACCATTCGAGGTTCTTGAGCGAGTGGGTCCAGTAGCATACAAGATTGCATTACCCCCAGCACTCTCGAGGATCCACGATGTGTTTCACGTATCCATGTTGAGGAGGTACGTGTTGGATCCATCACATGTTATTGGTTACGAGGACTTGGAAATTGGGGATACTTTAGCGTGCGAGGAGGTACTTGTTCATATTCTGGACCGTAAAGTTCAGAAGCTATCTACCATGGATATACCGTTAGTGAAGGTATTGTGGCGGAATCACGAAGTTGAGGAAACTTCTTGGGAACTGGAAGTGGAGATACATAGGAAGTATCCACTATTGTTCTAAGTATGTGTGCATTACCCTACTTTGTATTAGAATAGGTGGTTAGTCTTGGGGGGCATGTGGTATTGTGAACTCCTAAGTTGGTTTATGTATGTAACCACGGTATTCCTCCACCATAAGTGAGGGTATGCATATATGTATTGTGACGGGGATACGTTTTAGTGGTCGCCAGTTTTCTTTCTAGAATTGAGAGTGTGTGTTTTGTTGTGTAAATGAGTTCGTGAATGAGAGATAGAAAATTTTGAGGACGAAATTTTTCTAAGGAGGGGAGGTTGTAAGAACCCAAACAATGATATATGGATTAAATTAATTAAAATAAGGGTAAAGTGGCAAATTAAGCAAGCTTCATCGACGAAGCCAGGGTTTGTCGACGAAGGCTTTGTGTTGCTCTGCAACGAAGTGCAGGGTCTCATCAACGAGGAGAAGCCGAGAGGTTTTAGGAATCCGAAAATCTTAGGCTCGTCAACGAGGTCACCATCTCGTCGACGAGGATGGTTGAGTCAAAGAGCTATAAATATCAGTTTTCATTACTTCTTAGCTAAGAAATCTCAAATTATCTCTCTATCTCTCTAAAACTTGAATGGATACTCTCTCTTTCTAGATTTCTTCACTGATTGTTGCTAGAATCAATGATCTAACATTACCACGAGGATCAGTGAAGGATTCTCTACAAGTTCTATGGATTGGATCTTCGTTTTGGGCACTTTCGGGTTTTGGCTCAAAATCGAGGTAAGGCTTGGTTTTCAATTCTGATCTAGTAGTTATGTAGGGAATAGGATTGTAAGCATCTTCTGTATTGTGCTTTATAAGTTTTGGGAACTTGGTTCACTGTTTAGGGGTTGTAGAGTTTGAATTTGTCATTTAGGAAAAGGTAAGGGGATTCAGTTTATGTCAGTTGTTTTTTAAATCGGACTCGGTGGAATTATGGTCCACGGTCCTGTGTGATTTTTGGTTACTCATTTGGGGGGATCTAACGGATAAAACTATGGGTTTTTCATGATTATAGTTTTGGGAAAAGGGGGTGACGGGCTGCATCCCTGGTTTTTTTGGAAAATCGTAAATATATTGTGATATATATTGTGTTATAGGGATGACTGTTCCTTGACTTGTTTCAACTGTATGTGTTTGGAAAACATGATTTTAGATTACCAAATGGGTGTGGTTTGTTTGATTATATGGGCATGCATAGTTGTGTTTTTGTTGAAATGCAAAAGGAAATGGGTTTCGAATTGATCTAGGTACTGAAAGAGTGTTCGGCTCTATATCAAAGGGCGTATGAAATCGCTAGCCATGTTTCGCAAGAGTGTTTGGCTCTATATCCAAGGGCGCGAGCCTTACCAGCTGATCACCAAAGGGTATGGATCCACTAGTTTGTACCGGTACGATGCCATGGGATTATGGGACTAACCATGTGCCGAGGATGCCATGTAATGCGGGTCGGCTTTGGGCCGAAGGGTGTGATGACACCAGGTTGCTTGATCATGTGTGTGTGCGTGTATGCACTGTACTGGAACTGTATTGTGAAAATACTGGAATGGAATTTAACTGTGTATGTTTTGTGTCATGATAACACTCAAATGCCACACACCGATATAACTTGATTCTTTCTTACTGAGAGGTGTCTCACCTCTGCTGTACGTACATATTTTTCAAGTCCTTCGAGTAACCGAAACTAGCATCCTTGTGTGGGAGCATAGTGGTCGGTGTACTGTAGACAGTAGTTGGGTAAGTACTAGGACTGTTCCGGGTGGCCTTTTGTGGTTTTGGTCGGCACCTAGATTGTGTTTTGTATAACGAGACCTAAATTTCCTTGTGTATAGGTATGGTACAGTATATGTATAGAAAAACCGTTTTTCGCTACATATATTTTGGTTGTGTATGGATGTATATAGGGTGCCTGGGAACCCCACAGGGTCGGATCCTCATTCATTGTCCTGTATATGGATGTTTTTGTATGATACAGGGATAAGTTAGGTTACTAATTCACTCTTAGGTCCCATTACCGGGTTTGGGGTGACAGCTATGCACAGAAGGAAGGCATTGATTTTAATGAGGTATTTTTTCTAGTTGTTAAACATTATTCCATTCAAATTTTGTTGGCTTTGGTAGCACAATTTGATCTTGAACTAGTTTAGCTTGATGTAAAAACTGCATTTTTACATGATCATTTGGAAGAGGAAATCTATATGACTCGGTTAGATGGATTTCAGGTTGCTGGAAAAGAAAATTGGGTATTTAAACTGGGTAAATCATTGTATAGTTTAAAACAGTCTCCAAGACAGTGGTACAAATGATTTCATCAATTTATGATGGGTCACAAGTACATCAGAAATAAACATAATCATTGTGTTTATTTTCGCAGACTACAAAATGGATCTTTTATATATTTACTCTTGTATATTGATGATATGTTGATAGATTCAAAGAACAAGGAAGAAATCAACAAGTTGAAAAGTCAATTAAATTAAGAATTTGAGATGAAAAATCTTGGTGAAGCAAAGAAGATACTTGGTATGGAGATTCGTAGAGACAAAATGAGAGGAAGAGTTAGTTTCTCTCAAAAATAGAATTTGAAGAAAGTAATACAGAGTTTTGGCATGTCTGAGCAGTCAAAACCAATAAGCACTCCTCTTGTTCCTCATTTCAAACTTAGTGCGGCTTTATCTCCTAAATTAGATAAGGAACGTAAGTATATGTCACAAGTTCCTTATGCAAATGTTGTTGGTAGTCTGATGTATGCAAAGGTTTGTACTAGACCTGATATTTCACAAGCTATTAGTATGGTGAGCAGGTATGCATGATCCGGGTAAAGGACATTGGCAACCGATGAAATGGATTCACTACAAAAAATTAGGGTATTAGTGAAGGATCAAATCCGTCACTAATACTTATAAATTCGTCACTAATACTATTAGTTACGAATTTATAAGTATTAGTGACAGTTTTAAATTAGTTGCTATATCTGCGTTACTACTAACTATTAGTGATGAATTTTATATTCATCACTAATAATACACTATTAGTGACAAATTACAATCGTCACTAAAACTCTAATATCGTCATTATAAATTCTACATCGGCTCTGCTAAAGTTCGTCACTAATAGTGGAGTATTAGTGACAGTTTTTAGATTCGTCACTAATAGTAGGGTATTAGTGAATGATTCAAATTCGTCACTAATAGTGGAGTATTAGTGACGGTTTTTAGATTCGTCACTAGTAGTATGCTATTAGTGAAGGATACAAATGCGTCACTAATAATTAAGTATTAGTGAAAGATTCAAATTCATCACTAATAGTAAAGTATTAGTGACGATTTTTAGATTCGTCACTAATACCCTACTATTAGAGACGAATTTGAATCCTTTACTATTACCCTACTATTAGTGACGAATCTAAAAACTGTCACTAATACTCCACTATTAGTGACAAATTTGAGCAGAGCCGATGTAGAATTTATAGTAATTCATCACTAATACCCTACTATTAGTGACGACTTTGAATTCTTTTCTAATAATTAAAAAATTAAAAAAATATTTAATACTAATTTTTTTTAATCATTAATTTTTATAAAAATCTGTAATTACATTTTCGCATACATAACTTAAAACCATAATTACTACAAAATTCGTAAATCATTCAAAATTTCGAATTCAAATACAAATTCAATTAAAATAAAGAAATAACATCTGTTCAGATAACAAAAAAAAATTTTAAAATATTCAAAATTCAAATACAAATACTAGTACAAATTCAAATTAAAATACAAAAATTCCATTTGTTCAAATAACAATAAAAATTACAAAGAAATAATCAAAAGTTGCATCCAACGACTATAGTGTATGCGTGCATGATATCGTACTGATGTTATGACAGCCGCGAACTCTACAAATTAAGAATTATAAAAAAAAAATTCGTATACAAATGGAGAGCTGGCGCTCAGTATAATCACCAAAAGAAATATAGAGAGTGCGCCGTACAATAATTTTCAATCCTAAATGAATAACTGATATGAATGTGAATGGCGTACGTATGAATATATAAACAGTTGCATGCATCAAACCACACACGTAAACACTTTAACTCGTTCTCAAAACAGAATATCCTTGGTGGTGGACAAATAATA
Source organism: Malania oleifera (assembly GCF_029873635.1). Taxonomy (NCBI): domain Eukaryota; kingdom Viridiplantae; phylum Streptophyta; class Magnoliopsida; order Santalales; family Ximeniaceae; genus Malania; species Malania oleifera. The sequence goes on along the minus strand of NC_080419.1, from coordinate 71,448,317 downwards.
ATGCTTATCCATAGTTAAAAGCAAATGATTTGCCATGTATGTTAATAGATGCAAATTTAGGGCTTAATGAAATGACTTTTCATTTAAATTTCACTCACCATTTCAAAAATATTTTAATATTCATTTTATCATAATTATCTTTGTACATGGTTTTTTTTTTTGGAAAAATTTTAAAGAAATTTCGGTAGCATGCCGTTTGTAAATTGAAAATTTTCCCATAAAATCTATACCTGATAGGTTCAAATAAGTCATTTATAATTCAATTCAAGACGCACGAGAACCTATATCCACTACCAGCATGCAATACACATCAACTGCATCTGCCATGCAGGAGCCATTCTAGACTAGCATGCAATCAGGTAGCAATCAACAAATCAAAAATATATATATATATATATATATATATATATATATATATAAAATCTATCCATTAAAGAATACAAATAGCAAAGAACAGTGGATAGTATTGAGTTCAGTGTAGTATTGTTATTCATCTAGGCATATGGACATAAATGTTATAAGATGATGAGAGTATTTAATTTAAAGAATTATGAAGATGATGCTCCATCCGAGTTATGTATATATTCAATTTATGTCTTTTTCTAATTTTCAAATCCTCAACCAAGTGTTTTTAAGATGTTCAATGATTTAGGCTCGGCAATGAATGCTTTAGGCTTACCGGACCAAAAATATAAAAAAAAAAAAATGTTTCTTTAAATGACCTAAGCCTACATTGCCTCATTTCTTATGATTCCTAACTTTCACTCATCCTTTCAAAAATATTTTAACATTCATTTTATCATAATTATCATTGTACATGGTTTTTTTTGGAAAAATTTTAACGAAATTTTGGCAGCATGCCGTGTAATAACCCAAAAAATTTAATCAAGGCCTCATTGATCTTACCGGACCAAAAATATAAAAAAAAATGTTTCTTTAAATGACCTAAGCCTACATTGCCTCATTTCTTATGATTCCTAACTTTCACTCATCCTTTCAAAAATATTTTAACATTCATTTTATCATAATTATCATTGTACATGTTTTTTTTTTGGAAAACTTTTAATGAAATTTTGGCAGCATGCCGTGTAATAACCCAAAAAATTTAATCAAGGCCTCGTTGATGAACACAGGGATTCATCGATGAGGGTATCAGAGGGTCTCGTCAATGAGGACATGTTTCGTCGACGAAGAGATACCAAGAGACTATTTTCCAAGTTCTAAATTTTGTTGACGAGGAGTTGGCATTCGTCAACAAACCGTCTTCTTGACCTCATCGACGAGGTTACGTGGCTCGTCAACAAAGCCCATGGTATAAATAGTACATATCTTGGATTTTTACGTAGAAAAATCAGCAGAAACTCTCTCTCTCTCTCTCTCTCTCTCTCTCTCTCTCTCTCTCTCTCCTCTCTACGATTTCTCTCTCCTCTCTCTTTGATTTCGGCTCAGTTGTTCACCAGATCGACGATCCAAGGCCACCACGACGCTCCTGGGGAAGTTTTCTCTAAGTCTTCTGAAGCGGATCATCGGTGGGACTGAGTTGAATTTCATCCTAGACTCAGGGTAAGGCCTTTTATTCAAAATTAGGCTTTCCAACAGTTTTAGGAAATGTAGTAGATGTAGAAATAATGATATTTTATTCTGAGATATATGGTTTTCAGGGTGTTGAGTGGGAAACCCTGCGGATGTAGGACTTGTCACAGTAGGGGATTTTCGCAGAAATCATGTAAGGGAAATATACTATTCTAGGCAATACTAGTATGATTTCAATATAAATTATATGTTTTTATTAAATTATTATTCACAGTAGGAAATTATACAGTTTATCAATTATGTTTAAGGTGTTTTAAATTACTATATGGCATGAGAATATGGATATAGTACAGAAACATGTTTTACAGTATTTTCAGGATTATGTTTTACACAATATACAAACAGGGAACATGTTTTACAGTATTTTCGAAATAGCATGATTATACAGTTTTTAGTACCATGACATACAGATTTACATATTATCTCAAAAATACAGTTGATATAGATATAGTTTATTACAGCATCATGGTTAATGCAGTTAATACAAAATCATGGTAAAACAGATAGTTGTATATAGAAATGTATTATATAGTATCAAACACTGATGGATCATTACAGATCGGTTTACAGAGCACGGTACCGTAGCTATATACAGTTAGAGTTCAACCACATATTTAGATAATATGTGGTATTTAGAAGTCGATTGTGCCCATGTTATGGATAGGCTCCCCATTAGATATGGGTTGAGGGGGCCAATTTGATTGTCGTATAGTGATTTATCCTGGTAGGCCAGCCAGTGATAGATCCCGCCTACGGGCCGCACAACCCTGTCATAAAGGTTTGAATCATGACGTACAGATATCCATCTAAGGAAGTTTTCCATTTATTATATGTGTATTCAATTTTACAAAAACAAAGAATGTATTTATGTAAATTAGAAGTATTATGAACAGAAAATCTATAAGGACAGATATGCTAAGCAATGTAGATAAACGTTGTGTTGTATGTACTTGTATTCTCAGATTTAGTTTTATAGAAATGTAACTCACTTGCCACACACTAGCAATAGCATATTTTGTCTTACTGAGCATCGTCTCATCCCAATAAATTAATATTTTTCAGGTGATATAGCTAGGAGAGGAGATCAGGCTCGCAGGTAAAGGGGCTACAATGCTGCCTCGTTAGTATAGTGAGTATTAGTTTGGAAAGGTTATTTTTGTATAGCCCTGGATCAGTTGAGGGTTTGTTGGTGAACAGTTATATATATGTATATTTTGGGAGCATTTAGTACTCTGGTATTGTATATTTATGATAATGGTTATATAAGTTCAACTTTCCGCTGTTTAGGGTGATGGTTTTATCTTAATTAAAAGGTTTGAGTGCAGTGGAATTTCTTAGAACTTATTAATGGAAATTAATAAATTATACGTCGAATTTTAGTTGGTTGTTATAGTTTTGGTATCAAAGCATAGGTTTGCTGGGTTCTGTAGACTTTAGAATGTAGTGGAAGCAATACCAGAGTATAGGAAAGGATTTGAAGTTTGTTCTGTAATCTGGGTGCAGGATTTCCATGGTAGTTTTTGTGTTTTTCCTGGGGTGACGATTTCAGGAAAACCATAGTAAACTATTGTTGGGTAATGTGTCTAGGTTGCAGATCTAGATTCTCAACTAAGATAAGGAAAGGTAGTTAATTATGAATATGGGATTTCAATTGAATGAAATAGTACAGGTTTGCATGGGAGATAAGGTCTTTAAAGTGTGTTTCTTGTTTTTCAGGATGAACCTAGGAAGCAGTGGCACGAATTCTGGGGAAGACAGGCCAAGACCCTCCAGCATGGGTGGTGGTGATACCGATGCAGTATTGCGTAACATCACCCAGCAGGTGATGGCTGAGATGACTAGGAGCTCAAGGGAGCATAGCTGCACAATCGAGCAGTTTACGCGGATGAAGCCCCCATATTTTTCTAGAGGTGATGACCCGATTATAGTTGAAAATCAAGTCCATAAAATTGAAGAGATGTTGGTTGTGCTTCCTTGTACAGATGAGCAGAAGGTGGTTTTTATAGCATTTAAACTAATAGGAGAGGCGAAGCACTAGTGGAGATCACCATGACTGATTGAGGAGCAGAGGCCAGTTCCAATGCCAATGATGTGGGATCGATTCAAGGAACTGTTCTTCAAGCGATATTTCCTTGCTATTATTTAAAGCGCAAAGGCAGTAGAATTTATGCACCTGGTACAGGGGCAGATGATAGTATCTTAGTACGCAGCTCGATTCATTGAGTTGTCGTGTTTTGCCCCACATTTAGCACTAGATGAAGAAAAAAAGGCAAGGAAGTTTGAAGAGGGTCTGAGGTAGAATTTGTTTGAGTAGGTGATTGGTTTCAGGGCTCAGACATTTGCAGAGGTTGTAGACAAAGCTGTTATTATCGAGAATGGTATACAGAGAGGTATAACAACTCAAAGTCAGAGGAAGAGGCTGCCCCTCAGGGTTTTCAGGCTGGCTACAGTAGGGGCCCATGGAGAGGAGGCCGTGATAGGGAAGATTAGTGAAAGACGATAGAACCTAGAGAGAATCAGGGTATGCAGACCTACCTAGTATGTCAGACATGCAGGAGACGGCATTTAGGGGAGTGCTGGATAGGAAGAGATGTTTGTTACCGCTGTGGGAGACTTGGCCACATGGCGCGTGCATGCCTAGGATAGCCAGACCAGCTTCCAGCTTCCAGGCCCCATCGGGGAGGATATCTGGCTCCTCGTGGAGGCCATTAGAGGAATATAGCCCCGACGAGGGTTTACGCTTTGACGTCGGGTGATGCTGAGGCTGCTACGAATATGGTGACAGGTACTTTTACTGTTTTATCACATTATATTATTATTTTATTTGATTCAGGTGCTACTCATTCATTTGTCTCTGCATCCTATGTTAAATTATCTGGAAGTAAAACCCAACCATTAGATATAGAATTTTCAGTAGCTACACCGTCTGGGTTAGTGATGCAGTGTCAAAGGGTACTCAGAGGATATCTAATAGAAATTCATGGGAGAGTGCTACCAACTGACCTAATCATGTTAGATATGTGTGGGTTTGATGTAATACTGGGTATGAATTGGTTGGTAGTTAATCACGCTAATATTGATTGTCATCAGAAAGAAGTAAGAATTCAAGTTTGTTGGCTCTCGTGTACGTGCTCTGTCACAACTAGTATCAGCCATGCAGGCGAGTAGATTGCTCCAAGAGGGAGGTCAGGGGTTTGTGGCTTTTGTAAAGAAAGTGTCAAAAAATGAATCGAAGCTTGACAATACTCCATTTGTACGAGAATTTCCAAATGTTTTTCCAGAGGAACTACTAGGGTTACCTCCCGCACGCGAGGTAGATTTTTCCATAGATTTACCTCTAAGGATAGCACCGATCTCTAAGGTTCCTTATCATATGGCTCCAGCTGAATTAGGAATTGAAGGATCAGTTGCAAGACTTGCTGAGTGGGGGATTTATATGACCCAGTGTATCGCCATAGGAGCATCTGTGCTGTTCGTAAAGAAGAAGGACGGGTCTATGAGGATGTGTATTGAATATCGGGAGATAAACAAGGTTACTATTAAGAACAAATATCCTCTACCCCATATAGATGATTTGTTTGATCAGCTCCAAGGTACATAGGTGTATTCCAAGATCGACCTCAGATCAAGTTATCATCAAGTAAGGGTAAAGACAAAGGACTGGCGAAGACAGCCTTCAGGACTAGGTATGGCTATTATGAATTCCTTGTTATGCCATTTGGTCTGACGAATGCCCCTGTTGTGTCCATAGACTTGATGAATAGAGTTTTTCACCAGTATTTGGATCAGTTTGTGGTGGTTTTTATTCATGATATACTAGTTTATTCAAGGAGTTTTGAGGATCATGAGGCGCATTTGAGACAGGTATTGCAGACACTCAGGGAGGAAAAGCTCTATGCCAAGTTTAGCAAGTGTGAGTTCTGGCTTGAAAAGGTTGCGTTTTTGGGCCATGTGATCTCAGGAGAAGGTATTTCATTGGATCCCAACAAGATTGATGCGGTGGAGAATTGGGTCAGACCGAAGAACGTGTAGGAAGTTAGAAGTTTCTTGGGACTGGTCGGTTATTACCGTCAATTTGTTGAGAGGTTTTTAGTTTTATTAGGGCCTCTTACACGTTTGACTAGGAAAAATTCCAGAATCGTATGGGATGAAAAATGCGAGTAGAGTTTTTAGGAATTAAAGCAGCGGCTCGTCATTGCACCAGTACTGACGATTCCATTAGGAGGTGATGGGTATGTGATTTATAGTGACGCGTCTTTAAAAGGGCTCAGTTTTGTATTGATGCAGCATGGCAGGGTGATAGCGTGTGCTTCTATGCAGTTGAAAGAATATGAAAAGAACTACTCTACCCATGATCTAGAATTGGTTGCAGTGGTACACGCACTGAAAATCTGGAAGCATTACTTATACGATGAGAAATGTGAGATATTTTCTAATAATAAGAGCCTAAAGTATTTCTTTACGCAAAAAGAGTTGAATATGCGGCAAAGAAGATGATTGAAACTCATCAAGGATTATGATTGTACCATCAGTTACCACCCAGGTAAAGAAAATGTAGTGGTTGATGCATTGAGCCGTAAATCAGAAGACACCGCACAGCTAGCAGCAGTAATTCAGCACCCAATTCAGATGGACTTGGAAAAGCTGGGTGTGGAGTTAGTGGAATATGATCCTCAAGTGTTCATTTCCAGTTTGATTGTACAGGCTACACTATATGAAAGGATTAAATCTGCTCATAGGGATGATACAAAATTAGCAGAGGTGATAGCCAGAATACAGGATGGTCAGGAAGAGGAATTCAGCATATCTGACAATGGGGCTCTGAGATTTCGCACCAGATTGTGTGTACCTGCGGATGGAAGCATTAGGAGAACGATTTTAGAAGAGACACATAGATCTCTATACACTATTCATCTTGGAAGTACGAAAATGAATAAGGATCTGTGAGAATATTTTTGGTGGAGTAGCATGAAGAGGGAGATTGCAGAATTTGTACAGCAGTGCTTGACGTGCCAGCAAGTTAAGGCTGAGCACCAGAGGTTGGCAGGACAATTGTAGCCACTTTTCATTCCCGAATGGAAGTAGGACCACATATCTATGGATCTCGTTACTAGGCTACCGCTGGTGCCGCATGGTCAGAATGCCATCTGGGTGATTATTGACGGGCTGACAAAAACGGCTCACTTTCTGCCTATTAAAGTTAGCTACCCTATGAACAGATTAGTAGAGATTTATATACCGGAGATTGTTCGACCCCATGGAGTGCTGATATCTATAGTCTCATATCGTGATCCACGTTTTACATTACGGTTTTGGAAGAGCTTGTAGGAGGTTTTGGGGACTCCGTTGGCATTCAGCACCGTTTTCGATCCTCAGAAAGACGGTTAGACAGAGAGAATGATCATTGTGCTTGAGGATATACTGTGAGCATGTGTATTACATTTTGGGAGTAACTGGACCCAATATTTTCCATTGGTGGAGTTTGTATACAACAACAACTATCGGGCAAGCATAGGCATGGCACCTTATGAAGCGCTTTATGGTAGGAGGTGTTGTTCTCCTTTATACTGGAGTGAGCTAGGAGAGAGGTGAGTTTCGAGGCCAGAAATAGTACAGCAGGCGTACGATAAAGTCTAACTTATATGAGATAGAATTAGTGCAACACAGAGTCGGCAGAAAAGTTACGCGGATACTCGCTGCCGGGAATTGAAATTTGAAGTGGGTGATAATGTATTTCTGAAAATAGCACCATTGAAGGGAATCATGAGGTTTGGGAAGAAGGGTAAGTTGAGTCCTAGGTTTATTGGCCCATTTGAGATACTCGAGAAGATTGGGTCAGTTGCCTATCAGCTAACTTTACCACCATCTCTATTCAAGATTCATGACATATTACATATTTTTATGTTAAGGAAATACGTCCTAGATCCTTCCCATATTATCAGCTATGTAGAATTGGAACTCAGTGATGCTCCAGCATATGAGGAAGCTCCAGTACATATTTTAGATAGAAAAGAACAGGAATTGCGCAATAAGAAGATACCACTAGTAAAAGTTCTGTGGAGGAATCACGCGATAGAAGAAGCGTATTGGGAGCTTGAAGATGAGATCATACAAAAATACCCCCATTTATTCAGTGAGTTATAGCAACGATGTGTAAGTTAAAGTAGTGATAATTTTATTTTATTTTATACATTGTAATTGTAATGTAGAGTATAGAATAGGTAGTATTTTGGTTTTGGGAGAATCTTCTTTTATAGTTGTAATCTCTTAAAACTACCCATGTAACCACAATATTCCTCACCATAAGTGAGGGAAGGTAATAAAATAAGTAAACCGTTTATCTTAAAGGATGAGGAATCATAAGGATAAGTAAATTTCAAGGACGAGATTTTATAAGGGGGAGAGAATGTAATAACCCAAGGAATTTAATCAGGGCCTCGTCGACGAACACAGGGATTCATCGACGAGGGTACCAGAGGGTCTCATTGACGAGGACATGTTTCGTTGACGAGGAGATACCGAGAGACTATTTTCTAAGTTCTGAATTTCGTTGATGAGGAGTTGGTATTCATCGACGAACCTTGTTCTTGACCTCGTCGATGAGGTGACGTGGCTCGTCAATGGTATAAATAGTACATATCTTGGATTTTTATGCAGAAAAATTAGCAGAAACTCTCTCTCTCTCTCTCTCTCTCTCTCTCTCTCTCTCTCTCTGTCTCTCTCTCTCTCTCTCTCCTATATACGATTTCTCTCTCCCCTCTCTTCGATTTCGACTCCGTTGTTCGCCGGATCAACGATCCGAGGCCACCACGACGCCTCTAGGGGAGTTCTCTCTAAGTCTTCCAAAGCGGATCGTTGGTAGGACTGAATTGAATTTCATCCCAGACTCAGGGTAAGGCCTTTTATTCAAAATTAGGCTTTCCAATAGTTGTAGGAAATATAGTACATGTAGAAATAATGATATTTTATTCTGGGATATATGGTTTTTAGGGTGTTGAGTGGGAAACCTTGCAGGTGTAGGACCCGTCACAGTAAAAGAATTTTGCAGGAATCGGGTAAGGGAATATGCTATGCTAGGCAATACTAGTATGATTTCAGTATAAATTATATGTTTTTATTAGATTATTATTCACAGTAGGAAATTATACAGTTTATCAATTATGCTTATAATGTTTTAAATTATTGTGTGGCATGAGAATATGGATATAGTACAGAAATATATTTTATAGTATTTTCAAAATTATGTTTTACAGAATATATAGACAGGGAACATGTTTTACAGTATTTTTAGAGTACCATGATTATACATTTTTCAATACCATGACATACAGATTTACAAATTATCTCAGAAATACAGTTGATATAGATACAGTATATTACAACATCATAGTTAATGTAGTTAATACAAAATCATGGTAAAACAGATAGTTGTATATAGAAATGTATTATATATTATCCGACCCTGATGGACCATTACATATCAGTTTACAGAGCACGGTACTGTAGCTATATATAGTTCAGAGTGCAACCACATATTTAGATAATATGTGGTATTCAGAAGTCGATCATGCCTATGTTATGGGCAACCTCCCCGTCAGATATAAGCTGAAGGGGCTGATCATACTGTCAGAGTATAGTGATTTATCCTAGTAGGCCAGCCAGTGATAGATCCCGCCTACAAGCCACAAACCCTATCATAAGGGGTTAAATCATGACATACAGTTATCCATCCAAGGAAGTTTTCCAGTTATTATATGTATATTCAGTTTTACAGAAATAGAGAATGTATTTATGTAAATTAGAAGTATTATGAACAGAAAATCTATAAGGATAGATATGTTAAGCAATATAGATAAAGGTTGTGTTGTATGTACCTGTATTCTCAGATTCAGTTATTTATGATTATATAGAAACAGATTTTTATAGAAATGTAACTCACTTGCCACATACTAGTAATAGCATATTTCGTCTAACTAAGTGTCGTCTCATCCCAATAAATTGATATTTTTCATGTGATCCAGCTAGGCGAGCTTATCAGGCTCGCAAGTAGAGGGGCTACAATGCTGCCCTGTTAGTAGAGTGAGTATTAGTTTGGAAAGGTTATTTTTGTATAGCCCTGGTTCAGTTGAGGGTTTGTTGGTGAACAGTTATATATATATATATATATATATATATATATGTATATTTTGGGAGCATTTAGTACTCTGGTATTGTATATTTATGATTATGATTATATGAGTTCAACTTTCCGTTGTTTAGGGTGATGGTTTTATCTTAATTAAAAGGTTTTGGTGCAGTGGAATTTCTTAGAACTTATTATTGGAAATTAATAAAATATACATAGAATTTTAGCAAGTTGTTACATGTCGTCTGTAAATTGGACATTTTCCCATAAAACATGTACCTCATAGGTTCAAATAAGTCATTTATAATTCAGCTCAAGGCACACAAGAACCTATATCCACTGCCAGTATGCAATACACATCAACTGCATCCGCCATGCAGGAGACATTCTAGACTAGCATGCAATAAGGTACAAATCAACAAATCACAATATATAATCCATCCATTAAAGAATATAAATAGCAGAGAACAGTGGATAGTATTGAATTCAGTGTAGTATTGTTATTCATCTAGGCATATGGAATAGGGTGAGCAACCACAACCTCAGTACACATCCTTATTCAAATAAGGATTTCAATACTTAACACATGATGTCTTACACGTATGCATGATCATAAGGTGCACGAACACTCTTTATTCAAAACAATATACATGAACAAACTCTTAATTCTAGGAAATTTATTCATCTAAAGTGACCATCACATATCATTCAAATAACATACATTTACACTTCTTTTTTTTTTTTTTCAAATATAGCAGTGTTATCCTAACCAAGTGCACATTTTATCTCAAACAAGTGCCAAATTCCAGCTTTCCTAACCACCACTTAATGTAGAAATGCCAACAAGTGCCAAATTACAGCTTGGCCAACCATTACTTAATGCAGAAATACCCTATGAAGATTTAGGGCCTTTCACCCAAGGGATACACAATCCCTACTTGCTTAAATTTCACAATTTCACAGCCATGACAACTGGTGTTATCTATTTCACACTATAACAATTTGACATATGCATACACAAGGTTTGACATAGTGAGTAAAGCTATCATCCTAACAAGATGAATATCTATCAATTCAGCATATGAATACAATTAAACAACTAACAGAGCTACCATCATGCAGTTCAAATTACGAGTAGAACATACCTTCAAATGAGGGGAGCCACCCACATCATCTGGTCGAGATTAACACATCATTTGTTCAAATTGCGCTTGCCTATTCATCATGGCTTCCAGCTAGGCTTGAAAGGTGGACACCATGTCTTTCAATTATTGGTTCTCCACTACAATAATGAACATCGTGTGTTTCAATTATTGGTTCTCCATTACAATGGTGAACACCGTGTCTTTCAATTCCTGGTTCTCCATTTCCACCATCTGCATCTGTTAAACCAGCTCCTCCACATGAGACTTAGCGTATCGATGTGCTCATTCCATGTCTGCATAAGCCGTTGCACGCATAGATGATGATGTTGTTGGGGCGATGTATCCATTTCCAAAACCTTTCACCCAGCCCCCCGCTCGTTCCCTAAGCACCAGAGCAGTTATCTAGAAATCTGTCATTTGTTGACTCCCCTCTGAAACAGGTGCATCCCTCAACTTGACCATCCGTACTTAATTTCATTCATGAAAATGATAAAAAGGAAGAAGTGAGACTATAACTTTGATGTCTTGAATCAAGTAATAAACTAAATATTTTTTTTGACTTACATGCTTGCCCTGCGCACCCTCGCACCACTCCCCCGATCGCCGTTGGTGTATTCTCTGATAAAGATCTGGCAGTGGCTCCTCTGCGCCAGTCTAAGGATCACGCTACATTATCATATAAGACATCATTAATATTAAGTCATGTAATGGTTAGATAGTTTTATATATAGTAATTACCCGTCAATGATTTACGAATAACCTCGACCCACCGCAATGCATCGTAGGGAGTTTGCTGCGGTTCGCAGCATTTGTTTCATATATAGCCTACAATAAAGATGTAATGACTGTTTATTAGCAACATCAATGTGACAAAGTAGTAATTATAATACAAACACATCACCTGATAGTATGGGTCGCGGAAATGGCGACACACCACCTCCCAATCCTTTTGGGATATCTTATCGTATGGGCATGCTTCTGCTTGATCTCCCATTGCCCGAAAATGCTCTCTCATTTTCAAGTGATAGCTCTTAAATTTACTACATAGTTGGACGTCCACTACCCTCTTCACATGGTCAGCCTCAAGGATGTCCGTATTGAACTCCTTTTACATAGGTAATACAATTAGAATGTTAGACAATTGTTAATTGGCTAGTATATTAAAAGTAAAAAAACAAAACAAAAAAAAAAGGTTTGAGATTACTTACCAAAATGCGCATGTAAAGAACCATGCGCTGCTCCTGCATCACCGGCAGCCAGCTGATGGCCATGACTGGAGCATACTATCGGCATATAATGCCAATCTCCCGGGTCCACGAGGTGCACCAATTGTTAAGCGGGGCTGTGTAGCCTGGAGGAATGTCAATCCGAATTCGCTCTTAGCCCTCTCCAGGTGCTTCTTCAGTGACATGTTATTCACTGCACCACTTTCTGACCTCACCGTGGATGTAGATGCAGAAAGCAGAGTTAAATTAAGAACAACATTATAGTCATACACGTGAATAACCATCAGTAGTTGAAATGTAAATAAATTAATCGTAGCCTTACCAACACTGCTCATCATGGTCGGTAACTCACCCTGCGTATCAGCAGCATCAGTAGTATCCATGTCTAGATGAGGTCCAGATGGATCAAACAATGATGGTGCCGCAGCACCACTGATGTGCTCTGCTAGTCTCAAGGCTGCTGGATCAACCTCATGCGATGACGTAGTCGATAGCATGGAAGGAAGTCGGCCACGATGGCCTCCTGGTGCCATGTCTGCAAAATATTAAACAAGTAAATATAAAAAGTACGAATATTGGATGGATGCATAATAAATATATTTTTAGTTATTTACACATGTCAAATACATGGCGACAACCTTCACTTGCTTACCCCCTACACGTTCTCAATATCGGTATCATCCTCACTTTCTAAAGTGTCTTCCTCTTCACTATAGTACCCAACCCCTGTTTCATCTTCCCCATCAGTTTCCTCATCGTCGATGAAGTGAACATCTACAAAAGTTGCAATTGTAATGTCAGCAGTCTCTACAGCTTTTGCAGTGGCACCAACCCTATGCAATGGTAGAAGATCGGGGCCTTCTTCGACAACATTGAAAGCAGATTGCGGTATTGCACTGACAGATGGCTCATCTTCTTAGAATGCAGCCTCACTGGCACTCATCTCCCCATTTGCAACTTCTATAATAACGTACAAACTTTAGGGAGATCTCTTTTGGGCCACATGCCATCCACCCTTCAATTTTGTATCTTTAAGGTAAAACACTTGTTCTACCTACGTCGCTAGCACAAAAGGGTCATTTTGGTACCATGTCTTACTAAAATTGATGCTAGTAAAGTAGGCCTCCATGTTTATCCTAGGTATTTTATTTCCAATGTCCTACCAGGTACACTTAAATAGGTGGACGAGTTTGTTGGCTCCATAGCTAAGCTCTATAATATCATCCAACACACCAAAGTAGTTAATTTCTTCATCTCCTTCTGTGCCTAGCACCGCAACCCCACAATTTTGGGTTCTTCTATGCAGTTCGAGGGACTTTGTATGAAATCATAACTCGTTGACAATGCAACCGCTGTAGCGGTTAACTTGTTGATCAGGGCCACATGCCAACGCGTACAAATCTTTACTTGTCATTGATTCCTTATTGTAATACATGACTTTCATCTATTAAATAAACAGGAGTTTAGAAGAGTAAACCGTCAATAGTGAAAACATACATTGCTTCGTACTCAGGCAGTATTTGTTACTTACATGACTCCCAAACCAATTGATAAATTCCTTCTTATGTCTTTCGTCAACATTCCTTTCATTTTGGGCTAGAAGTTCAGTTTTATGTTCGCTATATGCAACAGTAGTACATGTTAATGTCAACTAAGTATACAAGTATGCATATGTAAATACAATGCAAAGTAAGGAGTTTGGAACCACATACTCGATATATGGAATAGTTTCATCACAATTATTGAGAACGTAAAAATGAGCCTTTTGTACATTGTCCATATCAATGAAATCGTAAACTCATGCACCGAAAGGCTGAACATTTTCTCTAAATATAGAGCTCCTCGGTTCTTCATCTTCGGCATTAATAGCATGAATGTCTACATTTCGCTCCTCATGAGTGAAACTTGTGTAAATATCATATAGATACATTGAGTAAAATGCAAGACATTCATTGTCAATGTATGCCTCAATGATTGAATCTTCTGGTCGTGTCTTATTGCCCACATACCCCTTCAAAGTGGAAAAGAACTTGTGCATTTTACATAATATTATAGACTTGTAGACACAAAAAAAAAAAAGGTAATCACGTGACCATTATATAAGGACTTTATAATTTACCTCTCAATAGGATACATTCAACGATATTAAACCGGTCCTCCAATTATGGCCTCCCTTGGAAAATGGATGGTTAGGTGGACCATCACATCAAAGAATGCTAGCGGAAATATTTTATCCAGCTTACATAGTATGATCACGATATCATCCTCTAACCATCCAAGTACATTTACGCTTAATTTTTTGGAGCACAATTGTCAAAAAAGATCCCCAGCTCAATCAACACCAAGTGAACATCTTCAATCAAGTGTTCACGAAGGAAAATGGGTAGAACCCGTTGTAGAAGGACGTGATAGTCATTACTTTTCATTCCTAACATCTTCCCTTCCTTCGTGTTTATGCATCAAGCTATGTTTGATGCATATCCATTAGGGAACTTCACTGATTTCAACCATTTGAAGAATTTATTCTTCTCATCCTTTGAAAATGTGTAACAAGATGATGACATGAGAATTTTGTCCCCATCACAAAATAGGTGTAACTCAGGCCATATTCCCATATCTTCCATATCTCGGCGAGCATTTGCGGTGTCCTTTGTCTTCCCATTTATATCCAGCAATGTACCAATGAAATTTTCACAAATGTTCTTTTCGATGTGCATGACATCCAAGTTGTGGCATAGTGGAAGATCTTTCCAGTATGGCAACTCAAAGAAGATGCTTCTCTTTGTCCAATTCAACTCCCACTCAGCGCATTTTCTTTTTCTACTAGTCGATAGTTTCCCAAATTTCACATCTCTAATCAACCTTAACTAGTTTAATATCTCTTCCCCACTTAGTTGCTTTGGCTGCAACCTTCGTTCAGGTTTTCCATTAAAGCTTATGGCGCCACGAGTCCTCTAAGGATTTCTAGTTCGTAGAAAACGACGATGACACATAAAACATAACTTGCTTCCATGCTTCAAGGATAAGGACCCAACATCCTTATTACATACTGGGCATGCTAAGTAACCTTTTGTGGTCCAACCTGACAGGTTGCCGTAAGTGGGGAAATCATTAATTGTCCACAACACTGCAACATGCATCCGAAATGTTGTCCCGGTTTCCATATCGAATGTCTCCACTCCTTTTTCCCATAGTTCTTTCAACTCGTCAATTAACGGATGCAAGTAAACATCAATATCATTACCAAATTTCCTCGGTTCGAGAATAAGCAGAGACATATAAATGAAAGGTTCTTTCATACATCGCCATGGCGGCATATGTATGGCATCATCATAACTGGCCACATGCTATACAGGTTGTTCATGTTACCGAAAGGATTGAACCCATCTGACGCAAGGCTAAGTCTGATGTTGCGAGGATCAATAGCAAACCACAGATGCATTTTATCAAAATTGGCCCAAGCTTCGAAGTCCGCTAGATGGATAAGGGTGTTTCCATCTTGAAGACATTTCTCTTGATGTCATCTCATATCTGTAGCAGTATTTTGCACATATACAATCATTGCAGTTGCGGAATTAATGGACAATATCACAAAACTTTTTTGGGGATATTTTTACCCTTCTTCTGATTAGTTGTATACCTTGGTTCGCCACATTCTAGGCACTCGTTCGCATTTTCATGTTCACCATAAAAGAGTGTACAATCATACCTACATGCATGTAATAAAGTGTAACCGAGACCCAATTCACGCATGTATGTCTTCACCTCATAAAAAGACTTCGGAAGTGTTTTGCCATCAAGTAGTGTCGCCTTAATGAAGCTTAAATGCATGTTGAATGCGCTCTGAGATAACCCATGCATTTTCCTTACATAAAGCAATTTTATCAGAAACTCTAATTTTGAGAACTTTTTACAGTTTGGATATAGGGGCACCCGTGCATCCTTTATGCGATTAGCAAATGGTTTACCGAGTCGATTCAACGTATTAGGATCACAAGGTATGGTACCTGCTGAAGTAGATTCATCACCAGTACGCGACACACCACCATCTCCCATGTCCACTGCAATCCTCCTTTGCAAGTCACCTAACATTTCAATTACCCCTTCCGAACATGTATCACCACCTACTATATTTGTCCCCTCATCTTCATCGTTATCATCATCGCTCTAAACTGCGTAATCTTCACCGTGGAACACCCATGTCGTGTACCTTTTGTCCATTCCAAAGTCTAATAAATGTGAATGGACCAAATCAATGTGTTTGAATGTTATGTTTTGGCATTTCTTGCAAGGACACCTTATTCTACAGGCTTTGTCTGCACGAGGACGTGCGAACTCTATGAAATCATGTACCCCTTTCACATCTTCTAGCAAAAACCTACCCCGAGCATTCATCCAACTGTTATCAATGTTCATTAATTACCCTATCACATGTTCAAGTAAATGGTGTTCATTACATTCTCATAATGTTTATAACATATGCATCGTGAATCCTATAATCAACCATCATACTCTAAAAGGTATGGATCCTATCCCATTCAGGAATGTTGCATTTACATTGCGGTCAATCACTCAAATTCCTTCGTCGTAGTCATTATAAATTTCGGCAACATATCCCCATAGCTCTCCAAGTACACAAGATGGGGTAAGTAAACATGTTGCTAGTTTTCCATCACTAACAAATTGTCATGACACACCACTATGCACCCAGAGAGCACAAGTAGAGACGTGCTCGAAATATATAATGACAATTGACAAAGTCTAAACGATGACAACAATGTAAATACAACTTCGTGAACTGTCCACATTGGACAATCCAAGAATGGTTAAAATACAAACATTACTAATCGTAAGTGAAACAAATAATTAACATGTTCAAGTGAGTATTAGTCAACATAGTATGACTAATAATCAATTGAATTATAACAACTGATTTGTCTCACATGTACGATTAGGTATGAATGTATAGTAATCGTTCTTGGATGGGTCTAAGCTTCAATGAATACATGAAATGGCAGTAATTAATTTGGCATTTTACTTCATATGACATTTAGTTGTTGACTTTTCACTATATTCTAGACATTGTTGTTCTTAGCCAAGTGTTTTAGATTTTCAATTATAAGCCTAAGATTGCCCCTTTTCTTATGAATTTCAACACATGAGAGGCGCAAGTTAGAATGACTTTAAGTTTTAACTGATCATGCATACATTTCTTTGTACATAGTTTTATTATGGAAAAACTTTAACGAAATTTCGGCAGCATGCAGTCCGTAAATCAGACATTTCTCAAAATATTCTTACACTAAAACTGGATTGATTCAAGCAAACAAATCACAATAATACGCATCATGTAGATACCAGTTGTTAGAATTGGTGTATCCCCAAGAGGGAGGGTGAATTAGAATTTTAAAACTTATCTCCTAGGTTAAATGAAATACCTATATAATACAACCTAGAGTCTTTCTATGCAATTCCAAATGCGCCAGTAAATATAGTGTGCGGAAATTTAAATCAAGTGCATTATTCACGCCATAACATACATGTGTAGTAAATAACGTGCGAAAATATAAATAAGACACATAATATGTAATCGGGGTTCAGTTAACTGTGCCTACGTCCTCGCCTCTAGCTCGCAAGCCCGAGGATTCCACTAAAGGCTCACTTAAGAGTGGAGCGGCACCGATTCAAACCAGGTTAATTAGCACATTGCTGACCTCAACCTTTACAACTAGGTCAATTATCGAGACTGAAATCAACCTACATGCCTTAATAGGATAACACACCAAGCTTTCCTAACTGGGTCTAAGCCAATTTAGGACTATTTCAAAGGGCTAGTCTCCCTCTTCAGGCCCGTGCCTAGAAATATAACAGTATGTTCGCAATCAATGAAATGGTACAGTGATTATGCTTTCAAGTAAAGTAGATATGTACCCAGTTATGCGTAATCACATACACTGCCAACAAGATATAATAAGTAAGTTTAGTGTCGTTTAATATATCAACTCTCAAATATATTTGCAATTGATGTAATTAGTGCGTGAGAGTGCAAACCTATATAATCTTTGTATCATAAGATGTATTCAATCTAAGTGCTCATATAAAGATATCAGCCAAACAACAACTATATATATATATATATATATATATTTCAATCAGCAGATTTTCTCAATCATATGATGCTTAAGTACTATATATGCTTGGTTTGCAAAAAGAACTTTAATCTTTGTATTCAACAAGAGATAAAGCTTAATGAATATTGCCACAAAGATTTTGACTCACAAACAAATATCACCTCACATATTTTTCAAGATAAAACACAATAGATATTTGTAAATGATTTTGAAAAGATTTTGCAACCAAAATAAAATACAAACTCCTCAAGATATTGCAATGAATATAAAATCTCAAAAGATCGAACGAGGTCTTCTTAAGCCAGACTTATTAATAAAGTCTCCTAAGAATATTCAAGGTTTTGCTCTCAAGAAAATGGAATCAATCAATTAAGACAAGGAGAGCAAACCTTTCCAAAACAATCACTCAATCAACTTACAGAGAGTTTAGACGATAGTCGAAGGTAAGTATGAGTGAAAGTGGAGTATAAAAATGAGTAGTAAAAGTTTAGAGCTTGAGAGAGAATTTCTTAATCAGGTTGGCTAATCTTCCTACTAATATTCCCAAATGAAGGGATATATATAGACACCCTATGAATTATAACCACTGGAGACAAGTTTGGGATTATTAGAAAAGTTTTAATGACATTTTGTAAATTTAACCCTGTTAAAAAATAGTTAACCACGGTAAAAATGTAGGACAACCCGAGAGCACCGATCAACCAGAATAGATTCGGTCGAGTGAAGTTCTTATGGATCGATCAACCGGGCCAATTTTGAACTTCAAGGTCGATTGACCAGAAAGGTAAGTCTGAGGCAATTTTTCCAAAATAGCATGGTTCAGTCGACTAGGGTGAAAATGAACTAACTGGTCGATCGACCAAACCCGTTGGATCCCACATATGAGAACTCGGTCGACCAGGTTGGTGTAGTTCAAAAGTCTCTCGGTCGATCAGGAAGTCAAACTGTTGACTTCAAGGTGGTTCGATTAACCAGGGTCAAATAAGCTTTAGGAGCTCGGTCGACCGGGGTCAAAATGAACTCCCTAGGTTGGTTGATCGAAGGTGCACAAAATGTGCATTTCGGTCCTAATTCATTTCACATTCACCCTACTTAAGTGCTTAGCACATACAAGTGCAATGGTGAGTGTCCTAGGGCTATTTCTAGGTCCTTTCAACGACATCGAAAAAATCCGGCATCGGTCGACCTCCCTAAGGTCTTTCTAAGGTCATTTTCATTTTGAGCTTGCACCTTACATCATGCCGGTGATGCGTGCAATTATTACAATCAAAGCCCTATTTACTATTACAGACCCTTTAAATGATAATGAAATAAAGTACAACATGTATTGGGTCTTCCAACTTTAAGCTTTCACGTGCCATCAATATATCTGCTAAAATAGACTTGCACATGAACTAGATTTCCATTAAAAACATGAATATTTGTCATTATCAAAACCGGGATATGACCTATAGGGTCAACACTAGTGAGTTTGAGCATGTGAGAACCTAAATCTACTACCAGCATGGAATTCACAATATACTGCATTAGTTATGCAGTTGGCGTTCAAAATAAGCATGTATTTCAGTAGTTCAATTTACAATTCATATCACATAATACCATCCATCAAGACAAGATTTCCAACATTTCAGTAGTCATTTTGATTAATTTTTTACAACTAGTTAATTTCGATTGAAATAAAAAGATACATTATGTGTTTTTTTTCCCTTACCTTCCCTAGGAATCCCTTTTATAGGTGAGGCATACTTCTTGCATCAATACTAGGGGCCTTTTATTTGTAGGAGTTATAAGCAGCTAGATTTAGGATGAAATGCCAAGTTGCCTACTTAATAGGCTAGGGAACCAAACACAAAGTGGTTGGTCTCAATGAAAAGAAAGCCAACACTCTCATCATTTAAAAATGAAATGTGTCACTAAAACACTGACATTAGTTGATTGATGATGGTGTGGTGGAACCAGAAAGTAATATTCCTAATTGCATATATACTCGAGAAGATTGTACTAATCTGAAAATATACAGGAATTACTCAAGAGACAAAAAGCAGCTTTTTAGCAACCAAGTAGCGAAAAATATACTTCACACGTCTTCTACTAGTGGTAGTTAAATAGGGAAGCATATTAAATCATACCCAATCATTCTCCAAACATGATTTTTTTTTTGCTAAAGCAAAGACCACACTAATTAGAATCATAATAATAAAAAAAGATCAGCAAACAATACATTTATCAGAACTTAAGAAACCCCTTCACCCTGAAACACTACCCATTCCTTTCCATCTGGACCGCCCACAAAATAACTCAACAACTATAACTTCCGCAAAACAGCTCAAAGATTGGAATTCACATAACTCAATTTACATCAAACCTCTTAGAAATGATTCTAAACAACCCAACCCCTCCCCTCCCCCAGAGTAGGCTTCATTTCAAAGTCGTCAGATAAAAAAAATTGTCATTTTAAAGTAAAAAACTAAACACAATTGAAGATAAGAACTAATACTAGAAAATATAATGCAATTAAAGGATCAATTTTTATTATCTCAAAATTACCTGGGAGAATTGGCACGCTTTTGCACTTGAATTGCTATATTGGATGAAGTACTTCCAAATGTGACTTCAACTCCCTGAGCCTGCCAATCATTTGTCAATAGAAAGAAAACTAAATCAATGCTATTAGACACTAAATAGGAACTAAATGGAGAAATCTTATTTTCCATTTTTCAAAAAAAGAAAATGAATTATTTAAATGGCACAAACATCAACACCAAATTTGGAGGCTAAGGTATGGAGAAACAAATAAACAATTCACAAATCTAAAGTGTTAGAACAATGATATTTTGGTCCAAACAAAATATAAAAGCAACCCAACAAGCAAAAAAGTTTTGCTTTCCTTTTTTATTTTTTATATTGGGGTGGGGGAATGCACTTGGAAACACATTGCAAGAAGAGGAGGCTATAAAAGCTCTATTAGGCAATAAAATAGATCCCAAAAAAATAAAAAGACTTCATGGGAGTACGTGGATAATGGGTAGAAACTAGGAACTAAACACTAAGAAAAATATGAAAAAATTCTTGTTTAACACTTAAAATTCTTTTAGGCAGTGATTCATTAAAATGTATACTGAAAATGAAAAATTATTGTTTTTTAATTCTTTTGAAAAATTGTATACTGAAAATGAAAATATGAAATTGTTATCCAACTAAACAATTTCAAAACTCTATAATGGATAATAGTATTTCACATTATAATTAAATGCATCATTTGTTGCCATGCAAATAGTCAAGTTGCTAAAAATTAACCTAAAAAAGTAAAAAAACAAAGGGACTAAAGACTTGATGAAGTCAAAAACATTAACCTAACCTAAAATACTTAAATCTCTATGCCATTAGGTTAACATGTTAACAACAAAATCCGAGTGTTGTCTCCTACAACTAGGCAACTCACCTGTATTTTATATTCTAAGATGATTATAATATTGCTATAATATCTAATAAGAAGGTGACTGGACAATTGACAATACTAAACATGATACTGTTATAATACTAATTGTGTGACCACTTGCTCCTAACAATAGGATGATAATATTAATTAAATTAAAAAACAAAAAGAAGAATCTAAAAACACAATGGGGATTAAATTAAATGAAAGAGGTGATTAATAAGAAGTCAGTGGTTCCCCTTGTGCACAAAGTCAAGACATCATGATTCATTTCATTGTGCCATAATTCCTTTTCTAAACACTCTTTAATATTGGAGAATGCTATCTAGTCTTAGCCACTAATGGAGTAAATGATGGGCTAAAGATTTTTATTTTGACATGGTGTAGAACATGGCCCGTTGACACTATCATCTAATGCCTGTTTAACTTATATGACTAAATGTCTATTGATAGTAAATATGTGTTATACATATATGTATATAGAGGGTCACTCTTTACATTTCTTGTTGAGAAGAAAATTCTTGGCAGAATGATGAGAGGAGATGCCCAAATTGAGATAACTTTCACTTCTAATATTTACTTACACATGAATCACGAAAGTAGAGGTGATAGCATGGTTAGGTTTGGATTTATTTCACTATGAAATCTAGCTAACACAAAATCTAACTTGCAATTTTGAGAAACTAATTATAAACCGAATTTACCCCCGATTTAGGGTTGGTGCCCTAAGTCACATATATGTTTAATTATCCTATCTCATATTTGATCATTGCACTAATGAAATCAAATTATTATGCTTTTATCCATTTTCTTGTTTAGCCAAGAGTTTACTATGTTTCATCAATATTGAGTTATTATTTTATTTTATCCCATATGGAGTAAGTTCTTATTATCTTATAATTACTTTTTAAAAAATCTTTTAAAAGTTTATGTAATGACAAATGGTCAATTCATTTTGTTAAAAAAAAATGATAAAGAATGAGGTGACGTGAAAATTAGTTATGTTTGTTTTATTTTTTTAAGAAAAAATTTAGTTAGGAGGCCTACTATACCTATGCTACATTTATAATAAAATGGTTAATATTAAAAGTTAAATGTTGTATAGAAGGCATAATTTAATCCTTGTACATTGTTAGATTGCACAACCAATTATTATGTAATTTTTGGGACATGTAATTACTAAGTTTTCATCCTTTAAAAATAGTCAGTATATATAAGAAACTTTATAAGCTATTTATCACAGGCTTGTGACAAAATCACAAATGAGAGGATACATGATATACAACTCTAATTAGACAAGTTAATGACAATACAAGGTTTGTTTCTCTAGCCAAAATAACATTAAATTGGCAAGAATAAATTTTGCAAGCTAGTCGTCTTTACTCTTGTTGTGTGAGTTTATAATATCTCGAGCATGTAATTTTGTATTCTTCATTAAACATAAAATAGTTTGATATCATTATTCTTACCAGTAGTATATGATGGGATCAAAACTACGTGCAAGAATTTTTAGGGCATGTTAAATTCACCACCTTTTCAAATATCTAGAACATAGGAATTGAAGTAAGAACACAAATTGGAACAAACATAAATGGTATGGTCAAAATATGAATGCCCTACGTATGTTTTACTTTTGTTTTCCATCACATTGGAGATTAGCCTAAAGTAATCTCGCATTAGAGAATCAGTTTCACTTGAAGCTATCTCAAGTGGACAATATGCCAATCTAAAATGCCAACAAAAATTCCCAATTGAATGAATCCCATTCTAATTGTAAAAATTTCCCATCACTAAATCTCAAATTTTAAACTCACATTCGTTCGCAGTTTTAAGTCATTCCCTAAATTCCATTCAGCGCTAGTCTCAAACAATTTCCAAATTCAAAAATATCATGCCGCAAATGAAATACTGAAAAGTAGCACAAAATGTGAAAGAGTAGCATGGGAAAACAATTTCGTACATAATCAAACAGAAAGAAAACCCATTAATGTTCTAATCTAACATTCTTTCCCTTGTTCCCCCTTTCTTTCTCAGCAACAAACACATAACTAGGGCTAAAATTAAACCAAAAAAAATAAAGGCCAATGGGCAGCTAGTTATTTACCTCTGCACAGACCCTCCTACGAAGAAAGCTCTTTTATTTCATCATCCACATTACAAGAAACCTCCACCGATTCTGGCTTATGCACCGATGCCGATCCGTTGTTGAGCCCTTATCTCAAACGCTTGAGAACCAGAACCGATTTCTCCCTAAGATCGTGGTCCGAATCCCTGACTAGGGGCTGAAAACATTCATCACCTTTGAGATCACACAGGGTCACACTGCTCGAAGGTCCCAGAGCTGGTTCGCCAGAAAAGGGTTCTCGAGTAGGGACTTGAGGCGACGGTGTTGCGACAAAGAGAGGAGAATCCAGAGGGGAGGATCGGGAGAGGAGCGAGAAAGAGATAAGGGAAAGGAGGGAACAAAGGAAGATTGGGGCGAAATTCGGTAAATAAAAGAACTAGTAGTGACGAATCCAAAACCGTCACTACTAGTGGGAAATTAATTAATTTTTTTTAAAGAAAAAAACTAGTCGTGACGAAACCTCTAAACCATCACTACTAATGGACTAATAGTGACAAATACTACAATCGTCACTAATACTCGTCTTCTAAATTTTTTTTTTATTTTTTTAAAATAAAAGGGCAGCAGTGACGGTCTCAAATCCGTCACTAATAATAGTCTAGTAGTGACGAATGTCAAAATTCGTCACTAATACTCGCCTTTTAAATTAATTTTTTTTTAAATAAAAGAGCATTATTGACGGTCCCATATTCGTCACTAATAACCACCTAGTAGTGATGAATAAGCATATTCATCACTAATACTCTACTTCAAATTTTTTTTTTTAATTTTTTTAAAATAAAATAGCAATAGTCACGGTCCTTGATCCGTGACTAGTACTCCGCATAAAAAATTTTTAATTTTTTTTTAAAGAAGGGAAGTATTAGTGACGGTTTTCAAATCTATCACTAATAAGGGCCAATACTGACGAATATATACATTTGTTACTAATACTTTGAATCAAAAATTTTTATTTATTTTTAAATAAGGGAAGTATTAGTAACGGTTTTCAAATCCATCACTAATAAGGGTCAATAGTAACGAATATACACATTCGTCACTAATATTCTGAATAAAAAATTTTTATTTATTTTAAATAAGGGAAGTATTAGTGACGGTTTTCAAATCCGTCACTAATAAGGGGCCAATAGTGAGGAATATGTATATTCGTCACTAATACTCTGAAACAAAAATTCTTATTTATTTTTAAAATAATAGTAGTGACGGTTCTTCAATCGTCACTAATGAATATCTTTTAGTGATGAATTTAATTCGTCACTAATACCGTAGAAATCGTTGCTAATATTTTTTCGAGATAATTTCTGCGCGAGACATTTCTCGTGATTTTTTTTCGATTTTTAGTGAAAAATTATTAGTGACAGATTCAAATTCATCACTAATAATGTCGTATTAGTAACGGTTACTAAAACCGTCACTAATACCCACTTTTAGTGACGAAATTGAATCTGTCACTACTAATTTCGTCACTAAAAATCAGCTTTTTTGTAGTGATTTTGAGATATATTATGAATACGATTGATGTTAGTATATTTGGTTGTAGGGTTTACTTGAAAATTTGAGAGTTGTTGAGAAATACATTGTTGTGTTTTGTGATAGGTAGAGTGTTATTCATTTGGCAAAGAATCAAGTCTATCATGCACGAACGAAGCACATCGACATTTTGTTTCATTTTATGCGAGATATTATTGATGAAGGTAAGATACTTCTTCAGACGATTGCTACAGCTGAAAATCCCGTAGATATGTTGACCAAGATTGTGACAACAATTAAGTTCAAACATTATTTGGATTTGATCAATATCCTGTAAGTTTGAATAATTTTTGGAAGACACCGATGATGTGGAACTCTATAAAATGCTGGCGATTGAAAAATTTGTTGAATTTATCATCAAGGTGAAGATTTGTTGTTTTTTGTCCCATATTGGTAGAATAGTTCCACATTAATATAAAAAGTCGTTTTGAATTTTTTCTTTGTTTGTCGCACATTTGTGAGAAGTATTTTTTAGACTTGAAATTGAAGTTATATATGGAGAGTTCAACTCTCTATTTGTAAAACACATTTCAAAATTATACTTTGTCAAGAAGTAGTGAATTGATCGTCGGCGCCTGGGGATATAGGTAATTCTATACCGAATCTTGTTAATTTCTTGTCTTGTTCATTTTACTGTTTTTATTATTAGTTTCTATATTATTTTAGTTTCTTATATAATTAATAGCGCATTAATTGTAGTATGGTGTTTGGCACAAATGGGTGCTCGACGCAACAAAAATAACATGCAAAAAAATTGTATATTCAACCGAACGTTGCATTTTAAACATTTGGGACGGAAAAGAAAGCACTTCATTCCTGACATGAATAACAAGGGAACAAACAGATAAAGCTTGAACTCTAAAACTCCACACATTAGGAACTGCAAAGTCATGTAATGGCTAGGATAATGAAGGATCTCTCTCTCTCTCTCTCTCTCTATAGTCAAAGCTCTCTTCTCCATCTTTCTCATCCGCTCTTTGTTAACCCGGAAAAGCCTGCCTATCTCTTCAAGTGACTTGCATGGATAATTTCCAAACCCAAATCGTTGGATTAGCACCTGCCTCTCCCTTGGGTCCAAGCCCCCAGAAAGATCATAGATGCCATTTTTGAGTGCTGCCTCACGACACACTTTCTTCGGCGTTCACTATCAACGTATTAGGCCTAACTTCCAGCATCATAAAATCCCCAACATGCGTTGCCACACCCAAGATGATGCTTCAGAAAATAAAATATATTCTATTTTTCCCAAGAAAAAATCTTGTTACCTAAAAATGGATGGGGTAGGAATTATCCCAAATTATTTACTTCACGGGGCGATGCAGCAAAGAGCACGGCATTATCTAGTCATGAATTATCACAAATCATCCCTCTCAATTTTCATGCTCACATCCCTGCACAACAGCTCAGCGCGACGTGGATTTCTCGAAAAGTGGGTCCCCGAGATGCACCTCCCCTGCACCGCTGATGCCTGCCGCGTGTCCCGATCAACGTCTGAAGTCGAGGGATCTCCCGTGTGAACTCCACACACAAAGTTCCCCTTGTGGATAGACTCCGAGTATGGGTACAAAAGAAGCAAAGCAAAGGCACAACAGCCTTGTCAAAATCATGGGGATCTCGAGACAAAGGCGACCCTATCCACGGCCACGCGTCGGTTTCCCACTAACCGAGGCCCTGTCACGACGAGAGCGTGTCACCGGCAGCTGAAAATTCTACCGAACACGTGTACCCACCCTTGACTGTGAGGTAGAGCGTCACGTGACTACCTGACGTGGCATCACTTACGGATTTTGCGGTTGCAGGGATATTTTCGGCATGGCCCCACTCGTTTTGTCGCCTAGTGCCTTGCCTTGCCTTGCCTTTGCCCGTCGAAACGAGTCCGCCGGTTTCCAAGGATGAGGGAGAGGCTCAAAACTTTCTAGGGCTAAAGAACAAACACCTTGTTTGGTTTAAAATGGCAATGCATACTTTTGCTTATTTTGGTTTTTTTTTTTTGGGTATTGAAAATAGGCCTATTAAATGAGTTCATTCCGAGAACTACCTACTAGTCATGATTATTTCGCGTCCTATTTTGAATCAACCAATTGATATATAAGCGCAATAATATAATTAAATTATAATTTTTAAAAAGTAAAATAAATAATATTAACAATTAAAAAAAAAACTATTTACATGACAATGACGTTCCAAAATGTTTGTTATATGTAACTTCTTATGCAAAGTGACAAAATATATATTAAAAGTTACATACAAATGAAAATTGGCCTACACCAGTCAAGCAATCGAATCATAGCCTCCATTTGAAATGCTTTAAAAAATAAGCAATTATCATGAAAAACACTTAATTAAGTATTTGTATCAATAAGTAGCATCCGATTTACACTTAAATGAGTGCTTATTTTTAAAAAGTGCGAAATAATAAGTTAGTACTTTTATTTTTACAATTTATTTCATTTTTTATACTTTTAATTTGTACAATTAATGATTTGTAGCTATTAATTTTATTCAATTAAAATTGTCATCTAACCTAATTTAACATTATGTTTTGGGAGATCTTGGATTTGGATATGTATTGAATTTGAATAAAGTGCAATATAAAGTTGTATTGAAATTTGTCTAAATCAACTCAAATTCAAATTCAAAGTCCGAAATGTAGCTCGCAAACACAACATAATTATTATAAATTAGAGAGTTAAAATTAATGGAAGACCCTTTCTCTCTGAAAGATTAATCGGCTTATTTGAGACACATTTCTTATTAGTTACAAAAAATATATATTATTTTAAAATTATTGTATACTAATTATACACTTAAGCCATAATTGCTTCATGACAAATAAAATTTCTAAATTTTTTAATCTTATTAAAAATAATATTGATACAACATATAAGATCAATTCAAACTACTTTTTGTTTTTGGAAAAATAAGTATATTTTGAAAAGTATTTTTTCTAAAAAAGATAGTCATTTGGAAAAGTACTGGGTAAGCTTTAGATTTGTTTATTTAGTGTCTATTT
The DNA here is from genome assembly GCF_029873635.1 of Malania oleifera. Lineage (NCBI taxonomy): Eukaryota > Viridiplantae > Streptophyta > Magnoliopsida > Santalales > Ximeniaceae > Malania > Malania oleifera. The sequence continues at coordinate 71,419,993 of NC_080419.1, read as the reverse complement.
GGCTGAAGGGACTTGCAGAATAGTCCTAAGATCCGACTGTGGTACATGCGGATAATAAATAATAATAATAATAATAATAATAATAATAATAATCTGATCATGCGAACCCTAATTTTGTGATTAGGATTATACCTGCGACATCTGTCTAGTTTGATCTTGAATCTGCAAGTACGAAAACGAGCTCTTGAAGAAGACCAAGAATATTCTACTATATTCCTTGAACACGTCTTGTTCCTGAGAGAGTGGGCTCGTAAGCGATTGCTAAAGTTTTCTTCTCTCACTAAAACGTCTGCTTCTGTGAGAGTTTACTCATCTTACCCTAACTCTTGAATGGAACATGTGTATATAGGATACAGTAGGAACCTTTGGGTAAATATGACTAAGATTTCTCACGTAATTAGGAAATCTTAATCCAACCCAAATTCATCCTTAATTACGTTAATTATATAATTCATACCACTAAAAGAATTATAATTGCATTCCCTGTCGTATTTGAAATTAAATTCCGAACTCCTATTATTAAATGCTTATTTATCTCCCCACGTAAAGATTACAGATACCCGTTTATTAAATTAAATTACTGACAATTTAATTAATTAACATCTTAATTTCCTAAGACCTTCCACTTAACTTATTTGATGTGACAGATTCAAAATCCACTTATAGGATTTGATACAATCAAAATCTATAAGCTTCCTCAAGGAAGTATCATCAATCCCGATACCAGAACATGGATTTCATAAATAATTAATATTCACCATACACATAATGTTATCACCCAACTCACTGAGTTTTTTAACCCATAAAGAATCTCACTCTTTTATGAATCAAAGTAATAAACAATATATGCATGTGTCCAATAATCATATCAGGATTAAGAGCATAAACACTCATAATAACCATGAGGTATTAATTGTTTAATATAGTCAGTATAAAAACAATTACCCCAAGACGGTCTTGTTCAATACACACAAAGTATACTGGCATAAGGAGTTGGAACTGTATAATTCCCAATAGTCAAGACAGACCTATTAAAACCTTGTGTTAGAGTCCTACCAATGGTGTGTCCAATTTCATTTAAGATTATGAATAATAAACTTATATTCTATAAGAACTGATGATCTAATCTTTTGTGTATAAGTCGTACTCTATACACTAGATCACCTACTATATAGAATAAAAGATACACATGCATAATCATTAAAAAAAATAATGTCAAACAAACATTGCTCACAAAGATTCTCATTAAAATAGAATAATTAAAATTATTAATAAATATTAAAACCGATTATATAAAGCATGCCTTTTAGTATAAATCCCTAACATTGGTATCATTGTTGTTTTTCATTTTTTATTTTTTATTTTTTGTTTTTGTACAGTGAAAAAATAAATTATAAGAAGCACGCTTGTTAATATTGTCAATTTTCTATTTTTATTGTTGATTTTTTTACTGTTTGCAAAAAAATTGAAAAATCACATTTTATGGTTTTCAATTGTTTTGGTAACCTGTTGTAAGAAATTTTAATATAAAAAAATAGTTTGTTTAGATTAAATTGTTAAAAAATAAAAAATAAATAAATTTTAAAATATAAAATAAAGTATAATTAAATAAAATCAAATATAAAAATAAAATATAAAATAAACTAAATTATAATTAAATAAAGTATAAAATAAAATATAAAGTTAAAATTAAATTTAAATGATCAAATGAATTTAAATATAATTGAAATCGAATACACATAAATTCAAAAATAATAATAAAATCAATTACAAAATATTTTTACTATTTTCAATTGTCATGTCTAATAAAATTTTAATTGTAAAGTAAAATTAAAAAGTATAACAAGTGAGTAAAATAATTATAATAAATTTTTTTTTACTATAGTATTTTTTTAATGTGCATTATTTTACAATTTTATTATTTTAATCAAAATTTTATAATATTTTTGGTTTAAAAATAAAGATGAATATTTTTTAAATTTATTTTAGTCTTATAAATATTGATATACCCCAAAAGTATATAACCTCATAAGTCAAGAGGAGATTAACTCCTAGCATTGATGAGAGCAATTACCACCCAAGTCAATTGCTCGGCCAAAGCAATTAACGCCAGTATTATAATGATCGGAGGGATTCATGCCAAGGGTCATAAACACTCTTATAAATGGCAAGTCTCCTAAGGGTCAAACCTAGCCAATATAAAAGGGAAGCATTGCAAAGAGTTAGGCCATCTCATCCTAACCCATCTTTACTATTGCTTACAACCTCTTTGGAGCAATCCCTTACTTAGGCATAAGAGTGATCCCCCAGAGTGTACCTTGGGTCCTTGAAGCCACTTTTCTTTCATCCTTTTTCAGGTGATCGAGATCGAAAAGTTCATCAAAGGTCATTCGACATTTTTATTCCGTAACAGTTGGTGTCGTCTGTGGGAATTCTTTTGAGAGGTTTCCTTCCTACTTTCGATCTTCGATCCTTGAAACATGACAATGTCCAACAATTCAAGCTCATAGTTGCTGTGGGTGATCAATCACCCCAATCCATTCACTCCACACCCGAAGATCATACTTGTGTGACGAGGAGAGAATTCCTCGCTTTCCAAAAGAGAATGGAAGACATGGAAGCTTCCTAGAAAAAGATGGAGGACATGTTCAACATCATCCTGCAACAGAGGAGTCATCTTGAACATGTTCCTCACCATCAGGAAGTAGATCTTGAATCTCATGAAAAAATGGCAAACCAGAAGGAGAGTGGTGAAAAGACCAACCCTGCAAATAAGGTGGAGGATGCAAATAGCGTGGGGTTCAATGAACAATGATCAAATGAATTAGAGGAGAGGATCAAGAAGATTAACCAAATAGAAAAGATAATGAACGAGTCTCGTACCAACCCGTCCTGCGGGGAGACCTTGTTGAAGTCTTCAAATCTGCCCTTCACCAAAGAAGTCATGGAGGCCCCGTTGCTAAGTAAGTTCAAAATGCCTACCTTTGGAAAGTATGAAGGTTCGACTGACCCGGTTGATCACTTGCATACCTTTAAGGTGTTAATGCAATTACAAGGCGCACCAGATGTCATCATGTGTCATGCATTTGTCGTCACCTCTGAAGCCCAGATCCATAAACTCCTTCTCTGAGATGGAACAACAATTTATCAAACACTTCATTAGCAGCCGCAAGATGGCAAAGACCTTAGCTCATCTGATGAGCCTGGTCTAAGGAGAAATGGACATGTTGAAATAATTCATACATCGCTTTGTCCCTGCTACCCTAAAGATTCGAAACTTGGATCATGGGGTAGTATTGGTAGCCTTAACCATGACCCTCTAACTTGGGGACTTCTTATACTCTCAGGGGAAAAGGCCTCCAACCGACATAGGAGAACTAATGGCATGGGCATAGAAGTATATCAATATAGAGGAAGTAATGGACACAAGGAGAAACCGAGCTGATTTGAAAAGAAAGAGCTCGAGGGATACGGGGGAGGCCTCCAAAACAAAGAATAAGTAAAAGAGTAGTAAGCTGTAGAGCAACCCTAGGCGGTTAGGACAAACAATTAAGTTCCAGTCCTGCACTCCCTTAAATGTCTTGCGTACCAATGCCCTAAGGGGTTTTGACCCAATCTAGCATGCCCATAAAGGAGATTGTTCCATAAAATTGTATTTATGTTAGTCATATCTTCCAACATTTTGAGTGCCTCTATTAAATTATCAAACTTTGCGTACATATTTATAAGTGCATTCTTTGTCACGCTACTCGATTTCAACCCAAAAGATGAGTACAACTCATTAGGCAAAAGAGAACTGGCCCAATTGATGAGCAGTGCTCACAAGGCCTCAAGATAGCCAAAAAGATGAGCACAACTCATTAGGCAAAGAAAAACCAGCCCAACTGATGAGTAACGCTTTTGAGGCCCAAAGACAGCCCAAAAGACGAGCACAACTCTTTAGGAAAAACAAAACTAGCCCAAAAGATGAGTACAACTTATTAGGCAAAAAGACTGCCCAAAATATGAGCACATCTCATTAGGCAAAATTGTTGACTGTATAGGTCATCCTCAGTTTTGATAATGACAAATACTTTTAGAATTTGATGACTTTCAAGTTTGTGTGCAAGATCATACTAAGCTGGATCATATTGATGACATGCTGTAACTTGAAGAAATATGAAAACCTAGCATATTTATTGTTGTATTTTTTATCATTGGGTCTATAATAATCTCTGCATGTCATGCATGTACGAAGTAAGCTCAACAAATGATCATACATAGACCATAGAAAGACCTTAGGGATGGTCGAGCGACGCTAGATTTTTTCTAGTGTCCTCAATAGACCTTTGTAACGACTTGCTTATCTTATTACATAATAAAACATATTTAATAATAAAGTCAACCCGAATCCGTGAGTAACGAGGACACTTGTCATACATAGCGGAACCTAGGCAACATGCAGTAAATATAAATCATCATTCTCATAATCACAAAATACATAATACCAGAGTCAACTATAATCCAAAAACACGGTGTTATATACAATCTCCCAAAAACACAAAAAGTATCTCTAGGATCCCACATCAAAATCTCCTGATCCTAGTTCAAAACTTACCCTCCTAGTAGGGTAGTACCACACTATCTCAATGGTGGCCTCGATTTGCTGGTCTTTCTGGGTTTCCTGAAAATTATTTAAGTTTAGGGGTGAGACACTTCTCAATAGGGAAAATAAACTAAATACATATATGTGGCAACATGAATATTTTATGCTATAATACATATACAATACATTTCATATGCTGGAAAACATTCATCATATCATATTGGAATAATCATATACTTTCATAATTTCTAATAATTCATACTTTTCATGAAATGTTTGATATAACTGATAATACTAAAAATTTACCCAGGATGTATAGCTAGCCGATGTCATGTATTACCCCCCATGACGAGTTGTGCAGTCCCAAGACGAGACCTGCCAATGGTTGGCTGACCACTGCCGAGTCCAAAATGTCTATAAGTACGATGAGCCCGCCACACCCTGATCCGAACTGCCAAGTGGACGTCTACAACTCTACATTGAAAGCCACATCGACTATCCATCTCCCTCCCCTTTGTGGGGCGGTTAGCATAAGTCTGAACATAATATCTTATCTGTATAGAAACGGTATCGTGCTCCTATAATTGAACTAAACTAACATCCGGGTTCTGATAACATATAATACATGATAATATATTGTTTAACGTAAATAGTTTGATAGCATTTTCTGTAATAACATAATACATACGGCCTTGCGCCGATTACTTTCATATCTATGGCCTTGCGCCAAAATCATACACATACATACGGCCTTGCGCCGAAATCATATATCATACACGGCTTTGCACCGGCTATCAATCATAGCCTTACGCCGAATATTTCATAAATATCATTCTAAATAAATAAATCATTTATCATGTATTTTAAAACCATAATGTACTACATTATTTCATAATTTCTGAAAACATACTTTATTCATAAAATTGCCATATCATAATACTTCCCACGTAAAATAATATTCATGCCACACATTGTTGTATAAAACCATACATTATATTCTAAAATCATAATTTCTGACATTTTGTACATATATATACATTTCAACATAATAGCAGTATTTTCCCCAAATATGTATTTTCTCAATATTATACAAATATAATACACACTTTCCTAAAAATTAACTTGCTGATAAATAATAATAATTTACATGAAAAATAACTATTTTAGTTTATTCTCTTACCTGATTACTGGAAAGAAACCCCATAAATACACTGGTCCTGCACTCGCAGGGTTCCCCGTTCAATACCCTGAAAACCACAACTTTCAGAACTAAATTTCAGTATTTTCCTATGAATAACATTTCCTATAATTATGAGAAGACCAAATTTTGCATAAAAAGCATTTTCTTAAACCAATGATGAATTCTAACTCAGTCCTACCAACGATCCGCTCCGACAAACTTGGAGAGAACTTCTCCAGGAGCATCGTGGTGGCCTCAGATCATTGATCCGACAAATGACAGAGCCAAAATCGAAGAGAGAAGAGAGAGAAACCATAGATAGGAGAGAGAGAGAGAGAGAGAGAGAGAGAGAGAGAGAGGTTTGAGCATCAAAATTTCGCTGAAAAAATGAAGTTTGACCATTTTATACACTAGCCTTCATCGATAAGCCACGTCACCTCGTCGACGAAGTCAAGAAGACACTTCGTCGACGAACTCTCATCCCTCGTTGACGAAATTCAGAGATGGGTAAATAGTCTCTCAGTATTTTCTCATCGATGAAACACACCTTCGTCGACAAGCCCAAAGTGCAACATCATTGACGAACGTGAAGCGTTTGTTGACGAAGTTGATTGCCTCCTTCTGTCACTACTTCCATTTCCCTCTCTCTTTATTATTTAAATACCATTATTCTTCGAGTCATTACAACCTTAGTGAGACCTTGGGTCCCAACACTTATGAACAAATAAGTCCTCATTATCATTCAAAAATCAGGGGATCAAAACAGAGATAACCTGGACTTAAAATGAAAATTATGAAAATCCTAAGAGAGGTTAGGCGACTGAACCTGTGGTGTTCAAAACACCTCGGGTGCCCGAACCGTTGGGAAGTCAGCTGGTTGATCTAGTTTCAGGCGACCGAACCAAAAATGAGTGTATTGTCTCCGGGCTGCCAAACATTTTAGTTCAAAATAGGCCTTGGGTGACTGAAGACCTATATTCAGGTAACTGAACTTAGACTCGGGCACATGAATCGTGGAAATAAAGTTTCTATCTTTTATTCTACCATCCAAGCTTGAACTCGGGCACCCGAACCATTAAAAATGGCTTTTTGAACTAAGCCTATTCGGGTGACTGAACTAAACTTTAGCCACCCGAAACTTTTTGGGTTGCATATTATTTACCGAGATAAAATGGGGTAAAACTAGGTTAATTTTTCTAATCTCTTATGAAACGTTTCTAATAATTCCCATTGGGTCCCTAATGGTCATAAATCATCCATTGCCTATATATACATGTTCATTTGCTTAGATTAGTAAAGATTAGCAAAAATAATTAAGGTCAAATTCTCTCAAAATCAAAAATCCTATTTTAGCCTGTACTACTCCCAAACACTCCAAAACTTCATTTTCCTTGATCTTTCAAGTTTTGTGAGTATATTTATAGTGCTTGTGCTTAATCCTCATTTGCTCATACTTTCATTTGTTGTGCTTATTGTTTGATTTTGTCATTGAGAGTAAAGCTTAAAGTTCTTCCACTAATTTTATTTGATAAATCTCGTGTGGGAAGACTTTGAGGCTTGTGGTTCTTGCACAGATATTTCAAGGTACCTTAGCCCGTATTTTGTGTGCAAAATATTCTACAAAGCTTGATTTCAAACAACTCTAGTGCTTAATACAATTTGAGAAAATATTTTTTTTTTGAGTTCATTTGAATATTATTGCTAGCATCTTTGAAACACTAATCTAATATTGAGATTTGATATACTTTGCTTTCAAAGGTTAACTTGTTTGAACACTCTTGTGCATACTTGAGATTATCATTGTACTGAGTGTAAATTGCACACATATACACCCTTGAGCTTATAATTCTTACATGTTTGGTGTGCATTGATTATATTGTGCATAGTGGTACATATCAGCTTGTGTAAGAAGCATTTATTTGTATGAAAATTTCATATTGATTGTATTCTAAGCATGAGCCTGAAGAGGGAGACTAGCCTTGTTAAATAATTCCGGATTGACTTAGACCCGGTTAGGAAAATTAGGTGCACCATCCTGGTAAGGTGTAGGATGAGATCAGCCCCGCTAATTGACCTGGCTGTAAACATTGAGGTCAGCCCTGTACTAATTAACTTGGTTGTAACCAGTGTCGCTCCACCTATTAAGTGAGCTTTAGTGGAATCCTCGAGCTTGCAAGTTAGAGGCAGAGACGTAGGCACAGTTGGTCGAACCCCGATAACATTTCATCTGCGAGCTTTTAATTTTTATATTTTAAATTCCAGCACATGAATGTTTGTATTTTACTATTGTGAATTATTGGCTTTATAATTGTATAGATAGACCCTAGGTTGAGTAATACTGTTGCTAGATTAGTTGAACCTAAGAAGAAATTTTTAAATACCTAATTCACCCCTCCCCCTTTTGGGAATACACCAAAGTTAACAAAAACAAAACCAACCCAAAAGATGAGTATAGCTCATTAGGCCAGAAGACTACCCAAAAGATGAGCACAGCTCACTAGGCAAAGTAAAACCCACCCAAAAGATGAGCACAACTTATTAGGTCAGAAGACTACCCAAAATATGAGCAAAGCTCATTAGGAAAAGTAAAATTGGTCTAAAAGATGAGCACAACTTGTTAGGCCATAAGACCACCTAAAAGATAAGCACAACTCATTAGGTAAAGTAAAACCAACCCAAAAGATGAGCACAACTCATTAGGCGAGAAAATAGCCTAAAAGATTAGCACAACTCATTAGGCAAATAAGAACCGACCTAATAGAGGCCTCACAACAAGACTTGCGAAGAGCTATTAGGCACAAAAAGCCTCGCAAAGAGCTTATAAACATGAAAGCTTCATAAAGAGCTTTTAGACACAAAAGCCTCGCAAAGAGCTATTTGGCACAAAAAGTGTCGCAAAAAGCTGCTCGACAAAAAGGCCTCACAAAGAGCTGCTCGGCACGAAAACTACACAAAGAGCTGTTTGGCACAAAAAGCATCACAAAATCTGCTTGGCACAAGGGCCTCGCAAAAAGTTGCTTGGCATGAAATGCCTCTCAAGGAACTACTCGGCATGAAATACCCCTATAAGATCTGCTCAGCACAAAGTGCCTCCTGAAGAGCTGCTCGGCATAAAACGCCTCTCAAAGAGCTGCTCGGCATGAAATTCCTCTCGAGGAGCTACTCTGTAGAGACTCAAAAAATTTAATTTATGAAAATAATAAGGGAAAAAGGAAAAAGAGAAAGAAAAGAAGGAAGAAGAAATTTGAAAGGGGGATCAACAGGGACTTGTCAAAGAGTGCCCTGCGCTCATCGACGAGAAGATCCCAAGAGGGAGAATTTCGAACCATTAAGGGTTCATTGATGAACCCATTGTCTTCGTTGATGAATGCCCTTCTTTGATTCGTCGATGAGATATAGTTTATCATGAACAATTTATGTTTATAACACAATAATACCCTTGTTTCCACACACTGATATTAGTCTATCTCCCTTACTGAGAGGTGTCTCACCCCAGCAATACAAACATTTTAGGAAATCCAAGCAGACAAACGGACCGAGCTCCGAGATAGAGGAGGCTGATAGTGCTATCCTAGTTGAAGGGTAAGTAGTTGGGTTAAAATCATGATGGATTTTTGGGGGTATGACCCTAGGATATTTATGATCCTTTTTGGGATGTATATGTGTATATATGGCCATGGTAGAACTTTGGTATTGTATATAAGGTTGAATAAATCATGGTTTTCATTGCATAGTTGTCATGTATGTATGGATAGGTATATCCCTGGTTTCCTTTGGCACCCGGGTTGATTTGGTTTATGTTTTATGGTATCAAAATTATTGTTGTTGTTATTGTTATTGTTGTTGTTGTTGTTGTTGTTGTTCTTATTCTTATTATTATTATGTGGAAAAAATATACATAGCAGAATTTTCGGGGCGTTACAAATGTGGTATCATAGCTAAGGTTGCTAGGTTCTATATTCTTTAATACACAACGGTAAATAATACTAGAGTATAGGAATAGATTTTGGAAGAGGATAGGAAATGGGTAGATCAAGATTCTAGTGAGTCAATGTTGGGAAGTTAAGATGAAAATTTAGGGTTTTGTTCCATAGTCTGGAAGTAGGATTTTCGGAACATCTCAAATCCTCTCAGTTAATCCTCATTGACGAGACATGCCTACTTGGCGACGAGGCTCAGAAGATCTCTCATCGACGAGAAAATCCTGCTCGTCAACGAGCACCTGCTTATTATCCTTTTTAAAATTTCTTTTTCCTTTCTTCTATTTCCCCTTTTCCTTTTTATTATCTTTCTTAAAATTTTTAAATAGTTAAAAATTCTCCAGGTCATTATAGAATATGTAGGGTAGTGTTTGACATGCTAGCAGGTGAAGGCTGAGCATCAAAGACCAGCAAGGCCATTGCAACCACTCCATATTCCCGAATAGAAGTGGGAGCATATTTCTATGGATTTTATATAAGGGTTACAGCAGGCACAACATGGATAGGACGCCATTTTGGGTGGTCGTAGATAGACTGATGAAGATCGCCCATTTTCTTCCCATAAGAGTCAACTACTCCACGGGTAGATTGGCAGAGCTGTATGTACATGAAATAGTCAGACTGCATGGAGTGCCTGTGTCCATCGTTTTTGTCTGGGATCCACGTCTCACATCTTAGTTCTATAAAAGTTTATAAAGAGCTTTGGGATCCTAGTTGGATTTTAGTATGACCTGTCATCCTTAAACTGATGGACAAATTGAGAGGACTATTATAATATTGAAAGATATGCTGTGCGCCTGTGTGCTAGATTTTGGAGGTTGCTGGATCCAGTACCTGCCATTAGTGGAGTTTTCTTACAACAATAGCTACCAGGCCAGTATGGGGATGGTCTTGTATAAGGCATTGTATGGACGAAGGTGTCGATCTCTGTTATATTAGGATGAAATTGGAGAGAAGTAGATATTAGGGCCAGAGATGGTACAACGGGCTTCTGAGAAAATTAAGCTTATTCAAGAGAGAATTAAGACAGCTCAAAGTCGATAGAAAAGCTATGTAGATATCCGTCGACCAGTGCTGGAATTTAATGAGGGTGATAATGTGTTCTTGAAAATCATGCCATTGAAAGGAGTAATGAGATTCGGAAAGAAGGGTAAGCTTAGCCCTAGGTATATTGGGCCATTTGAAATATTGGAAAGAGTTGGCCTAGTTGCCTACTAGTTAGCATTACCCCCAGTGCTGTCCAGAATCAACGATGTATTTCATGTATTCATGTTGAAGAAATACATCCTATATCCATTTCACATAATAAGTTCTGAAGCGTTGGAGATTGGTGAGACTTTTATCTTATGAAGAACTACTAGTTCAGATCTTAGACCAAAAAGAGCAGGAATTACATACCAAGAAAATCCCACTAGTGAAAGTAATCTGGAGGAATCATGTAGTTGAGGAAGTTTTGTGGGAATTAGAAGAGAAAATGCATCAGAAGTACTCACATCTATTTGAGTGGAATTCAACGTCAGCTAGAGGAAGGTACGAGTTCAGGTAAGAAATCATGTATGTAGTAAATTATTGGGCAAGTTAATTAGTGAAATATAATAGTTTTCTATTTTAATGGTTTTGGGAGAGTTTTGTTTGGATATTGTAATCTCCCAAGACCGTAAATATAATCACAATATTCCTTCGCCATAAGTGAGGGTAATTAATAAAACTACAGGGGGTTTTTCCTCAAAGATTGATACATGAAATAAATAGAAAATTTCAAGGACGAAATTTTATAAGGAGGGGAGAATGTAGAGACTCGAAAAAATTTAATTTATGAAAATAATACAGGAAAAAAGAAAAAGAGAAAGAAAAGAAGGAAAAATAAATTTGAAAGGGGGATCAGCAAGGACTCGTCGATGAGAGCCCTGCGCTCGTCGACGAGAAGATCACGAGAGGGGGAATTTCAGACAATTAAGGGTTCATCAACGAACCCATTGTATTCATCGATGAATACCCTTCTTGATTCATCGATGAGTACACGTGTCTCGTCAACGAATACACGTGGCCAGCAGTCTGTATATATATATATATATGCTTAAATCATATTTTCAGCGAGAATTTCATATTTTCTTCTCTCTCTCTCTCTCTCTCTTCTCACTTTCAGCTTCTCCACCTTCTCTCTTTATTTTTGGCCTGATTTTACCTTGTTTCAATGATTAGGAACCACCACGATGATCTAGGGGTGATTCTCTGCAAGTCAATCGAAGTAGATTATTGATTTGGGGTCCTTGCGCACCACTCCAAAATTAGGGTAACTAAGTTATTTTAGGGTTTAAATGATTATTTGGAATATGTGTACCTAGGAAATGTGTTAGATGATAAATACTAGGATTGAGTTGATTGAACTAGGAATAATGCGATTTCAGGGTTTAGTGTTCTGAACGCCGTGGGTGGGGATTTAGGGTTTTAGCAGGCCTCTGAGGAAACAGGTAAGGGGATATAGTAAGTTAGGTATTTTTAGTAAATTAATCATTGAATATACAATATTTGATTCAGAAAAGGTATATATATGAATTACTATAGTTTTTGGGAATACTGATGTTGAACTGAGGAAACTTTGAAAGCATATTTAATACTATTTTGTCAGTAAAATATGTATTTCCAGGCCAGATAATTTATTAAAGAGTAGTACTCACTTGTGTGTGGCATGAGTATAAATTTTACTGTAAATAATGGTATGTCTGAATATTTTAAATTTTCACAGAACAAGCATGATTTGACGATAATTTTTAGAAAAATTATAAGTAGTACATAAATTATATTTTTAGTATATTATGATATTGAGTCGGCGTAGATGCCATGATATTCAGCTGGCGCAGATGTTGTGATATTTAGCCAGCGCAGATGCCATGATATTCAGCCAGCACAAATGTCGTGAGAAGATATATTTATAACATATTATTCAGAAATATTATTATGACAGATTTTATACAGAATCATGATTATTATAGTTATTAATGAAATATACTATATTGTAGCAGAACCCTGATGGACTAAGAATGTTATGAGCACGATATCATAGCTATCTAGCTAAATCAGACAGTGTAACCCCTATGTGTCGACCCGAGAAGTGTTGTGGAGAGTAGGATGGGTAGACCAGGTTGGTGTTAGCCGACAGTGCAACCACACTATTCATAACGTGTTGGGTCAAAGGCTGATTAGCCCTGAAGTGTTGCAAAGAGTAGGATACCCACTGTGTTCTAACTCTAGAAGTGTCGTGGAGAGTAGGATGGACAGACTAGGTTGGGTGAGCAATCGTGCGTAGTTATGTCATGTTTGACTTAGCCTGGTAGGCTAGTCATGGTTAAGTCTAGTCCTTGGGCTGCACAACCCGATCATGCGAGGTTAATTCATGATTTAGCCTTCCATCCGGGGTATAATTTCAGTAATATACAGATATAGCAGATGATTTATATGTATACATAAATTTAGTATGATACAGTGTATTATGTTAATTTACGATTTATTCACATTTGTATAGAACAGTTTTACCTAACTTGTCAAATGTAGACAAACTATGTATAGATTTTCCTTACTTATCAGATACAATTTATCACGAACAATACATGTTTATAACACAATGATACTCATGTTGTCACACACTGATATTAGTCTATCTCCCTTACTAAGAGGTGTCTCACCCCAACAATACAAACATTTCAGGAAACCAGGCAAGTGAGCGGGCTGAGCTTCAAGATAGAGGAGGCTGATAGTGCTACTCTGGCTGAATGGCAAGTAGTTGGGTTGAAATCAGGATGGATTTTTTTGGGTATGACCCGAGGATATTTATGGTCCTTTTTGGGATGTATATGTGTATATATGGCCATGGTAGAACTCTGGTAATGTATATAAGGTTGAATAAATCATGGTTTTTGCTGCGTAGTTGTCATGTATGTATGAACAAGTATATCCCCGGTTTTCTTTGGGGTTTGGGTTGATTTAGTTTATGTTTTATGTTATTAGATTTATTATTATTATTATTATTATTATTATTATTATGTGAAAAAAAAAATATTGCAGAATTTTTGAGGCATTACATGCTCAGCACGAAATGCCTCTTGAAGAGCTACTCGGCACGAAATACCCCACGAAGCTTTGCTCAACACAAAGTGCCTCTTGAAAAGCTACTCGACATAAATTGCCTCTCGAAGGGTTTCTCAGCACGAAATGCCTCCCAAAGAGCTGCTCATAATAAACATCGACTTGATCAGCCGTGTACATGGCAACATCGGCTCAGATCAACCGATAATGGATGCCCTCGTCTCAGCAAGTCGCATACCCAACATCATTGGCTCAGATCAGCTGACACTTTAGAGTTCAGCTTGGCAAAGCCGTGCACACATCAACCTCTGCTTGGATTAGCCGATAACGCACGCCCTTAGCTTGGCAAGTCGCATACCTAGCATCCTCAGCTAAGATTTTCCGACACTCTAAAGTTCGACTCGGTGGAGCCGTGCACACCTCAACCTCGACTCGGATTAGCTGACACCGCATAGTTTGGCTCAACAAAGCTGTGCACACCTCAACCTTGTCTCATATTAGCTGACACCCTAGAGTTCGGCTTAGCAAAGCCGTGCATACCTCAACCTCGGCTCGAATTAGCCAACATCCTAGAGTTTGGCTCGACAAAGCCGTGCACACCTCAACGTCAGCTTGGATTAGCCGACACCCCAGAGTTCGGCTTGGTAAAGCAAGTGCACGCGGTAAAATCGGCTCAGATAAGCCAATAATGCACCAACATTAGCTCAGCAAGTCGTACATAACGTGCCAACATTGGCCGAAGCCTTCACTTCATGGACTAAGAATAAGTAAGAAATATCCCATTAAAAAAAAATCACGCAACATTTTTTCGGATCGGGTCATCATCCAGATGAAACACAACTAGGCTCCACAAAAGCCCAATAGGAACAACTTTTGAACTTTGGAAACAAACTTCAAAATTTGAAACTAAAGGGGGCAACTAATATACCCCAAAAGTATATCACCTCATAAGTCAAGAGGAGACTAAGACCTAGCATTAATGAGGGTAGTTACCACCTAAGTCAATTGTTCGACTAGAGTAATTGACGCCAACACTATGATGATCGGAAGGATTCACGCCAAGCGTCATAAACACGCTCATAAATGGTGAATCTCCTAAGGGTCAAACCTTGCCAATATAAAAGGGAAGCACTGCAAAGAGGTACATCATCTCATCCTAACCCATCTTTACTGTTGCTTACAACCTCTTTGGAGCAATCCCTTACTTAGGCATCGAAGTGATTCCCCAGAGTACACCCCGGGTCATCCAAGCCACTCTTCTTTCATCCCTTTTTAGGTGATCGAGATCGTAATGTTCATCGGAGGCCATTTGACATTTTTATTTCGCAACAAATATTAACCAATCAAAGTGTTATTTTCTAGTTTTTTTTTTTAATTTTTATCATCGTCGGTTTTTGTTTCGAGTTTTCTTTTGTATAATTTTTTACAGCAACACGAAGCGGTCCCTAGTTTTTGAGACATCATATTAACCAAATTTTTGCAACTTAATTTATTAAATAGATGTCATTAATTTCAAATATCATTTTATTAAGGTTAAACTTATTTATTTATTTATTTATTTTTACATATGCTTAGCAATTGACTAACATTTGACTAATGTAGGATTTATTGTGTCAATAAAATTAAACTATAAAGATATTTTTTTTGTGGCTTTTAGAAACACAAAGGGTAGAGTGTCATATTTAAGAAACTCAAGGACATTATTAAAATTTTACCTTAAAATTTATTAATAATTACAAAGACTCCTCAGGATAGACTTACTAATAAACTCCCCTAAGAGTCCTTAAGGTTTTGCTCTCAATAAAAATAATATCAATCAAGTAGTGCAAGGAGAGCAAACCGATATGACAACCACACTTAAATCACACTTACAAAAGTATTTGAGAAGTAAGATCTTGTAAGAACAAGTGTTGGAGACTCAAAGATGAGTATTATGGGTTTTGAGATTTTCAGAGGATTTCACCCTAATCAAATTTGCTGATCTCACTTTAATTTGCACAAATGATCTCATATATATAGACATGGGAAGAGATATAACCGTTAGGGACCTATTGGGTATTATTAAGAAAGTTTAATGACATTTCAAATATTTTAACCTTGTTTAAAGAGTATTTAACTGCAATAAAAATCAAGGCAACCCAAGAGGTCTGGTCGACCAGAACAGTTTCGGTCGACTAGATCTCATATGGTTTGGTCGACCAAGAGGATTTTGAACTAAGGGCTCGGTCGACCGAAAGTGGGTGATTTCCTATTTCTCTAAGGTTCAGTCGATAAGGCCATTTTGAACTGGCTGGTTCGATCGACCAAACCACTGGGAATTTTCCTGAGGACCCTCGGTCGACCAGGTAGTTGGAGTACAAAATTGGCTCGGTTGACCAGATAGTCAAATTGTTGACCAGAGAAGGTTTTGGTCAATCAGGGGTTTTGAACTGAATAGGTTCGGTCGACCAGGACGTTGGTCAACAGTTGACCCAGGTCTGGTTCGATCGACCAGGCCAAAATGAACTGTATTGGCCGGTTGACCGAAAGTGCACAATGTGTGCATTTCGATCCAGTCTTTAAACAAACAAACCCTATTCAAGTGCCTAATACATGCAAGTGCAAAGATAAGTGTCCTGAGGTCACTTGTGTCCAATTTTAAAAACACCGAAAAATTTCAATGTCGGTTGACCGAAGGGAAAATCCTAAGGTCTTTCTAAGGTCATTTTCTCATTTATGGTTTGTTTAAGCTTACGTATTATCATGCATATGATGTGTGTGAGCTTATTACAAACTGGAGCTCTAATTACTATTACAGACCAATTTTCACAAATGAAATACATTAGAACATTGAATATAAATTGGTCTTCATTCATCATTTTGCTTTATGCACATCTCGATCATGTCAATATTAGTTCTTGCACAAAACCTCAAATACCCATTAGATATTATAAGTATTTTTCATAATCAAAACCGAGCGTGACCTATAACGTCAACAACTTCTTCTAGCTTCTTAATAAAAGTGCCTTTTTATTTTTCGATGATTTTGAATGATTCAAGTTGCTTTAATAGTTATTTATTTTGATCTTTCAAAGTTATATTTCTCTTTGAAATTTTTACGAATCTTTTATGCAAAGAAAACAATTCAGCTTGCAATTCCTTATAGGAAGGCATGCCGTCACATGACTCATCACACGACTCATTGTAAGATTCTGTTGAGGAATAGTAGGAGTTTACCTCTTCATCATTCACCATGAAACATATGTTTGCCATCTCTTGTCCGCTTGATTCATTTTCTGTCTCGCTGGAGCTTGAATCATCCCACGTAGCTTTCATAGCTTCCTTCTTTTTCTTCTTATCTTTCTTGAACAACGGTCAGTTTGCTTTGATGTGCCCTGGTTTCTTGCAATGATAACATATTGGAGGTTTATTCTTACTTTTATTTTCCTTCCTACTTGTCTCTCCTTTTTCAGGTTTCTTTTTATTGAACTTCCTAGGAAATCTCTTATTTCTTCTATAGAACTTGCCTAGTCTCTTAGTGATGAATGCTAATTCATCTTGATCTAAGTCACTTGTCCCACTTTCCTCTTCACTAGAGCTGTGGCTAGACGCTTTTAGTGCAATAAATCTTTTATGCTTTGGTTCAGGATTCCTTTCTTTTAAGGCCATTTCATAGGTAAGAAGTGAACCTATGAGTTCATCTAAAGAGGTAGTCTTAACGTTTCTACCTTCAGCGATAGCTGGAGCCTTTGGTTCCCATATTGAGGGAAGGCCTCTTAGGATTTTTCTGATCATTTCGTAGGTAGTATAAGTTTTCCCTAAGGCACTTAAGGAGTTTATTATGTGGGTAAATATGGTGTACATACTTGATATTGTTTCATCATAATTCATCTTGAATGCTTCATATTCGCTTGTTAACATGTCTATCTTATTGTCTCTAACATCAATAGTTCCTTCATACATCACTTTTAATTTGTCCCACATTTCTTTAGCCATCTTGCATGCCATGACAATATTAAATTCATTAGCATCTAAGGCACAGTATAAAACATTTATAGCACTTGAATTGATTTGAAGCATTTTATAGTCTGAATTGTTCATATCCTTTTTTTTCTTTTGGAATCTGTTTTCCATCAACTATTTTAGTGGGAATAAGGTCTCCATCCATAACTACTTCCCATGCTTTCCAATCCATGTTTTGGAGTTAGATTTGCATTCTGTTTTTCCAAAACGTATAATTATGTCCACAAAAAATTGGTGGACGAGTTGAGGATTGGCCTTCATCGAAGGGTGCTACTCGTATATTTGCCATTTGATCTTTTTATAGTTTCTTGTTAGGAATTACTATAACTAGGCTCTGATACCAATTGAAATTAGGAATAACTTCCCAAGAATGGGGGGGGGGGTGGTGAATTGGTTTTTAAAAAAATTGTTCCTTTAGAATTAGGTCTTTTAAGTTGCAAATCTTAGAAACAATCACAATCAATCACAACAAGATCAAACTCTTAATTTATGTAACAATATATGTGAAAATTTGTTGCACTTAGTATAAGCCTTGTATCACAATTATTCTTCTTCTCAATGTTCAGTTTTTAAATAAACTTTCAGATTAATAGGTCAAGGATAATCAACCAACATAGTCCCTTTCGGTTTCTGCAATCAATGCTTATTTATCCAAAACTAATTACCTTCTGTTCTATTTAACAACCAAACATTCAGAATTGAAATTTAAAGCAACCACGCAGATTATATCTTTGAAAAAATAAAGAGTAAAGTAGAGAAAGATGAACACAAGGATTTTTACGAAGTTCGGCTTCAACACAGCCTACGTCTTCGCCCTTGGCCAAACCGCCAAAGGATTCACTATTACCATTCCTTTATTAGCCGGAACAAAAACAAGTACAAGCACTCCTTGGGTAAGGCTAAAGCTTGCCTTCTCAAAACAATCTCCCCTTATTTGGTCCAATGATTCAATACTCAAATAGTCAACAAGCCCTGTTACAAAGATAGAAAAACAATATGTACAAGAACTTGCTCCTCACAGAGCTAATTAGTACAAGTTTAAAACACCAATGCACTTCAATAAATTCAGAATATGAATTTTAGAACGAAGCTCTTAGAAACTTATCACCGTGGGTATCTTTCAATGAAAGAATCAGCAACTCAATGATCAAACACAGTGAGATTCAGTAAGAACTTCTCTTAATTTCGAGCAAGGATGAGAGCAGTATGAAGCACTTTCAGAATTTCAGAATGAGAGAGAGTATGACAGCAGATTGTGAGTTCTTAATGTTCTTGGTGATTAAATCAATGTTTCTTTAAGGGTATTTATAGATGTATAAAACCTTCTTGCTTGTTCCCCAAAGGATACTCAGACTTGTTTCGATATATTAAACTTATTTGAGTTTCCAAATATTTGAATTTCAAAAATTATATCCATTGGAAAATAGAAAAATTCCTTGAGGCAGTCGACTGTGAAGTCCTGACAGTCGTCTGTCCTTTTAATATAACTGTGAAAATCATAGGCAAAAAGGTGACAGTCACTGGTCCCTTGAGTGGCAGTCGTCTATCATCAGAATATAAGGTGACAGTCGTCTATCCATATGATGACAATCATATGTCTATGTATACTTTTAAGCTTTTCAATAACATTGGGGGTGGATAATCGACTGGTGAAACCTTCACAGTCTTCTCACTTTTCACTGACAGTCGTCTGTGGGAGCCTTGACAGTCGTCTGTCAGGCTTCTGTGTTTCAATTTTAAACCTTGTAAATTTAGTTAGTCGTATGTCTATTAACACACAGTCATCTGTTAACTGAATGATTTTCTTTTCTAGTCACTTTTTGATTTCTCTCTCATTGTTACTTGGAATATAAATTTGTTTTAACTTTGAAAACATGTTCCAAGTTATTATCTTAAGGTCTCTAAGTCTATTTGTCTAATGAGCTTCAAAATGAAAACTTCATACTTGAATAAACTCAAAGTGCTTACAAAGACTGGTCCTAAGTGCTCAAAAAATTTCCTATGGTCCGAACTTTCTTTGTTGCTAGTCTCTGATGTTTTAGAATAATCCCATCTTTTATGTCTTTACATCCTCTTGATATTTCTTCTTTGAGCTCTCATGTTGATCTTCTTTAATCATCATGCTCTTATGATATTTAGACTTTGATCCATACTATCAGACTTTGATCCATGCTACATGAGTACTTTCAATATGGATTCCTAAGAAAACACACACTCAACTGAAGCATGTTAAGTTCTACTTGTTTGTTAGCATCAAAATGGAGTATTAAACCTTGTAAGGCCAATAGGTGGACCTAGTCATTTGAACTGTTTCCAGTGTCTACCGAGTCTAGAACTCATATGCTCATCTGTCCCATCTTTAGATTGGTCACTTGCTCACCTTCATGATTTGTTAGCTCGCCCTTTTGAAAGATCATGCTTATTGGTGGAATCTTTATTTTCTATTTATTGCCCATCCTCCCAGTGAACCTTTCGATTCTTTGCACCTTCTTCTCTTTAGCCTTTTTTTTGTTGATCGGAAAAAGTGAGGACATAGCCAAGCCCGTAGCATTCTTTTGTTGCCCTTGGTAACATCGAGGTTTGGATTCCTTAAAGATGCTTCCCTAGACCTTTCCCGAGACAGTATCCTAACTGGATCGTCTTTGAAGCAACCATTCGCACGGTAGGAGAGATCCAGGATCAGGGGATTGGAGAACCTTCACTCATAGATGCTGTATTTATTATTTCGAATGCTCTAAAGGAATCTTCTAGAATTTCCTCGGCAGCCTCTACATATAGAGTGGACAAAGGTTTGGTAACCATTAGATCGGTTTCTCCATACATGTAGATCATTTTATCTTCTGCTCCCGGAGAAGAAGAAACTGCCCTTGTGTTATGGATCCAAGGCTGCTCCCGGAGACATATGTACGATGGAGTTATGGCCGTAAATTGAAATGTGATGTAAAAAGTTACCAGACCAGTCTGCATGGGAATTTCAATAGAACCCATGGACTCTATGCACATCCCATTGAAGGTTCTCACAATCAAGTTATTTTGCCGCATGTACGAGATGTCAATCGGCAATTATTGTAGTGTGATCATGGACATAACATTGAGAGAAGATCCATTATCGATTAATACCCGAGCTATCATATGATCCCAACATCTAGTAAAGATATAAAGTGCTTTATTGTGGCCACGACCTTCCAACGGGATTTCTTCATTGATGAAGGGGATGTAATTGGTTGTCCTGAGGCTCCCAATTATATGGTTGAAGTTCTCTATACTAATGTCTTGCGGTATATATGCTTGATTGAAGATTTTCAAAAGGGCCTCCCTGTGGGTCTCTAAGCTCAAAAATGGGGATAGTACTAATATGTGGGCTAAAAACTTGCTGTGTTAATCTACTATACTATACTCACTATGTTTGATCAGCTTCAGGAATTGTTCTGCTTCTTTATACATAACTGGCTTCTTGACTATTTTGTTAGGTGCACGGACTTCTGTCGGTTGGCCTTCTCCAATAGCTCTGGTGTGTACACTCTGCCGCTACGTGTTATTCCTCTGACCCTTACGACATTATTGGCCCCTTCTTCCACATTTTCCTCACATTCATATTTCCATGACACAACCTAATTTTTTGATACGAAAAGGGTCAAGGCATTGATATCACCAAATGGGTTGGTGCCTCCTCCAGTTGAGAAGACCTTCTTGCGTGAGGGATGAATGGACGATTGGTATATTGTGGGTGTTATGACCTATTTTTATTTGATAGCATGGATCTCATCATTTCCTTTGAGGGTACCTACTTCCACCCATCCTAAATTCATCAATTTTTGTACAAAATGCTAGAATGTTTTGCATTCATGTATGAACCGCCCTTCTTTGTTTTGACATTTGCAAGCCGCACCCTTTGGGAAAATGGCATTTTCCTTTATCCTCCTTGAGATACAGAGCTTTTCATACACCCAATCTAATTAGAATTGTTCTAGCTCTATTTCTAGATTGTCCCTTATTTTTCTTCCAAAGCATTAATGGTGCCTCTCTTATGATTGGGCAAGGGGACTCCTTAAATGTAGGGCTGCTTGTCGTCAAATGCCAACCATACCACGTCCTTTAACGATTGTACCTTGTATTTAAAGAACCACTAGTGGTTGACGATATGGCCAGGAGAGTTGGCATGGTAAGTGCATCGCGCATCATGATCATGCCACTTTGGAAAAGGTGGATGAATGTGCACCCTCAGGATGGTCGTGATCATTTGCCTCTTGATTAGCTAAGGGACTAATTCCGAGTATAACATATGAATCAATTCCACCCTTTTTAAGTTTCTCTGGAATCCTTTATCTTGTATCTAAGTGTTTTCTTATCTGGGTACAGGCTTAGGCCCAAGGGAAATAATTTGGGGTCGTGCACCTGAATATGCTGCTTGATTGACCATCGACTCATAATCAAAATTACTTTTTGGCCACTATTCCGGCCTCCTTGGTAAAAGTTTCCTTGGATCGTCTAGGTTTCCTCTTATTTCTTCTTATTAGCCCACTTCTAGGCCGGGCCTGAGTTCAAACTCGTGCTCTTTGCTTTACCTGTTTTGATAGCGATTTCTATCCTCTCTCATGTGGATACCACATCCATGAAACTTGAAGGGGTTCTACCGAGGAGGTGACCAAAGTAAGGGTCTTTGAGAGTGTTCACAAACAACGAAATTGCCTCCCTGTCATCTACTGGAGAGCGTATATGAATTCCAACCTCCCTCCATTTGTAGACATACTCCTTAAAGGTTTTAGTGGCCTTCATCTCCATATTCTGTAGAGTCATCCAATTCAGTACCATCTCCATAACGTGATAGTACTATGCCATGAATGCCTGGGCTAAGTCTTTCCACGTACATATTCTAGCCTTGTCCAATTGGATGTACCATCTAACCGCTATGCTAGTCAAGCTATCCTGGAAATAGTGTATCAATAGCTTGTCCACATTAGAATAGGCCGCCATCTTTTGACAATATAGGAGATGGTGAGTCAATGGGCATCTGGTACCATTAATTTTTTTGAAATCAGGAACTTTAAACTTGGGTGGTAGGGTTACCCTTGGGACTAGGGAATGATCAACGACATCTATAGATCCAAAATGGCTAGTTTCTTCCATTGCTCGAAGGCATTCTTATATCACATCACACCACTACTCTATTTCTATTTTGTTTATCTCAAAATCTGAAAATAACACTAGAGATGTCCCTACAGCAGGGAACCCCTGAGTTGGCATTATTGGGATGAATGGTTGCGCATTTGGTCCTGAGCCATCTACTATGCCCGAATGGGGTGCCAAAGTCTGCCCATGGATTGGAGTGAATCCCGGGGCATGGGTAGGATCTAATTCTGTTTCTAAATCTGGGATTTGTGCATCTTTACCTTTATTGGAATTCATTAGTGGTTCCATCATTTTTCCCATTTGGGTCTGAATGTCCTTGACATTGTTGTTCATCTCTTCTTGGCCTTGTTCTAGACGTATGACACGGTTCTCCAAATACTCACTTATTATTTTGGCCTTTTCTATGGTGTTGTAAGGATGGGCGGTGGTCACAATATTGATTTCTATTGTCTAAGCTTCTTCTTCACTTCTACAAAGAAAACCCTCCCTTTAGATTTTGGATGCATGAATGTGTAATGTATGAATATGTAATGCATGAATGTAGTACACTAATGCATAAATATACACGAAAGCATGTATGCAACCTAAGTTACTTTTAACAAGATTCATAGAAAAGGTCATCATCATTTCTTGAGAAACAATCTTACTTTAATTTATCAATAACATTTCGTATACATATGTAAAAGTGCTCAACCCATTCTTGATATGCATTGTGAATAATCCAAGTCATTTTTGGATCAAGCTGCTAGGTATATGCCCTCTATTCCACTTGCTACATGTCTTCTGCCATCTTTGGCTAGGTTAGCGGCTCTTTGTACTTGCCCACCATTTTGGAGGTCTGATGTTCTAATGCTTGAAATTCAAATTCCCAGTATCGGGCCTTCTATATGCATGACCTTCTATATGCATGACACGACCTTCTTATATTTGTATTACAATCGATTGCATTCATCTCTCCATTCTTGCCATTGATTCTCTAGTTCCTGTATGCCTTGGGATTTCCTTTTATTTTTAGCTTCAACATCCTTTAATAATTCATATTTCAACTCAACCTCGACTTGAAGTGCTTGCCCTTTCCTTTGTAGGGCTATTATTTCTTTCTCAGCTTGTAGGCACTTATCCTTTTTCTGTTTGACCATCCTATGGTATGTGATAATTAACCCTCATTCCCTTCACCTTGTTCGTTGAACGTTCTTCTCAGCTCTCATGGCTTTCTTCTATGGAATATAGTTCTTCTTGCAACTTTATATTTTCCTATACCCATTGAATCTCCATTAATGATTCCATCCAACATATGGAAGTTTTTTGAATTCCTTTAATCTAAGGATTAATGTTGTTGGCTAACCAATCATTATAGCTTTCCTGAGTCTCCACGGTCTGACTGACTAAGTCTATCGGATATACGTATCTCCATGTTGTTGTAAATTTTCTAACTTGCTTCTCGGTCCCATTTTGTTTATAAGCGAATTCAGAGTTTGCCAAACCATGAGTCATAGGTATAAACTTGGATGCTCCTATTTGCCTTCTGAACATAAAGGGTGTATAAGCTATCCCTCCCCATGGGCTTGATAATGGAACCTACATGAATTCTCCATATCTGCATATCATACTAGAGTAGTCCATCCATGGTGCTTGCCATGCGAGTCCTCTATTTGCCAAGTTACATAATCTCGCGTTCCATTCAAAAGGGGATTCGAAGTGTTGAGAAGATGGGATGAATAGAGCCTTGGTCGCACGACAAGTGACTTATGATCCAAACATAAAGCAAAGGTATGCAACACATTAATCTTTCTCGCCTCTTTGTCCTACAAATATTGAGAGATCAAAATGTTTTCGCTAGGATACTAGGTACTAGATTAACTCCATTCTGTACCTGGGCCACGAAATAGACTGTAGCCTGATCAATAATCCCCAATTCCTTAGGAAATATTATCAGGTCATAGATAGCAAGGTCCAATATTTGCAAATAGGTTGTTTCCCTTTTCTTTTTTTCTATTAGCATCTTCAAAAGTTCCCAAGTTATTTTTCTACTTTCTTCCCCATCTTCCAAAGCTATCTTCTAAATCTTGACCCTTGTAATTTGGTACAATTCCTTCACGAAGGGTACCTTGGGATTAGGCACGTAGACCCTGTAAGGAGTTTGCAGCTTCACCAAATACAATAACACAGTGTATTCTTCAATGGTTGGAGCTACTTCCAGCCCCTCCATGGTAAAGTAGCAATATGGGGGCTTCTAGAATTCAACCAGTACATCAATTTTGTGGAGTTTTACTGATATATATATGCAGCATGAATCCGATACGTCCATATAACGAGGAGAACTTTAGACTGCATTCGGGTGACCATCCCTTCCAAATGACCTTCAAATCATCTAAGGAATTTGATGGAGTGTCCATGCTGACCCGGGCTGGTAATACAATCATAGGTTCCTTGCTCAAGCTATTTTACCATTGACTTTGTTGGTTCTCAGAGTATAACTGTTTGCAAATTCCTCTTCCTGGTAGACTACTGTATCCTCCATAAATGAATCAAGACTTTTCTAGCATCTTGGTGAAGTAATATGTATGCCTATGTGAATGCAAAATGTTAGATATAATATCAAACATTTTAAAGAAGCATATACAAAGATTACATCACTCGGAGAAGGATGAGGCTCGTGTTTCAATCCTAGGTAGATCTATTTATTTGCAGGGCTTTTTCATGCTCTATCTTAGGGAGGGAAATCCTATAGAAAAGTACGTATGGTTAAGCTTTAATCCCTATTGACAACAGGTTCTCAGCATGTCCCTATCCTTACCTAGTGGGGTTGGATAAAGTTCAAACTGAGTGGAGTGATTCGTGGGCCCCTATAGACCCTGCCTTATGGGGGCTAACGAAATTACACTCCTATCTAGTCCTAAAAGGTGAAGCCAGGTAGAAGGCTTGTGAAAATTTGTGAGTTCATATATTTAGCCTATTCCCACTATCCCCACATATTATGCAATATTCACACATCCACAATTAATCACGTACCCACAACATATTCACACAATTGATATACAAGCAACTATTCAAACATATATCGTCACATATTCTCAATTATATAGACAGATATAAAAATAAATATGCATTAATAATATTCACAATTAATCCCTTAGTCTCATGCTTTTTCAAACAAATATTCACACTTAATGAAATATATTCGAACCAATATGTAAATAAATTAACAAAATATTTATACAAGTAAATATTCAAAGATATACAAATAAATATTCATAATTATGTAAACCATACATGCAATTAGATATTCACAAGTATACATACAATATTCACAAAATAAGAAGGAGTAATTGAAAGACTTATTAAATTCAAATTTGGGATAATTCTTAATTAAAAACTGGCTCGACTCTCTTGTTCCCCAGGGGAGTCACCAAGTTGTCATGACGTCCTGAAACCAAGGTGCCCCGGGAGGCGAGGGAATTAACAATAATATTTATTTTCGAAAAAAAAAAAAAACTAGAGTTTGGAGTCGCCACTAACTTTTTTCATGGTGTGGTTAGAACACCTGATTACTACTCAATTAAGAATAGTATCGGTCTGCGTATGCCATGATTGGGATCGGGAGTTCAGTTATGCGAGGGGAAGGTACTAGCCCCCCCTACCCACCTGTTCTATGAACGTTGCCTAATTAACAAAGAATTATCCCAAATTGAATTTTAATAACCTTTTATTTTACTTTTTTAAATAAACAAATTGTCAAACATATACAATTAAATAAACAAACAAATATACACATTTTTATAGAGTATAATCAAAACGGAGTGTGATTTTGGGATTGCGTAACAAGACCCCTAGAAGTGGGGACCTCATTAGAAAAACCTCCCTCAGAGCTAATACAAGTGAGGCCTGAAATCCCCATTGCCCTTTTTAAAATCATAAGAACACACCCCTTTTAAAAATTGAGAAGATATTTTTAAGAAAATACTACCAGATTTTTCCAATAATTTTTCTAGGTATTTTTGACATTTTTCTAAAATTTCTAGGAGGTAGTCAAAGTTTTTTTTTTTTTTTTTTTTTTTTTGTAATTTTTCCAATTCAAAATGTTTCACAATGTTTTTCCAGGCTTCAAAAATATTTTTCCAAAATTTTTATGATTTTCCCTAATTTTTTTGATTTCTTTTATACATTCTCACTATTTTTCTCAATTTAAAAATCAAATAAATAATAAAATAATGAAAATAATTAGAAAAATAAATGAATCGGTTCAAACCGGGTCAACCGGTTCAAGGGCTCTTGGTCAGCAAATTGGGCCACGTGTCTGCTTTAGATGAGGACACGTGGCTTGGTTATATACATATATATATGTGTGTGTGTGTGTGTATTTATTTGAGGGGAGGAGGTTATTTCATGGTGACATCACCTTGGACACGTATTGGCAACCAGCCAGAGTTGGTTAATAAATATGGATTGGTGACATGGCTAGATTTGGATCGTCTAGAGAAAGCATAGATTGGATGACCTAGAAGTGATCATGTAATGTGTTAGGCGCACGGATGAGATCATGTTGCGTGTCACCCATTTCTAGTGACACGTGGCCTCAAAACCTAGCATATAAAAGGTGAAATTTTTTGTTTCTTGTCATTTTTTTTTTCATTTCTCTCCTCTCCCGAACATTCTCTTCTCTCTTACTCTCCTTCTCTCTCTACCTGCAAACACCCTGAAACCCTAACCTTTCCTCTTTTTGAAACTCCAAAACGTCTCATTTTCTCACTATCGAATCCTCTCTTCTCACTCTCTGGTCAAACTATGACATTCCTTGTTGTGGTTTTTGTTTTCACAAGGGATTGAAACCCTAAACCAAAACCCTAGATCTCTCTCTCTCTCTTTCTCTCTCTCTGCGAAACCCATAAGGTCTTCTGGTTTCTCTTCTTGTGGTTCAATTTGGAGATCCAAGAGGGATATGATTGAGGTTTTGTAATGGTGATGTGTCTATAAAGTTGATACGAACTCAAAATATGATTACCCCTTTTTGACCATGTTTTGCTCTTTGGGTTCTTCGAATGTATGTGCTTTGCATGCTACTGTGTAAGTGTGATTTTGTGTTTTGAGTGCCAGATTGATTTTGGGCTTGAGGGTTTATGTATGCGTGTGATTTGGTTTGTATCTGATGATTTGTGTGTTGGTTTGAGAGGTTGATTTTAGGGTTTGTGATGGCCTTTGAATTAAGGGTCTGTTGAGTTGCAAATGGGTTCATGGGCGAGTTAACTCGCCCGAACCCTAGCGAGATGACCCTGGGTTGGCTTAGGTGAGTCAACCCACCCCTATTTTGTGGGCTTTGGTGGGTTTTGATTAACTGAGCTGGGGCTTGATTTGTTGTTTTTTTAAAAAATAGGTCTGGGAGTTAGTTGTTTTTAAAAGAAAGGTGGGCTTTTTTTTAAAACAAGTCTAGGCCTTAATTTTAAATGTCGGGTTTAGACCTAGGAGATTTTAAAAGAAAGTTGGGCTTCATTTTTTGAAAGCAGGTTTGGGCCTTGGTTTAAATGTTGTGATCTGGGCCCAGGTGTTTTTAAATGAAAGATGGGCTTGGTTTTAAAAATAGGTTTGGGCTTGGTTGTTTAAAAGAAATGGGGCTTGAGTTTTGAAAATAGGTTTGGGCCTAGGTTTTAGATGTTGTGATATGGGCCCGAGTGTTTTTAAATGAATGATGGGCTTAATTTTGAAAATAGGTTTGGGCCTAGTTGTTTAAATGTTGGGTTTTTTGAAAACAAGTTTGGGCCTAGGTTTTAAATGTTTTGATCTGGGCTACGAGACCTTTGTGGATTTTGTTTTGGTTTTGGTTTAGTGGGTTAAGGTGTGTTCTCGTTTAGTGGGTTCGTGGGTTCGAGTTTGCTATGGTTGTAGGTGCACGTCTAGGTTCAGGTTCATTATGTCCAAGGCTATTCTAGTTTAGAGGTTAATGGGTTCAAGTCTTTTATTGTTCTGGGTGTAGGTCTAGGTTCAGGTTTGAGTCTGTTCAGGTTAATGGATTCTTCAGAAGAAGTAACCTAACAACATATGCACCAACAATTTGGAATTGTAGATTAGAATAGGAAGGAATAGCCAATCTTACCTACAATATTTAACTCCTTTATTCTTCTTTTCCTCTCTTCTGAGTCTGTCTAGGGTAGCCTTCTAGGTGGGGAGGTCGACCTCTGAATGTTTGATGGATGCACTGATTGGTGTGCTTTCTGAATGTCAATTGTAGGCATTGGTCGGTGTGTCTTCTAAGTGAGGTGAATACTCCAACCCTTGGAGTCCTTAGGGTTTTGCTCCTTTGACACTTTCTTTCAAAATCCTTTTGTACTTCTCTCTGAGCTTTCTCTCTGAATTCTATGGGTATTGACCTCTCTCCTTCTGTGTATCTTGGTCTCTGCGAGACTCCTCTATTTATAGGGTTAGTCCTAGGTCAGTTTAGGTAGTGTTTGGTCTTTCCTTCTTCATTGTTTCTTTTTACACAGAAATCCTAATGTGTGCTTTCCTTCCTATAGCAAAGGAATCCCCATATTTTGTGATATGGCCGATTCTCCTTTCAATGGAGAGTCTGGCTGAGAATATAGGGGGACACACTCCAATTTTCAGAAATCCTTTAATCAATTTGTGTGATATTTTTTCAAGGATTTTTTCCCAAATAATTCATAGAATCAAGGTATCTCTTATGATCTCTATCCATGCTCTCAATTTCTGTAGATTTTCTTATTTAAATCTTTGATTCATTCGAATTTCCCTCCTATTTGATTGATTTTCTTTCTGAATTGGTGAACAAGTACCTTTGAAGATGCTGTGGAATATCCTAGCATGGCCCGCCCCCTCTATGGATTTTATTTTGTATATTTTCTTTGTATTTTTCATTGTATTTCCTCCTGTATTTTATATTCCCGTATTGTATCCCATTGGGCACGTGTCCTTTAGTAAAATAATAAAAAAATGCTAATCCTTCTATTTACAGTCACATAGGACCCTCAAATTTCAAGAAATTAATACAAGACTCAAAATCAGGACTCAAATGGTAATTAAAAAAAAAGAACAAGGACTGGTCTCCAAAAAGTGTGCATAGGACTTATAAATATAAGTAAACGGGCTTTAATTAGCCAAGACTCTATTTCTAGACTCAAAACAAATAAAGACTTGATTTCAAAAATAAGGAACACAACCTTGACACATTGACAAAGAGACTAAATTTCAAAAACGTGGCCTTGATTAAATAAGCATGACTTAGCTAAGGTTTTGACAATACGAGCCTGACTATAATAAAAAGACATATGGACTTGACTCCAAAAATCAAAAAGATAATTACGGACTCAACTATAATAAAAGGACATATGGACTTGACTCACAAGAGATAATTACGGACTCGATTATGGATAAGACTCAAATTACAGGCTTATAACAAGGGTTTGTTCTTAGGGATTCATTGAAAGGATTTTGCTTTTAAATTAGGACTCAAATGAATGCTCCAAATAGGGTGCTCCCAAAATTGTATTGATTTTATGCCTATCACCACATAAGGAGTCCTAAAAAAAACTAGGGTGTCTACATAGTTTTGTGTTTAGGTTGTGTTTGAACAAGTTAGAGTTGAAGAATTGAGAGAAATTGAAAACTTTATCTCTTGTATATTTTTCACTTACTTTTCTTTCAATTGTATTAAGTTATAACTTGTATATCTCTAAACATATGAAGAACATGGCACATATGAACTTAAATTGGAAGCTGAATAAAAAATTGAGAGATTGTTCCAAGCTAATACCCAAGCAATCAACCCCCCAGTATTGGCAAGTCAATCAACTTAGGTAGAATGTTCAAGTGGTCATCTAGCCTGAAAAAAAATGGTTAGTCTTGCTTTTTTAATACTCCAACAATTAGTTTTGCACTTTTACAACTAGTGCTTAGTCAATTCGTTATCTACAATATACTAAGCCTAATGGGTAGAAAATAGCTAGTTTATCCAAAAACTCTATAAAATATGCCCTTTTAAGCTTAAGGAACATCAAAGAACATATTTATTGAATTTTTAAGTGCTTCAATTGTCTCCTTTCTCATTATATCATTTTGTGCTTGAATTTGTCTATTTTGAGAGAACTCATCCAAAACTCTTGCTGTAGAGACCCGAAGAATTATAGTAATTAAATAATAAAATAAGAGAGGAAAAGGAGATTTAAAAATGGGGAAAAATTAGGGTTCGTCGATGAACCCTCCAGCTTCGTCGACAAACTCCCTATTGGATTCGTCGCACGCCATGTGTCCAATCGACGAAAGATTTTCGAGAGGGGTAATTATTGGGCCTGAAATTCATTGACGAAGGTTGTGAGTTCATCAACAAAATCCCTTCTTGGCTTTATCGACGTAGTGACGTGTCTCGTCGACGAAGGCAGGTGTATAAGTAGGCCAAATTGGGATTTTTAACAAAGAAAATTCATTTTTACAGTTTCCCTCTCTCTCTCTCTCTCTCTCTCTCTCTCTCTCTCTAACACAGTTCCTCTAACTTCTCTCTAAGATTCCAACTTCGTCTCTCCTTGGTTCGACAATCAAAAGTTACCATAGTGATCTTAGGGAGATTCTCTACAATATAACCAGAGCGAAATGTTGATTTGAGAAGTTTGGGAACCGTCCCAAAACCAGGATAAGTAGATTATTTGAGTATTTTTAGTATTATCTAGTTCATTTGAGGCCAGATTCTATATTATATGTGAATATACTGGAGTTTTGTGAAGTAAAATCAGGGTATTATATTTTTAGGAATAGGGTGTTTTGGGACCCTGCAAGTAAGGGTTGAGGACCCCAGTGGGTGGTATTTCAGGAACGCAGGTACAATGATATATGGATTATAGTTTAGGAATTGAGCATATGTGGATTTGGGGAAATATGTATACGATAATTATTTAGGTGAATTCAGTTGTTTGATTGGGAAATTATATGTGTATTTTCTCATGATGTTGAAGTTGTAAATGCCGCACGTGTGAGACTGTAAATAGCAGCTAGTGTTTAAATAGTCACGTAAGGAAAAAATGCCATGCTAGGAGATTTTAGTATGGTTTTCAATATAGAAAATGTGTTTTACCATATTATTATTCAAATTATAAAATAATAGTATAATAGATAATATAGATTTTGGAGCATGTGAATTCAATTATTTAATTGTGTGGCATGAGCTGGTAACAAAGTAGTACAGTATATATACAGTTTACAAATACCATGTTTTACAATATGTTAGCAGAAAATATAAAGGGATATACATGTTTTATAGAATGATGATTTTTCAGTACACATATAGATAGAAATTATATAGTATGTTGACTCTACAAGACAAATCCGATTTTAATAATGACAAATAACTTGGTATTTGATCTGTGCATTGAGTTTCTAAACAGGACTTATCTTATGCTTGCACGGAAGGATAACGAGTCATGGAAGCCTTCGAGTAAAGCTTACAAATCTTAGCATGATCCATGGAACCCAAAGAGTATGAGAATCAAGATGCAAGTGGTAAAGTTCAAGAACGTCTTGGGAATGGGTACTTAGATCTCGTGTATTTACATTTTCGTATGATTTAATTTAAGGCTCAACATAACTTAGAAATACTTTAGGATTCATGTATTTTATGTATATCATTAGGAAACTTTCATGAACTTGAAAATACTTTTAAAATCATGAAAATTTTGTTTCACAAAAGCCCCAAGAAGGAGAGTAAAGCAGATTTTTAAATTAGAAAAGAGAAATTCAAAAATTTGGGATGGTTGACTGAACTTGAAGTTCAGATGACTGAAGAATTTCCTCAAATGTCTGAAGATTAAACTTAGTTGTCTGAAGAATTTAAGGTGCAAAACATAAACAGGAAGAAGCACTTCAGATGACTAAACCTCCTCTCGGTTGTCTGAACTCGACACTTCGGTTGTCTGACCCTTGACCTCGGTTGTCTGACCCTGTGTCCAGGCTATTTTTTCAAAGGAATTCAATGACTTCAGTCGTTTGGGCCTATGGCTTCGGTCATGTGAACCTGCGAGAAAACTTAAAAATACCATTTTTATTAAAAGAACTCGCGAGATATCTTTTGATCTAACAGTTGGGATCAATTCTAAGGGTAAGACACTATATATACTACATATCTAAACACTAGTACGTATGAAAAAAAGTCTAAGAGAAAAGAGAAGAGAAGAGTACATTGCTTTTGAAAGAAGTAGAGAAACTAGAGCTTATTGCTATACGATTGTCTGCACTCTTGCACAAACTTGGGCAAATCGATTCATAAAATCAAAGGGGATTCAAGTATACATTTTGATCTCATCTTGGTGTTGAGGTTTGGTGATTCAAGTTATTATTTTTAAGAGCATCTCATCTCACCACTTGCTAGTGAATATATTTAGAGAATTTGATCTTGAGCATTCTTAACCATATAGAGATTTTGTTTAACAAGTTCATTACTTGAAAAAGTTTAGTTTGTCATTGAGATATATATTTTTCAAAGAACCACTCATTTAGAAATCTACAGTTAAAAGGTGTTGAGTGATAGAGAATAAGTAACGATATATCTAGATAATCTCACTGCTTGGTAAAAGAATTTTTTTTTCTTCATTGGTTAAAAAGAATTGATTCTTGTGTGTGGTTGTTAAAGAATCTATATTTTAGATATATACACACTTGCATGTGACAAAGATTGTGTTGAGATTGAATATTTGAAAGGAACCTTTTTGATTGTAATTGATATAATCTTCAAAGCCTTTTTATAAGTTCACAAAATATATATTTGTGCATTTTAGCAAAGTGAACTAGAATCATAAAATTTTCCAAAGTGCTTAAATATATATTCATTTGGGAGATTTGATAAAAATAGTATTGTCTGTTGAAGCATAATCATTCATAAAATGATTGTATCGTTCTCATACATTCTGAGCTTCAAGTTATATCATATGTTAATGTTTTAGGAATTTGAATTGTACTCATGAGCTTTTTTTAAAAGCAATTTTGAGTGTTTTTACAGATTCTATAGTATACACGGTTCGGTGTGTGAACCGGGGTTTAAGGAGAGAGTTGTATCTCTTGTAAGCAGCGGAGTAGGAGGGAGCTATGCCTCTTGTAAGCAGCAGATTGTAAGGGATGCTCCATCCCAATTTAAGGAGAAGGGATTTTTAGTGAAATCCTTGAGTGGTTGCTCAAGGCGAGGACGTAGGCAAAGTCGACTGAACCTTGTAAAAACCATGTTTGTCTTCTCTCTTCCCTTTACTCTTTACTTTTAGCACTGCATTTAAATTGTTTATGTTGCATGTATAGGTTGGATAGCATTGCACACAATTAATTGAGTAATAAGAACTCATTGGTAAATATATAAGTAGGGATTAAGTGGTAAAAAGATTCAAAGTTTTTTTTAATACTAGATTCACTCCCCCCCCCCCTCTTGGGATTACACCTGATTCAACATAGTATATTCAGAAACATGATTTATAATATTATGAAAATATCATGATTTATAATATATGTACAGAAACATATATTTTCAACAATTTTAGAATATCATGATTTCAAAATCATAGCACCCAGATACTCAAATATTCAGACATATATTTAGTTATACAAATATTAAATATTCAATTAGATATTTAGATTTTCAGTACCGTAGCTATTTTTAGTTGAGAGTGCAACCACATAACTCAGATAGTATGTGGATATTCAGTAGTCGATCGTGCCTATGTTGTGGATGGGCTTCGCGTTAGTTAGGGTTGAGGAGTTCAATCTGACTTTTGGAATTCAGTTGACTTATCCAGGTCGGCCGGTGTGGATAGGTCCTGCTTTTTGGTTAAATAATGACTTTTAGTTATCCATTCAGGGAAATTTTCTCAATTATTATATATCTAATTAGATTTATAGAAAATGTAGACATATTTATAAATACTAGAAGTATTGTGAATAAAATATTTAGAAAATCGGTTTATGTTAAGCAACTTAGGTGTGAACTATATTGTAACATTTATATGTGTTTTCTTAGACTCAGCTATTTATGGTATTTCTAAATCAGTTTTTACAAATATGTAAGCTCACCTACCACACACTAGTAATAGCATATTTTGTCTTACTAAGCGTTGTCTCATCCCAGTGATTTAACATTTTTCAGGTGATCCAACTAGGTGAGTAGATTAGGCTCCTAGATAAAGGAGACTACAATACTGCCTTGTCTATAGGGTGAGTGATTTTTGGAAGTCATTTTTAAGTAGTCCCTAGGTCCAGATTAGGGTATTTTTGGAATGGTTGTGTATACGTATTTTGGAAAATATTCTAACACTTTGGTATTGTATAAATAGTTATGGTTGTATGTATTTTGCTTCTCACTGTTTAGGTAGTTTATTGAGTCCCAGTTTCCACGATCTCTATCTGGCTGTGATGATGGTTTGGTTTATTAGAAGGTATCTGAGCAGTGGAATTTTACAGCTATATATATGTATAGATAAAAAAAATGGCAGGAAATTTCAGGTAGTTACAGTTTGGTATTAGAGCCTAGGTTGTTAGGTTTTGTAGACTTTAGAGCGCAGCGGAAGCAATACCAAACTATAGGAAAGGATTTAAGGTTTGTTTTGTGGTTTGGGTACAAGATTTTCGTGGTGGTTTTTTGTGTTTTTCCTGAGGTGACGATTTCAGGAAAGCCATAGTAAATTACTTTCAGGTCGTGTGTCCAGGTTGCAAGATTTGATTTTAAATTAAGATCAGGGACGATAGTTGATCATGAATATGAGAATTTGATTGAATGAAATAAATCAGATCTGTACAGGAAATAGGGTTCTTAAAATGTGTTCTTTGTCTTTTTAGGATGGATCCAGGGCGTAGTGGTACGAATGCTAGGGGTGATAGAGCAGGACCTTCCAGTATGGGAGGTTGAGATACTGATGCAGTATTGTGCAGCGCAACCCAGCAGATGATGGCTGAGATGGTCAGGAGCTCGGGGGAGCGTAGTTACACAATTGAGCAATTTATGTGGATGAAGCCCCCATCTTTTGCTGGAGGTGTTGACCCGATTGTGGCTGAAAATTGGGTCTAGGACATTGAGGAGACATTGGAAGTGCTTCCATGTATGGACGGACAGAAGGTAGTATTTGTGACATTCAAATTGAAAGAAAAGGCAAAAATGCTCGTGGAGATCAGTAAAGTTGATTGAGGAGCATAGACCGAATCCTGTTCCAGTGACGTGGTGTCGATTCAATGAATTATTCTTTAAGCGATATTTCCTTACTATCGTTCGGAGTGCAAGGGTAGCAAAGTTCATGCACTTAGCTCAAGGGAAGACGATAGTATCATAATACGTAGCTCGATTTATTGAGTTGTCTCAATTTTCCCCACATTTGGCAGCAGACGAAGAGAAAAAGGCAAGGAAGTTTGAAGAAGGTCTGAGATGAAACCTATTTGAGTAGGTTATTGGTTTTAAGCTTAGAAATTCGTGGAGGTTGTGGATATGGTTGCAGTTATTGAGAGTGACATGCAAAAAGGCATCCCAACCTAGATTCAAAGGAAGAGGCCCACGCCTCAGGGTTTTCAGGAAGGTTCCAGGCCCATGGAGAGGAGACTGTTACAGTGGTGGTCAGAGGCAGATGGCAGGACCTCGTGAGAATCATGGTGTGCAGACCAACCTTGTGTGTCATACGTGTGGGAGACGACATCTGGGAGAGTTCCAAGATGGGAGAAACATTTGTTATCATTATGGGAGAGATGGCCACATGGCACGAGCATGCCCAGGACTGTTGATCTAGGTCCCAGCTCCCAGACCCTACTGGGGAGATTACCAGGCACCTCGGGGAGGTGAGCAGAGGAATGTAGATCCAGTAAGGATTTATGCATTGACACCAAGAGACGCTGATGCAGCTGGAGACGTTGTTACAGGTGTCTTTACTTATTTTTCATATCAAGCTATTGTTTTAGTTGACACAGGTGCCACCCATTCTTTTTTCTCATCGAGGTATGCTAAGTTAGCTGGGATTGAGGCACAGTTGTTAGATGTTGAGTTGGGTGTAGCCATGACGACTGGATCTACTATGAGATGTAGGAAGGTACTTAGAAATTTTCCAGTGGCCATTTAAGGGAAAGTATTACCAGCTGATCTTGTGATATTAGATATGCGGGGGTTTGATGTAATATTGGGTATGGATTAACTGGCAGCTAATCATGCTAGTATTGATTGCCATCAGAAAGAAGTAATTTTTACACCCCCTGGTGTGCAAGAATACATATTTTTTGGTTCACGTATGCGTGCCTTGCCACAGTCAGTGTCAGTGATGCAGGCAAGTAAACTACTCTTGGATGGATGTCGGGGGTTTATGGCTTTTATAAAAGAGGTGTTAGAAAATGAATCGAAGCTTGATAGTACACTAGTGGTAAGGGAATTTCCAGATAGTTTCCCAGAAGAGCTGCCTGGGTTGCCTCCTGATTGCGAGGTAGATGTTGACCTTATTGGTCATGCTCAATTTTGATAATGACAAATACTCTTGTATTTAATGAACATCTAGTTCATGTGTAGGTCTACATTAGCAAATACATTGACGGCACAAAGAGAAAGTAAAGTTAAAGACCAAATCTCTTTTTGTAATGCATTTCATATCTATTTGATCTGTAATAGCAATTAGGATATTTGGTTTGTAATAAGTTCACACACATCACATGTATGATTTATTACGTAATCTCAAACAAACCGTGAATGAGAAAGGACCTTAGAAAGACCTTAGGGTTTTTCCCTTCGGTCGACCGACACCGGACATTTTTGGTATCTTAAAATTGGACCCCAAATGACCTTAGGACACACACATTTGCATATATGTTTGTTAGGCACTTCATTAGGGTTTGTATGTTTCAAAATGGGACCGAAATGCACACTTGGTGCACTTTCGATCGACCGAACTAGGTAGTTAAAAAAGCCTTGGTCGACCAAAACCTCCCTGGGTAAAAAATTTGACCATCTGGTCAACCGAGACAAAAATGAACTCCAACTACCTGGTCGACCAAGGGTCCTCGGGTGAAATCTCAGCAGTCTAATTGACCAAACCAGCCAGTTCAAAATGGTCTGGTCGACCGAACCTTAGAAAATTGAGAAATTGCCCTCTCCTGGTCGACCGAGCCCTCAGTTCAAGTCCCCTGGTCAACTGAACCATATGAGACTTAGTCGACCGAACTTGTTCTTGTCGACCGGCCCTCTCGGGTTGCACCTAATTTTTTTACCACAGTTAAAATTTTTAAACAGGGTTAAAATAGGTTAAATGTCATTAAACTTTTCTAACAATCCCTAATAGGTCCCCAACGGTCAAAAATCCTAGAATTTTTATATATACCCTTTCATTTGGTAGAATTAAACATTGATTAGAAAATATATTAAAAAATTCTCTCTCAAGCTAAATACATCCCACTTCTCATACTCTTGCCAAAATCCACTCAAACTTACCTTCTTCATCTCTCTGTATCATTTGTAAGTGTATTAAGCGTTATTGTTTAGAGGTTTGCTCTCATTGTTTGAAGCGCTTTGAATCGATTTTTCTTACGAGAGCGTAACCTAAGTATTCTTAGGAGGCTTTTCTAATAAGCCTATCCTAAGAAGACTAGTTAAACTTCTGAGTGTTGCATTCTCATTGCAATAACTTAGGAAGTTTGTATTTGTTTTTGGTTTGCAAAAACATTTTCAAACTTACTCAAGTATCTTGTGGAATCTTTATTGAACTATTTGTGAAAAGATATTTGTGTTTGCTACATTAATCTTTGTGGCAATATCCATTCAAGTCTATATAATTTTCTGAAATACAAAGATTATCTATTTTGCAATCCAAGCATATACATATTAATGTGATTGAGATATTCTACTGATTGATATTCTTGAGGCTTTCTTGATACTTTGTGCGAACACATTTGATTGAAACATTTTGAAATACCCAGATTGTTGTTGATACTCTCACGTACTCACTACACTGATAGAAAATATTTTTAAGAGTTGAACTATTTAGACCACACTGAGCTTACATTTTAAATCATCTGTGGTGTTTGTGTACAAATTTTCTTTACGGGAAAGCACCCTTATACTGTACCTTTTGATTGTATATCTAAGAGATTCCAGGCATGGCCTGAGGGGGCGGTAATCCAGCCCGCTAAGGATTGGTGTAAAGGTTGAGGTCAACCCTATGTTAATTTGACCTAGTTTGTATAGGTGCCACTCAACCCATTTAAGTGAGCAAGTTATTGTGATAATCCTTGTGCTGGTTAGCCAAGGCGGGGACGTAGGCAGTTGGCCGAACCACGATAACATATCTGTGTGTCACCCTTATCTTTATTGCTTTTTAGTGCTTGTGAAATTGATTAAATTGCTTTATTTAATTTCTGATATTACTTGCACTAGATTGACCATAGGATTGTGAACATAATGTTGTTAGGAGGAATACCTAGGGGATAGATTTTAAAAATACCAATTCACCCCCCTCTTGGGATCACGGTAAAGCTAAGAGTAGATTTTGCTATAGATTTACCTTCAGGTATATCGCCGATCTCTAAGGCTTTTTACCGAATGCCTCCAGCTAAATTGGGAGAATTAAAGGATCAGTTACATGATCTATTGAATAAAGGGCTTATCAGACCCAGCGTATTGCCTTGTGAAGGACTAGTGCTGTTCGTAAAGAAAAAAGATAGGTCTATGAGGATGTGCATAGATTTTAGGGAGATAAAAAAGGTAACCATTAAAAAAAAAATATCCTCTACCCTGTATAGATGATTTACTTTATCAGCTTTGGGGTACACAAGTCTATTCTAAGATCGACCTCATATCAAGTTATCACCAGGTGAAAGTCAAGGCACAGGACATATCAAAGACAACATTTTGAACCAGGTACGAGCACTATAAGTTTTTGGTGATGCCGTACGGGTTGACTAATGCGCCAGCAGTATTTATGGATTTAATGAATCAGGCGTTTCATCAATATTTAGACCAGTTTATTATGGTTTTCATTGATGATATACTGGGTTACATGAGGAGTTTTTAGGAGCATGGGGCACACTTACAGCTGGTACTTCAGACACTCAGGGGAAAAAAAATGTATGTCAAGTTTAGTAAATGTGAATTCTTATTAGAGGAAGTTGTGTTTCTGGGCCATGTTATATTAGGGGATGGACTTTTAGTGGATCCCAGTAAAATAAAGGCAGTGGTAAATTGGGAAAGGCTGAGGAATGTTCAGGAGATTAGGAGTTTCTTGGGACAGGTGAGATATTACTGTTAGTTTGTTGAGGGATTCTCAGGATTGTTAGGGCCTTTGACGCAACTGATTAGGAAGAATGCTAGATTTGTATGGGATGATCAATGCGAGTAGAGCTTCCAAGAATTAAAATAGTGGCTCATCATTACACCAGTACTGGCGATTCCATATGGAGGTGATGGTTATGTAATTTGCAGTGACACGTCTTTGAAAGGGTTAGGCTATGTGTTGATGTAGCATGGTAGGGTCGTACCCTATGCCTCCTGGCAGTTGAAAGAGTATAAAAAGAACTATCCTACCCATGATCTTGAATTGGCTACAGTGGCATACGCTCTAAAGATTTGGAGGCATTACTTGTACAGTGAAAGATGCTAGATATTCTCCGGCCACAAAAATCTAAAGTACTTCTTCACGCAAAAAGAGTTGAATATGCAGCAAATGAGATGGTTATAGTTCATTAAGGATTATGATTGCACCATCAGTTACCACTCAGGTAAAGCAAATGTGGTGGTTGATGCACTGAGTCGTAAATCAGAAGGTACAATTTAGTTTGTAGTAGTAATTCAGAACCCAATTCAGATGGACTTGGCAAGGCTCAGCGTGGAGTTAGTGGAGGATGGTCACCAAGCATTTATCGCTAGTCTAGCTGTGCAGCCTACGCTATATGAAAAGATTAAAGCTGCTTAGAAAGAGAACCCAAAATTAGTAGAGGTAATAGCCAGAATACAAGATGGTCACAGAGAGGAGTTTAGCATTTATGATGATGGGGCTCTGAGGTTTCGCACCAGATTGTGAGTGCCTACAGATGATGATATTAAGAGAATGATTCTAGAGGAGGCTCACAGATCTGTATATACGGTTCATCCTGGTAGTACTAAAATGAATAGGGATCTGTGAGAGTATATTCGACGGAGTGGCATGAAGAGGGAGATCGCTGAATTTCTATAGCAGTGCTTGACGTGCCACCAAGTTAAGGCTGAGCACCAAAGGCTAGTAGGGTAGTTGCAGCCACTTTACATCTCTGAGTGGAAGTGAGAACACATATCCATGGATTTCATCACTGGGCTACCGCCGGTGCCGCATGGTCAGAATGCTATCTGGGTAGTCATCGATTGACTGATGAAAACAGCTCACTTCCTACCTGTTAAAGTTAGCTACCCTATGAACAGATTGGCAGAGATCTACATTCAAAAGATTGTTCGACCTCATAGAGTGCTAATCTATAGTCTCAAACCATGACCCACGTTTTACATCATGGTTTTGGAAGAGCTTGCAGGAGGCTTTGGGGTCTCAGTTAGCATTCAACACTGCTTTCCATCCTTAGACAAATGATTAGATAAAGAGAATGATTCAGGTACTTGAGGATATGTTGTGAGCATGCGTATTGGATTTTGGGGGTAGTTGGACCTAGTATTTGCTACTAGTTGAATTTGTCTACAATAAGAGTTATCAGGCCAGCATCGGCATGACACCTTACGAGGCACTTTATGGTAGGAGGTGTCGTTCTCCTTTATACTAGGAAGAGCTCGGTGAGAGGCGAGTTTTGGGGCCAGAAATAGTGCAGTAGGCATAGGATAAAATCTGGCATATTCGAGATAGAATCAGTGCAGATAGAAAAGTTATGCAGATAGGGAATTGGAATTTAAAGTGGATGACCACGTGTTTTTGAAAATAACACCATTAAAGGGAGTCATGAGGTTTGGGAGAAAAGGGAAGTTGAGCTCTTGGTTTATTGGCCCGTTTGAGATGCTTGAGAAGGTTGGGTCATATGCGTATCGGCTAGCTTTACCACCGATGCTGTTCAGAATACATGGCATATTTCATGTTTCTATGTTAAGGAAATATGCCTCAGATCCTACCCATGTCATCAGTTATGCAGAATTAGAATTCAGTGATGCTCTAGCATATAAAGAAGCTCCAGTACAGATCTTGGATAGGAAGGAACATGAATTGCGCAGTAAGAAAATACCATTAGTAAAAGTCCTGTTCAAGAATCATGCGGTGGAGGAAACTTCTTGGGAGCTTGAGGACGAAATCAAACAGAAATACCCGCACTTGTTTAGTGGGGTATAGTAGTGATTTGTAAAGTTCAAGTAATGACAGATTTATTTTGTTTAGTATAGCATGACAAATGTGTAATTGTAATTTAGAATATAAGATAGGCAGTGTTTTGGTTTTGGGAGAATATTATTTTATGAGTATATTTGTAATCTCCCAGAACTGCTTATGTAACCACGGTATTCCTCCACCATAAGTGAGGGCTAGTAATAAAATAAGTAGCCCGTTTTATGCTAAGAATGGTGTATAATATAGATAGTAAATTTTGAGGATAAAATTTTTATAAGGAGGGAAGAATGTAGAGACCTGAAGAATTATAGTAATTAAATAATAAAAGAAGAGAGGAAAAGGAGATTTAAAAAGAGGGAAAAAGCAAGGTTCGTTGACAAACCCTCCAGCTTCGTCAACGAAATCCCTATTGGATTCGTCGCTCGCCACGTGTCCCGTCAACAAAATGTTACCAAGAGAGGTAATTATAGGCCTAAAATTTGTCGACAAAGGTTATGAGTTTGTTGATGAAATCCCTTCTTGGCTTCGTTGACGAAGTGACGTGTCTCGTCGATGAAGGTAGGTGTATAAGTAGCCCAAATTCAGACTTTTTAATGAAGAAAATTATTTTTTATAGTTTCTCTTTCTCTCCAACATGGTTCCTCTAACTTCCCTCTAAGATTTCGGCTTTATCTCTCCCCAGCTTGACGATAAGAAGTTACCATGATGATCCAGGGGAGATTCTCTACAATATAACCGGAGCGAAATGTTAATTTCAGAAGTTTGGAAACCATCCCAAAATCAGGGTAAGTAGATTATTTGA
Organism: Malania oleifera; assembly: GCF_029873635.1. Classification (NCBI taxonomy): domain Eukaryota; kingdom Viridiplantae; phylum Streptophyta; class Magnoliopsida; order Santalales; family Ximeniaceae; genus Malania; species Malania oleifera. The sequence continues at coordinate 71,376,954 of NC_080419.1, read as the reverse complement.
GTATTTTTAGTATTACCCATTTCATTTGAGGTCATATTCTATATTATATGCGAATATACTGGAGTTTTGTGAAGTAAAATCAGGGTATTATATTTTCAGGAATATGGTGTTTTGAGACCCTGTAGGCATGGGTTGAGGACCCCAGTGGGTGGTATTTCAAGAATGCAGGTTAAATGATATATGGATTATAGTTTAGGAATTGAGCATATGTGGATTTGGGAAAATATTTATGCGATAATTATTTAGGTGAATTCAGTTGTTTGATTGGGAAACTTTATGTGTATTATCTCAGGATGTTGAAGTTATAAATGCCACACGTGTGAGACTATGAATAGCAGCTAGTGTTTAAATAGTCAGGTAAGGAAAATATGCTATGCTAGGAGATTTGGGTATGGTTTTCAGTATAAAATATACATTTTACCATATTATTATTCAAATTATAAAATAATAGTATAATAGAAAATACAGATTTTGGAGCATGTGAATTCAATTATTTAATTGTGTGGCATAAGCTAGTAACAAAGTAGTACAATATTTATACAGTTTACAAATACCATGTTTTACAGTATGTTAGCAGAAAATATCAAGGGATATACATGTTTTATAGAATGATGATTTTTCAGTAAACGTACAGATAGAAATTATATAGTATATTTAGAAACATGATTTGTAATATTCCGAAAATATGATGATTTATAATATATGTACATAAACATATATTTTCAGCAATTTCAAAATATCATGATTTCAAAACCATAACACCCATATACTCAGATATTTAGACATATATTTAGTTATATAGATATTAAATATTCAGTCAAATATTTATATTTTTAGATTTATTTAGATCAGTTTTACAGTGTTTTAGTTATTTCAAAATCATGGTAAAACAGTAATGTAGAAATATCAGTTATAAATATGGTATTAGACCCTAATGGATTAGATTCAGTCAACAGAGCATGGTACCGTAACTATTTTTAGTTGAGAGTGCAACCACATAACTCAGATAGTATGTAAATATTCAGCCATTGATCGTGCCTATGTTGTGGATGGGCTCCCCGTCAGTTTGGGTTGAGGATGTCGATCTGACTTTTGGAGTTCAGTTGACTTATCTAGGTTCGCCAGCGAGGATAGGTCCTGCCTTCGGGCCGCACAACCCTGTCATGAGGAGTTAAATCATGACTTTCAGCTGTCCATTCAGGAAAATTTTCTCAGTTATTGTATATATAATCAGATTTACAGAAACTGTAGACATATTTATAAATACTAGAAGTATTATGAATAGAATATTCAGAAAATCAGTTTATTTAAGCAACTTAGGTATGAGCTATATTGTAACATTTATATGTGTTTTCTTAGACTAAGCTATTTATGGTATTTCTAAATCAGTTTTTGCGAATATGTAAACTCACCTACCACACACTAGTAATAGTATATTTCGTCTTACTGAGCGTTGTCTCATCCCAGTTATTTAATATTTTTCAGGTGATCCAGTTAGGTGAGCAGATCATGCTCGCAGATAGAGGGGACTATAGTTCTCCCCTGTCTATTGGGTGAGTGTTTTTGCGAAGTCATTTTTGAGTAGTCCCTAGGTCCAAATGAGGGTATTTTTGGAATGGTTGTGCATACGTATTTTGGAAAATATTCTGACACTCGGGTATTGTATAAATAGTTAATGGTTGTATGTATTTTGCTTCCCGTTGTTTATGTAGTTTATTGGGTCCTAGTTTCCATGGTCTCTATTGGGCCGTGATGATGGTTTGGTTTATTAGAAGGTATCAGAGCAGTAGAATTTTACAGCTATATATATGTATAAATAAAAAAAAAGCTGGCAGGAAATTTCAGGTCGTTAGACTTGCATCATAATCTTGCATCTCCTTAAGACTTATTGTTGTGCTTAAATTTGTAAATCCATCCTTGTGAGGATAATTTTTATTTGCATTCATTCTTGTATTTGGTTGCTTTGCCTCTGTGTAAAGCAAGAGCTATAATTGGTGACCTTACCACAATTGAAGCCAAGAGAGTAGTGGAACCTCAAGGTGGTTAGTTTTGAGATAGTGGATGTAGGCAGGAAAGTCAAACTACTATAAAAAGCATTTGCATCTCTCTACCCTTATTATAATTTTAATTTCTTAATACTTGTGTATTTTCTTGAGTTTATTTAAATTTGGTAGTAAACATATAATTTTCATTAAATCCAATTCACCCCCTTTTGGGTTAACAAGTTGGACGATTACCACCATGCTCCAATGGGATGCACAACGATTGCACAAACACATATATACTTGAATTAATCTTGAATAATGCCTTCATGGAAGTTAATTTATGATGAAATTATAGGAAAATAATACAAAATTAAAAGGTCAGCACCAATATTTTGAAGTTGTGGTACTTTAAGTTGGGAAGATTAAAGACATGAGTATGGAAGAATTTCTAAAGGCGAGAATGAGAATGTTGTAAGTTAAAGAAAATGAATAGAGAGTGAAGATGATATTAACAAGATATTGATTATTTTTTCTTGCAATATTTTGGGCGCATTTGTAACGGGGCTAGAATGTTAAAAAAGGTTGTTGTGAATGTAGGATGTTGGTTTTTAGTGAAATTAATGATGTATATCCACTTTGCATGACATCCATAAAATATGCACTTATTTTTCCTACTAAGTAGAAGTTGGCGAGTTTTTGGTGTGCCTATATTTTGTCATGCTATCATTTTGTTTTTGCCCTAAATTTGGAGCAAAAATGAGTTGAGGAGAAAGAGAGTATACATGAGTTTTCATAGGATGTACCGCATAATATTAAAAGCCAACAAAATAAGTACAAGAAAAAAAAACTAGACCAACTTTAGAAGCACGACAATTAGAAGAGAAGCTCGCTAACTTAAAACCCCAACTATATACAACTTGAGTTCTTAGACTACTTTATATTTTATGACTAATTAGACGACTTTCAAATTATATAAAGTAACTAACATGCTTTGTAGAGAACAATAATTGGTTGTAAAACCAGCTTGGTGATTATGCCACAAACTAAAACCATGTTAATTCACCAACTTAATTGGCGTGTGTGTGTTTATCATAATCAATTCAGTAGAATTGATGTCAATTAACCAAATCCCTAAGAGAATTTATTTTCAAAATCATTGACATCAATATTTCATAACCACACTCAAGGAACAAGTTACATGACTAAATTAGTAAATATGTAGAAACAATGAACACTACAACAACTACCTGCTTATAAATTTGGTTTAGGAAGTATGATAACAGAATGTTGATTAAGGGCTAGACCCAATCACACAATCAATTTGCAATACATACATACATTATATATATTGCATTTAGAAAGAGAAGAAGATCTACTGCCCAAAGCACAAAACTTTCCATCCAGATTGCATACAAGCCAAACTAGTTGGCAATGATCCATTAACAACAAGAGAAAATCTAAAAATCAAATTAAATCCAATTCATGAAAAAGCAAAGAACACCACCAACTACATAAACTAAACCATTCTAATCTAAAATGTTATCCTGAAGGCACCCAATAGGGGGCATGAGTAAAATTATATTGCTTAATTGAAAGTTCAAAGCATTGTTGATAGATAAATTAAGAGCCCTTTAGTTGCGGAAAGCATTTTTCATTTTTTTTTTTTAATTTTTAGGTCTCCAAAGAATTATTATTATTATTATTATTATTATTATTATTATTATTATTATTATTATTTTCAAGAACTATATTAAAAAGCTAAAAATAAAGAGTTTGTTCAACTGTGCAAATTAATTTTTATTTTTTATTTTTAACTTTAAAAATAATTACAAAAAATACAACTTGTTTTCCAATTTTCCAAATTATATAGAAGGTAATATTTAGAATTTTAGATTTTGAGGTTTGAATTTGAATTTATGTGGAGTTAAAAGAAATTCTATACATAACCCACACAAATTAAAGTGCGAGATCCAAATTCCATCCTCCTATATGCAAAGTAAGAGTTAGAATTTAGAAAAATAACGAAAAGTTGTTTTCCAACTTTTCTACATAAATTTGAAAAATTGGAAAATAAAATGGAATTTTTTTCATTATTTTAAAATTTTAAAATTAAAAATAAAACTATTTTCATAAGCGTCAAAACTATTTATTGTTTTTTCATTTATTTCATAGAATTGTTGTAAAATGAAAAATTAGCTAACTTTTTGTAAATTTGTGAAAAATTAAAATGGAAAATGAAAATTATTTTTTCCACAATTAAACAGACCTTAATACTCTCAAGGTTAAAAAAAATCATATACAGAGAGAGAAAAAAAAAACAAAACAAAGAAACCAAGGTAGAAGAACTCTTTATTATGATTCAATTTCCACAGGCCAATGTTCACTCTAAAGCACCTTAAAATTCCAATGTCACCAATATAACTTACAACCCCCTGAGGTAAAGAAACTAGTTACAACCCTTTATTTTAATGCATACAAGTATGCCAATTTCTAGAATACAAACTAAGATCCTCAAAAGGATAGCATATACAAATTGAAAAATCAACATACGAATTCTCAAGCAAGAATATCAAATTATGAACCAAGAGTTTTCGTATTTTGTCTTTTCGTGAACACATAAGTAAATTAAGAGATTTGAGAGAGATTAAGAATGGAAAGCTTTGGAATTATGTTGGCCAATGCCTCTACTATATTCCTTTGGACCTAGAGGGCATGTGTTGACAGTTCAAAGACAAATTTGTATGTGTTTTACCCATTAAAATTTGTTAGGCGCTTCAATTGGTTAGCTTGTTTCTTGGGTCGATCATCCTATCACTAGTCATTATATAGCCATTGACATAGTTGGCCAAATCGATTGGGCTACCAGTTGGATTGGTTGATTGTTCAACCACTCTTTACTAGGATTGGTCGACCTATTCTTAAAACTAGTTGATTTATCCTTTTGCACTTTGCAGAGGGCAGCCCTTTCTTACATAATTTTTAATTCCTTTTAAACCAAGTAATCAATTTTTCAATATGTTTATGGTTTTAAATAATGTTTTTTTGTGTCATAAGGTGATAAAAGTAGGAAGTTTAAGCGTACAACATTTACATTTGAGAAAATAACATGTATCAAAAAACAAGTTGAAGTTCTTCAAGATCCATTAATCTTCCAATTATCTGACTTGAAAACATATTGAAACATAATTCAAATTCAAAGTCATTCAAGGAGTTTGTTATCATCAAACTTAATTGTTGGCCTAACAAGGCTTCAAATCTTATTTTGATTATAACAAATCAAGGGTACTTAAGATATTTGGTTAAGCGAAGTTTCAAGGCAAACATGTTTTGATAAAAGGATCAATATCTCAAGTATTTGAAGAGTGTTATAAAACAAAACTTGGACTTGAAGATAGAAGATCTGATGAAGTTGAAGTCTATTGAAGAAAGAACTCAAGATAGAGACAAAGAATGGAAGCAAATACATGAAGACTTAGCACTTAGAAAATTATAGTCTTTAAAAAGTCTCATGTAAGTACTTCGTGATTTCAATATGAAAGTTTGAAGCTCTTAGGAAAGTTTAAGTGACTTAGAGACCTTATTTCAAAATCATGGAAAATGTTTTTAAAGTCTTACTTATGTTTTTCCAAGATTCAAGTAAAGTTTTGAAATCAAAATTTGAAGACTCACTTAAGCTGAAAGCAAGAAAAGCAACTGTTGAATCATCATCAGGTGATTGACATTTTTATATGCTTTTTAAGAAGACAAATAGAACTGAGATAGGCAACTGACCTACAGATCATAGGCGACTGACTCAGTACTATGTTTCAAAATACATTGAAATTTAAAGGCACAGTCGATTGACCCTTCGGGCTTAGGCGACTGATGTTCGTATTTGAACTTTAAATCAGCATTTGGAAAGTTTCCTAAAATGATTGCTTGGGCTCCAAACTCTTTCAAAACTTGGGATATACTGGAAGTAACTTGGGGAAAACGTAAAGTAACATTATTACTCTATAAATACTGGTATTTTCAAATATTAAACACAACTAGTAAGCACTTACGAATTACAAAATTAAAATTCTCTAGCTGAAATTTTTTGAAGCATTGCTATGCTATTGCTAACACAAGCCACTGTTGTCTGATCTATTTATATTGAAAATTTCAATTCAAAATCAAAATTCAAGTGATAATCATTTGAGCTTCATCTTTCTATATTGATTATGGATTAAAGTATATTAATATTCAATTGTACTAATCTGCTCTTACTGAGAGTTCTACTTGTACAAAAGTTGTTCCTTGCTTTTTTTGTTCTTGTTTGATGATTCAGGATTGTTGGATCATTACCTAACGAGAAGGGGTATTCTTTGTAGGGAGGGATCTCCACTTGATACGGAGAGTTTGTAACTTGTCCTATAAAGAAGTTGGAAAGGAAAATCCTCACAGCGGGTTCTTAAGGCAAGGCGTAGGCCGCTAACCGAACCTTGTAAAAATCTAGTGTCTTCTTTTCTTCCTTAATCTCTTTAAATCTTTGCAAACATATTAACTGCGTGATTGTTTAAATATTTATTGAGAACTTGCAAGAAGTTTTGATGTTGTTCAATACTGATTATAATCAAGGAGATTGATTGGATTGAATATTCAATTAAAGCTTTGAAATCTAAATTGTTGAGAAGAATAATTGATTTTGAAATTTGGTTATGTATTGAAGTATTGGATTTAAATACTAAATTGTTGAGTATCATAACTAAATTTAATTTTATGAATTCTATTAAATCAAAATTGCAGAGTACTTAAGATAAATTTCTGAAGCTAATATTGTCTTTGATATTTATTGAAAAGAAAATATGATCTGGAAGTTTTATCCATTGAAGTATTGAAAGTTGAAATTGGTAATATCATCTTTACATTACATTAATTATTGGTTAATATAAGTAAGGTGGTTGATAAGAATTGTGTTGATTGGTTGGATAGTGTGATTGTAATCAACATAGATTGAAAAAGGGTTATACTAGACTAAAGTTTTATAAAGAACATTTTAAAACCCAATTCACACCCCCTCTTAGGAGTACATATTTCTTCTTAACCGGTATCAGATTCAGGTTGTAGTAAATCTTAATCTGGAAGCTACATAAAGACTCCTATGGCACACCTAGGTGTATCTCCTTTTGCTGAAGGCCACTCCACTTCTAAACCACCTATCTTCTGCGGTGTTAATTACACCTTTTGGAAACAACGAATGAGAATCTATTTGCAAACCATGGACTAGAAAGCTTGAAAAGTAGTCACACATGGTGACCTCATCTCTACTAAAAACATAGACAACAAAGAAATACCTAAGGAAGAAAAAGAGATGACTGATAATGATCTAAAGAAGCTGCAAATAAATTCTAGTGTAATGAAAGCACTATATTACACTTTAGATGTCAATGAGTTCAATAGGATTATAGGATGTAAATCAGTAAAAAAAAATTTGGATAAGATTGAAGTAACCTATGAAGGAAAGCTTGAAAAGTAGTCACATTTGGTGACCTCATCCCTACTAAAAACATAGACCACAAAGAAATACCTAAGGAAGAAAAAGAGATGACTGATAATGATCCAAAGATGCTACAAATAAATTCTAGTGCAATGAAAGCACTATATTACACTTTAGATGTCAATGAGTTCAATAGGATTATAGGATGTAAATCAGTTAAAAAAATTTGGGATAAGCTTAAAATAACCTATGAAGGAATAGTTGACGTAAGGGAGAGTAGAATTGACTTGCTCACCAGTGAGTATGAGGCATTTAGGATGAACCTTGATGAAACCATCACTAGTATGTATACTAGGTTCACCCATATTATAAACTCTCTAAATGCATTAGGGAAAAACTACACCATCTATGAGATGATTCAAAAAATCCTTAGAGGACTTCCACCAATTTGGAAACCAAATGCCACTACAATAACAGAAGGAAGAAATTTGAAAAACACCTCCTTAGATGAACTAATAGGATCACTCCTCACATACGAGATCGCATCAATGAAAGAAATTATAAAGGTAACAAAAACAAAAAATTAATAGTTCTTAAGGCTGCAAAAGAAAGTTCTAGTGAAGGAGAAGAAAATGAATTAGATGGCGATGATATAACCTTAATCACTAGAAGACTTGGAAAGTTCTTTAAAAAGAGCAAGAAATTTACTAGAAAATTCAGAGGCTCAAAATTTGACAAAGGAGAAACTAGCAAAAAGGAAGCTAAGAATGAACCTCCTACGTACTATAATTGCAAGAAAGTTGGACTCATTAAACCTAATTGTCCACATCTTAAGAAAGACTCCAAGAAGAAGAAAAAGAAGGTGATGAAAGCTACCACGTGGGATGACACAAGCTCAAGTGAATCAAAAAATGAACCAAGCGATCAAGATGTGGCAAACCTCTGATTCATGGCAAAATATGATGGGTAAATTCCTACTCTAGCTCACAAGAAGAAGAATCTAGTGCTGAACCATGTAGTGACACATGTGACAGCACGCCCTCATATAGAGAAATGCAAGCTGAATTATTCTCCTTGCATAATAAGTTTATAAAAGTAACCAAAAGAAACATGGCTTTAAAAGAGCAAAATGAAATGCTAAAAAACTAGCTAGAAACTTCAATATCAACTGAAAAAGAAAAGGACTCACACATTGATAAACTTATGAGTAAAATAAACAAGATGTCTTAAGAATTAACAAAGCTTCAAGTAAATGGTGAAAATAGAAAAGACTTAGAAATAAGTGATCTTAAGAGAAAAATTGAAGATAAATACAATCATCTACAACTTTGCTAGAGGAAAAGAAAACTTTGAGAGACTAGTTGGATCACAAAGGATGTACTTGGATAAAGAAGGAAGCAGATTCAATGGAGTTGAAAACAAAAAGAAAAAGAACTTGTACATAGGGTATTTCGTAAAGGCATCAAAACATTTTGCTAGCACTTCTTCAACAAATGCATATGAACATACCACTTGTTTCATGTGTAAGGAAAAGGGACATATAAAGTTTGAATGTCCATTTAAAAGAAAAAATGTTAAAATCAAGAAAGTATGGAGAGTTAAAACTGAATTAAAAAGACCTAAGAAGGCTTCGCTACCAAAAGTAACACCTTAAAAACCTTCTTGTAGATATGTTTTAGGACAATTCCATCAAAAGACAAATGGTACTTGGATAGCGGGTGTTCAAGACACATGACCCGAGATAAATCAAAATTTACCTCATCAATGCAAAAATATGGTGGACATGTCACTTTCAGAGACAATGCCAAAGGTAGAATTTTCAATATTGGAAAAGTAGGTAAAGAACCATCCTTATCTATTGATGATGTTTTATTGGTAGATGGATTAAAACATAATCTACTTAGCATTAGTCAATTAAGTGATAAAGGTTTTGATGTAATATTTAAACAAGACAAATGTGTAGTTGAAAATTGAGAAAAACATGATATCTTATTCATTGTAAATAGGGTTGATAATGTGTATTGCATAAACTTTGAAAATCTAATATCTCAAGAAGTCACATGCTTAACAGTCATAAATGAAGCTAGCTGGCTGTGGTATAGAAGGCTAGGACACGCTTGTATGGATTTATTATCTAAATTAGCTAAAACAAGCTTAGTCAAAGGACTACCTATCATAAAGTTTGTAAAAGACAAAATTTGTGATGCTGGCCAACTTGGGAAGCAAACTAAAACAAGTTTTAAAAGGAAGAAACACATCTCCACTAGTAAGCCCCTAGAACTTATTCACTTAAATTTATTTGGACCTACTAGAACACAAAGTATAAGAGGAAAGTAATATGCTTTTGTCATCATTGATGACTACTCCAGGTTTACGTAGGTACTTTTATTAGCCTCTAAAGATAAAGCTTGTAAGATGCTAATCAACTTGTGCAAGAAGCTCCAAAATGAAAAAGGGTATGGAGTTCCAAATATAAGAAGTGATCAAGGAAGAGAATTCAAAAATAAAGAAGTTGAAAAATTCTATAATGAATATGGACTAGCCCACAATTTTTTGGCTCCTCGAACTCCACAACAAAATGGAGTTGTTGAAAGGAAGAATATGTCACTTTAGGAAATGGCAAGGACTATGTTAAACGAACATAATTTACCTAAGTTCTTTTAGGCTGAAGCGGTAAATACTGCTTGTTATGTGATGAATAGAGTCTCTTTTGGATCAAGCCTAGAGAAGACACCCTATGAACTTTGGAAAGGTAGAAGATCCACCATATCTTACTTTCATGTATTTGGATGTAAGTGTTTTGTATTAAATGATAAAGAGGACTTCGGAAAATTTGATGCGAAATCAGACAAAGAAATATTCTTAGGATATGCATTGAATAGCAAAGATTTTCAAATATATAACAAAAGAACCCTCACAATCATAGAATCCATGCATGTAACTTTTGATGAAGCAAATCCATTTTCTAAACCATCTGACATTGAGGAAGTTGACATAAAGCAAAGTCTAGTAGACTTAAAAATTCAAGAAGTGAAATATGAGAATAAGGAATCGGGTTCAACTTTAGATGATAGACCTATAAATCAATATGAACTACGTAAAGATTGGAAGTTTGTAAGAAATCACCCAAAAGATCAAATCATTGGGGAACCTTCATGATGAGTATCCACCAGGTCCTCTTTGAAGAATATGTGTAGTTATTACGTGTTCCTATCTCAGGTTGAACCCAAGAACATAGATGAAGCACTAAGTGATGACTCTTGGATAGTAGCCATGTAAGAAGAGTTAAATCAGTTTGAAAAAAATAAAGTTTGGAAATTTGTTCCTAGACTCATTGATCATACAACAATTAGAACCAACTAGGTTTTTAGAAATAACAAGGATGAAAAAGGCATTGTAGTGCGTAACAAAGCTAGACTCGTAGCACAAGGATATAATCAAGAAGAAGGAATAGACTATGATGAGACTCTTGCTCCCGTAACTAGAATGGAAGCCATAAGAATGCGATTAGCCTATGCATCTCACAAAGATTTTAAAATTTATCAAATGGACGTGTGTTGACCCTATAGGTCATATCCCGTTTTGATCATGACAAATACCTTGGTATTTCATGATTGATAAGTTTGTGTGTAGGATCACATGGAGATTTCTAAATGATGCACATGGACTTGAAGAATGAAGACCCTAACATTCTTATTTATTGTATTTTCCATTATTGGGTCCATAATATCTAAAGTAGTATGGTGTGTAATATTTAATGCATTGCATGCATGATAGGGTTTAAAGCTCAACGACCTTAGATTGACTTTAGGACTCTCCATACTACACATAGTTTTCCCTATTGCATTAAAAATAAACATCATATGAATAGGGTTAATATATAAAGGGATAAGGACTGACATGCATCAAAAATGTATGTTATAGTATGAATGAAGCGCATGATTTAATTTACGTTCCTTATATCTATCTGCGTAGTTGGGATTGTATAGAAATACCCTAGGTTGCCAAAATCATATTGACATTTGACTTTATCTAGGAGAAAAGTTTAAATTTCCAATTCACCCCCCCCCCCCTTTTGGGAATACACTAATTCTATCAATTTGTATCAGAGCCTCGTTGCACTAAACTTAAATGTTTTTGCAAAAAAGATTGCAATGGCTCAATTTGGTGCATCCCCATTCGGCGAGGGACAATCACCCACCAGTCCTCCATTGTTTTTTGGTGTTAACTGCACCCACTGAAAAATTCGAATGAGCATGTTTATAAAATCTATGAACTAGAGGGCCTAGCAAGTGATTGATAAGGGAATTTGTATGCTAGTAGAAAATGATATTAATTTGATGCATGCAAATTCACATGCCATGGATGTACTTTATTGCTCTTTAAATTCTAATATCTTGCTTGAGATTATGCCATGTACGAATGCGAAAGAGATTTGGGTTGAGCTGGAAAAGAGATATGGAGAGACCTAGGAAATGGAGGTTGCCACTCCAAATGTTCCAAGCCACAATCATAATCAAACTTCATTGATAGACGATGAGGTATATGTTTCTAACTCTACATCATTTACTGAATTATGCAATGAAGTATGCAGTGATTCTTATTCTGAAGATTGTAATACAATGTATGTTGAATCATCTGTTGCCTCTAATGATTGCTTTTATGATAATGCATGTATTGTTTCATATGATGATTGCTATGACATACTATATGATGGATCATGCACTGATAATCGTGATAGTTCAATTGAGAATGCATGTAACAGTTCTTGTGCTGAAGGATGTCACACACCATTTACCGATTCTTGTGATAATACTGTTGGCCAAGCCTGTTGACATTGTATGCATCAAGTCATATGTTGGTTACTATATTAAATCAGGTGATGAATCATGTAATAAGTTTAATGATGAAAGCATGCCTTTTTGCAAAAGAATTGAAAGTGACTTGAGTAAAATGCACATGCTTTTAGCTAGGATGTCTAAGTAGGAGAAGATCTGGAAAAAGGGAAATGAAAGTGTGGTAAAGCAATTAGAAAGCATAAAAGATTATTATGCCACCTTAGAAAAGAAAAAGATCAAAAAGATTTTGAAATTCATCTAGTTAAAGGAAGAGATAGAGAATAATAAACCCTTAGGAATTAAAGGAAATAAATCATTGAAAGAGGGTGTGTACTCCAAATCCCATAGTTGTAAGAATTCAAGCATCTCTTTTAAACAAAATAAAACAAATGGAAAAACCTACTGGTATGCATGTAACAGGGTGCTTAGGACTCATTAGATCTGCCTATTTGTGTGATACTACCGGAAGGTCAAATGAAGAAATGTTTTGGATAATCTGGGTGGGTAGTTCCTCAGAGAGAGAGAAGGGAGGGAATCGAACCGAACCATAGGATAATGCTTAGTGAGGTAGATGTAACGTATAACTTAGAATGTAGTATAGCTTAGAAAGCCTCAAAATTTATCCCCCTCTAAGTTGAAAAGTCATAAGCTATCCTAAAAGAGGAATTTAGGTCAAAATTGGGTCAAAATTGAAAAGTTGGCCAAGTTCAGTCAACCAGTCCTAAATGAACTGGACCTCAAGGTCGACTGTGACATTGACTTTGACCGTGCGGTCAACCGACCCATTTGAGCAGCAAGACTTCAGTCGACCGTACCTCTTCAGTGTACCCTTAGTTAACCAAACTAAAAACTGTGATCTTCTTTGGTCAACCACCTAATTTAGTTCAAACTTCTTCTGGTTGACCGAATATGACCGGTTTTGTGAAGAATTTGAATATACATATTTCTTCACGTTTGGAAGCTCATTTTTGACTGAAAAATTTCAGAGCTCCTGTACTGCCTTTCTGAGTATAATCCTATATTCTTAAACCAGTACCAAACCCATCTCCTTCAGCATTCATGGCTCGTTGAGATGATCATATTGAAGCCCAGGATATTGCATATGCTGAGGACAACTGGTTTCGGTGAAAGCAGGCCAGAATTAGATATGTGTGGGAGTTTCACCCAAAGGAAGCTATTCTAGGTAAGATTCTAGACCTTGAGTTTATGGAAAAGCTTTTCAAGAACATTATGGATATGTTTTGTCATCAAAGGTGGGGGTCCTTTATTTCTTATGAACACAGTGGCTATTATCCCACCTATGTTAGGTTGTTTTATGCTAACCTAGGTAACGATGAGAATGGGTATTTCTTCAGGGTAGTGCGGACTGATATTAGATTTGATGCAGAGTATATATCAGATATTATAGATATTGATCGAGGTGAATTTGAATGCCTTGACTCAGTGAAGTCTTGGATAAACGAACTAGTCTTTACTATTGCCACCTTTGCTAATCTGACCATGACTGATCCATTGGCCACTAGTCAAAATCACCCACCACAGTATCGACAATTTACCTTAGAGACTAGGATTGTGCACCACCTGATCACATACAATATCTTGCCTAAGGCAAGATCTAGGGTGTATGTTTCTTTCTTGGATTGTTCTGTCATGTGGTGTCTATTTGCACGAAAAAAGCTTGTTTTGCCCAACCTGTTGATTCGGTGGATAATGGCTAAGACGATCGGGCATAGGATTATTATGCCATATGGGGGAATTCTGAACAAGTTATTCCTGGAAGTGGGAGTTACCCAATCTAATGTAGCCGTGTTGAAAAGGAGAAGGACTGTAGATATATTTTCCTTTGTCATTTTGAGATTGATGGGATATGAGCTAGTCGGCAACATATGGTTTCCATTTGGTGCGAGGGGTGTAGCAGCTCAGGAGGAAGCCCCACAGGAGTTACCACCGCAGCCTATGCAGCCAACGAATATTGATCTGATGGCTGCCATCACTAGTCTTATAGACTCCTTTGGGCAGTTCAGAGATTCCATCCAGTCAGACATTCGAGATTTATCGTCGTCATCCAGTGCACGTCATTATGAGTTTAGACAGTTCTCAATCTCTTCTAAGAATTGGTTCACGGAGATGGAGAGGGTTATTGCGGTTAACTTTGGTGAGTTGAATGACCAGATCCAGGAGATGCAAGATGAGAGAGACAGGATGATGATGGATTTTGACTTTGATACAAGCAATGACATTGATGGCGGTATACATGGGGGCAAGATTTAGTCTCCAAGAGAGCATTCTGTAGGATTAGGGATTGCCTTTATATTCATTATCTTCTATTCTCTCTGGTCTATATTTATAAAACAGCTTACATCAGTTTTATTTCTCTTGCATACTATACTCACACCCACTGTCCATTTTGGTTTCTACGGATAGTTGGGTCATTTGTTGTTATTTATATTTGTCAGTATTTATTGACTGAGGTGGAGTTGTGGTTGTTTATTTCTTATGTGTTGTATGCTCCCATGATCATATCTTTGTATACTCATATATGTATATGCCTGGCTGATATTTTTTTGTTCTCTTTCTAAATATCTTGTGATAAACAACATATGAATTATTATCTACCTGATTGCATGAGTAGTTTAGATTCCTCCTGCATGGCGGATGCAGTGAATGTGAAATTGCTTGTTGGTAGATAAGTAGGTCCACGCATGCCCTAAACTTGTGATATACTGGCTAGTTGGGCATCTCTTTATGCAAGTTAATTTGGAAATGTCCTATTTACAGATGGCATGCTGCCGAATTTTTGTTAGACATTTTCCTGATGAAATTAGAATATGTTCTAAAATAATACTGGAAGTGCAAGAAAACCTTGTATGTAGCTTTTAAATTGTTTTGAGTCTTGGCAGGTTCCTTATGGGATAAAACATTATTTTTAAACAAAATACTGCCAATTTTTTTTTTTTAAATTGTTCTTCAAAATAAAACAAGTATGATGATGATTATGATGAAACAAAGGTCAAAATGTTTTTGAAAGGATGAGTGAAAACTCAAATGGGTAATTTAATTTTATCTATGCATGATCATTAGAAAATTTATAAACTAAGTGTCTTCCCTATAGAAAGAACTTAAAGAACTCATAACATTATATCCTGTGTTTAAAATTCTATAATTTGATATGGAATGTTCTTGGGTCATGCTATATTGCATGTCTTAATGTATTTTTTTTTATTTATTTATGCATATGTCGTCTTTAGGGACATCTATTAGTATAGTTGTTTTTAACTATTTCAAATTGATAACTTATACTACTAGATCTGATGAAATATTTGTCTATCTGGTGTAAGCAATTCATTTTATCTAAGCTATAATTCAAATTGATAAGGGGAGCCTCTAAAATTAAAAATCCATTCTGTCATGCTCTCTAATATGCTTTGCTTAGATCTTGAATGCACTTATTGTGGCATGCGCTGAAACGTATTGACTACATTCACAATCTTGTATTGAGATCGGTTATTTTGCCACTTTCGTTTTTTGTGCCATCTAGTCTTGCATACATTTGTTGACATCTATATGGTGGTCATAATTTGGTTATCTCTTTGTATGAGCCTCATAGTCAAAACCAGATAAGTAGAGTTTGCTTGCTTTTGAAGTTTCTTTTTTAGCAAGCAACCCCCAACACCTTTTTACAAAATATCAAAGGGGATATATACATATGATTTTTTTTTAATTGCATAACTAGTATCGTACTCTTATGTGAAAATGCATGCGAACTAGTTAGACCATGCTTGTATTCAAACCAAATATTTGCTATCATATGCTGTGTGTTTTAAACTCATACCTATCACGAGTCTTATGGTATGTTTTGAATTGGAATGGTTTATGCATCCTTTTGGTCTAACTCTACTTTCATGTTATTTAAAACTTTAAATAACCAGTTATTGCACTTGAGCGCCTAACTGGTCTTTACCATATGAGTTTCCCATTTTGATCCATACTGAGTTGTTTGAGTTAGCCATTATAGATAATTGAATATTTGAACTCACTCAGGTCATTTTTATACAGATTGGTTTGGAAACTGCTCTCTATTCAAACGACATGATGCCAAAATTTCTAAAAACTCCTTCCAAATTATATCTTGTATTTAAATGTTTAATACTCCATGACTTGCCTATCCGTTCTAAATTCTATCTTGGCTCTTTTTGTTGTTGACAAAAGAGGGAGAACTTAAGCAAAACTAGGTACCTTAGGAAAATGGCTTGCAATTTTTTTTTTACATCTGTACATTTCCCTTATGCATAGGTTCAGGGGGAGTCTTTCATGACTATACCAACTTTTGCATAAGGTATTTGTCATCATCAAAAAGGGGGAGACTGTTGACCCTATAGGTCATATCTCGTTTGGTATTTAATGATTGATAAATTTGTGTGCAGGATTAGGTGGAGATTTCTATATGATGCGCAAGGACTTGAAGAATGAAGACCCTAACATTCTTATCTATTTTATTTTCTATTATTAGGTCTGTAATATCTAAAGTAGTATGGTCTGTAATATTTAATGCATTGCATGCATGATAGGGTTTGAAGCTCAACGACCTTAGACTGACTTTAGGACTCTCCATACTACACACAGTTTTCCCTATTGCATTAAACATAAACATCATATGAATAGGGTTAATATATAAAGGGATCAGGACTGATATGCATAAAAAATGCATGTTTGGTCGACCGAACCTGAATGCTTGAAAGCATTCGGTTGACCGAATTGGGAAGTGGTCAACAGTTTGACCATGAGTCGGTAGACCAAACAAGACCAGTTCAATTACGCTAGTTGACCGAACTGATTTGGTCGACTGACCCAAAATGTGTTGCAATGCTATGGTTGACCAAAGGTCCTCGGGAGATGCCCCAACTATCCGATTGACCTAACTTCTTAGTTCAAAGTCTCCCAGTCGACTGAATTACGCTTAAATGAAAAATTGCCTTAAAAATCTTAAGTACGGTCAACCAAAAACTCAGTTCATTTTTGAACACGGTCGACCGAACTTGGACCCTTGGTCAACAAAACCTTAAGATTGGTCGACCAACCCTCTTGGGTTGCTGAATTTTTACCTAGAGTTAAACTGGGTTAATTTTAATTAAACTCACTTAAAGTTTTTCAAAAATACCCAGTGTGTCCCTTACGCATATAATTTTTCCAACTTCTATATATAGCCCATCATTTGCAAAGATTAGTAAGAGATTAGGGTTATGATTAAGAAAAATCCTTAGAAAATATTTTTGGCCAAAATCCTCATACTCCTATAATCCTTCAAATCTATTGCTAAGGTTCTACCTCTTGGGTTCATCTATCTACTTAACTTGAAAGGTAGTATTTCTTATATCTCTTACAGAGGTTATTCTCTCTTTTGTTTCAAATTGTTTCATGTATTGATTTTTGGAGAGATACCTAAGGTTTTTCCCATTATATTTCACTCAAAAATATTTGATTGGGAAAAACCTTTGAGTGGTTAGGAACCTTGCATCCTCATTGCAAGTGTTCATAAGTTTTATTTATACTTTGATGAAAATCTTTTGAGCAAGCATAAAAACCCTATTATCCACTGTGCTTATTACTTGAGAAATATTATTTGAGATATGTGTTAGGGTAATTAAGAGCTTTTGATTAATCACATCACAAGCATATTGGCTTGACATTAAAAGCCTCACTCTCACACACACACATTGATATACATTTGATTGAGAGTTAACACTTGAGTTAACAAAATCTCACTTGAACTTAATATCCTATCATCTGTGAGTGCATGATTTAGTTAAGCATATTGGTACATATTCATATAGTGTAAGAAGCATTTTATTTGTTCGCAAATCTCTACATTGTTTGTATTCCAGGCGTGGGCTTGAAAAGGGAGACTAACCCTGTCAAATAGTCCCAGACTGGCTTATACCCGATTAGGAACGCTAGGTGCACTACCCTAGTAAGGCGTGTTAGTTGAGATTAGCCCCTTGAATTGACCTGGTTGTAACCGGTGTCGCTCCTCCCTTTAAGTGAGGTTATAGTGGTAATCCTTGTGCTGGTGAGCCAAGGCAGGGACGTAGGCATAGTTGGCTGAACCCCGATAACATTTCGTGCGTGTTCTTTACATTTTCGTAATTTACATTTTTGTACATGTATGTTATAGTGTGAATGAAGCAAAAAATTTAATTCAAGTTCCTTATATCTATCTGCGCATTTAGGATTGTATAGAAAGACCCTAGGTTGGCAAATCATATTGACATCTGACTTGATTTAGGAAAAAAGTTTAAAATTCTAATTCACCCCCCCCCCCCTCCTTGGGAATACACCAATTCTAACAACGTGAAGAGTATATTCTTAAATTGATTTACAAATGTAGAATATGTAAGCACAACCTCAAGGATTTGAGGATGTTCATTACCCGGATTATGTATTTAGATTAACAAAAGCATTATATGGACTAAAACAAGCTCTTAGAGCTTTGTATGAGCGTTTAAGTGGATTTCTATTGGAAAATGGCTTTTCTAGAGGAAAAGTGGACAACACTTTGTTTATTCAATCTAAAAATGAAGATATGCTTATTATTGAAATATATGTGGATGATATCATTTTTTATGCTACAAATGAAGAACTATGCAAAGACTTTGCAAGGTGTATGCAAGATGAATTTGAGATGAGTATGATAGGAGAGTTGACTTACTTCCTAGGACTTCAAATTAAGCAAGACAAAAATGGAACTTTTATAAATATGTCAAAATACATAAAAGACATGATTAAGAAATTTGATATGGAAGGTGGAAAACTTTAGGAACTCCTATGAGTACGTCTATAAATCTTGATAAAGATGAAAAAGGAAAACCAATAAATATGAAATACTACTAAGGTATGATAGGAATTTTGCTTTACTTGATAGCCAGTAAACTGGACATTATGTTCAGTGTATGTATGTGCACCCGATTTCAAGCAGCTCATAAGGAATCTCATCACATAGCCATCAAAAGAATCTTAAGATATCTGATAAGTACTATCGACTTAGGTCTATGGTATCCTAAAGACACAGGTTTGAGAATCAGTTATTCTGATGCGGACTATGCTCAACGTAAAATTAATCAAAAAAGCACAAGTGGTACTTGCCACTTCCTAGGTAGATCTCTTGTGTCTTGGTTCTCTAAGAAACAAAATTTCTTAACTCTATCCACTGCAGAAGCTGAGTATGTGGCAGAAGGTGGCTGTTGTACTAAAACTCTCTATATGAAGCAATAATTAAAGGATTTTAATTTGGAGTATTCGACTATACCTATAAAGTGTGACAATACCAGCACCATTAATATCTCCAAAAATCTTATATCTCATTCAAGAACCAAGCATATAGAAATAAGACATCATTTCTTGAGGGATCATATGCAAAAAAAAAAGAAAAAAGAAAAAAGACATTACACTAGAGTTCATCAATACAAGTGACCAATGGGCTGATATATTTACAAAACCACTTCTCGAGGATAAATTAATTTCTATAAGACGGGAATTAGGCTTATTGCACAGTAGGGAAGTAGTCTAGAGAAGAGAAATTAGATGTGTATTAAGATAACAAGTGATATCAGGCAACTGCACATAAATCCATAGTCGATTGAGCACTCTTTCACTTGCTGAAATTCTTAGGATCTGTATGGTTAGGCGACTGACTCCTTGATTTCAATTGACTGACTCACAACTATTTGGTAAATAAAAAATTCAAGTGATTAAAATTTTTAGGTGACTAACTCCTCAATTTCAGTTGAATCACTAATGACGGTTTATGTACCTAATTGTGCGAAACCCTAATTTTTCCAAACCTCAGTCTACAAACCCTATTTCACCTCTCCTATAAACTTTGTCCTCCTTCATTTGCTAGCCTTCTCTCACTCAAAATCCTCTGATTAATCTCTAAAATACACCCTATTACTTCTTTCCCACAAGATTTTAAAGGATTTCGCCGTTCATTTTCTTCAAAAACATCATGCCACGAATGAAAACCACTAGAAACAAAGGTTCTACTTCTGGGAAGGATGACAACAAAAATATTAAGCAGTGGCTTGTAGCTCCACATGCAAAGCAACTATATAGAGAGCATCTTCGTTAAACTGAACCTATTTTTGGTAAGGTCTTAGACATGACTTTATTTGAAGAATATTTTATAAAATTTTACACATGTTCAGAACTTTAGGATGGAAAAAGTTCATTACTTATCAAGCCAAAGGACTATATCGAAACTTGGTTAAAATTTTTTATGAAAATACGATAAAAGGGGATATAATAATCTCTACTGAAGTCAAGGGAAAATCAATTGCTCTTACCCCTCAAACATTAGCAACGATTTTCAATACCGAACAAGGTGAGTTTGAGTGTCCATCTTTTGGACAATCTTCGATCATGGCACAAGACTTCTCTCCTAAAGCATTTCTACCACTGGTCATGTCTAAGGAACTTGTCTATTTTGTTCATCCTCCACTTTACAAACAACTTAACCTTCAAGTACAAATCCTATAGAAGCTCATTACGTACAACATTCTGCCTTGAGTAGGATCACACGACTACATTTCATATTTAGATTGCTTTTTAATGTGGTTCTTCCTTAAAGGGAAAAAGCTTGACTTACCAAGCTTGATTCTTTAATGGATGATCACTAGAGAAGAAGCTCGCAGGGTAATTCTTCCATATGGTGGAATTTTGGACCTTGTCTTTGCTTATCTAAGTGTAGCTTCTCCATCGGAATTATTCATTAAGCGAACCCATTATGATCTCTTTCCATCTACTACACTTAAGCAAATGGGTTATGAGTGTCTTGATCAAGGATGGTTCCCTAAGTATAACTACAGACGACAACAAGCTCAAGAATACCAACCACTTGTTTAGCAACCTGCTCAACAACCTTCTCCTCATGTAGGTGATGCACCTTCATGGTTTCTTGCCTACCATCAGCAGTCCACTAATATTTGTGGTGAAATGACATCTAGATTAAGCTTACTTCAGGACAATTATACTTCTTTTCAAGCAAATTACTAAGGATTGGTTGCATTGAACAACATATGGCTGGTTCTTCACGTGGTAAGGCTCCAATGTAGATAAGTTCTAGTGATGCTGGCAATGAAGATAATGAAGAAGATAAAGATAATCATGCAGCTGATGCTTCATTGCTTTACTTTGTTTGAAATAGTCTTTGGGTTGTACTATGTGCACCAGATATATTTTTTATGCTTTTTTGATTTATTCTCATGCTATTTTGGGATTTCTTGTTTATCTTTCTATGCACGATGAATAGTAATTATATGTTTAGTGCTTATACTAGCCCCATACATTCGACTTTGTATGTGTTTATTAATACTCTTCTCGTTTTGATTGATGTCAAAATGGGGAAATGTTTTGGGAAAAACTGAGCTTGATTATGATCTTTAAATTTACTAATATTATATTGACGAGATAATTGAAATTGATGAAATATGAATTGAAAAACTAGCATGACATTAATGATCTTGAAATATGAACTTGAATTAAATTTGAAGAACTGAAACTGAGTTTGAAGAATGAAATCATGATATAATATGAATAATGTTTTACTTAACAAATTTTGTTAACTTTATGCTTATTGTAAGGGGGGACTTTATTAAAGCTTACACATTTTTGCTCCTTATTTATCATCATCAAAAAGGAGGAGATTATGGTCAAACAAGGCTTCGAATCTTATTGTGATGATAACAAATCAAGAGTACTTAACATATTTGGTCAAGTGAAGTTTCAAGGAAAACATGTTTTGATTAAAGGATCAATATCTTAAGTGTTTGAAGAGTGTTATAAAAAATATTTTGGACTTATAGATAGAAGATCTGATGAAGCTAAATTCTATTAAAGAATGAACTCAGTATAGACACAAAGAATGGAAGCAAATGCATGAAGATTTGGCGCTTAGAAAGTTATAGTCTTTCAAAAGTCTCATGTAAGTACTTCGCGATTTCAATATGGATGTTTGAAGCTCTTAGGAAAGTTTAAGTGACTTATAGACCTTATTTCAAAATCATGGAAAATGTTTTAAAAGTATTATTTATGTTTTTTCCAATATCCAAGTAAAGTTTTGAAATCAAAATTTGAAGTATCACTTAAGCTGAAAGCAGGAAAAGCAATTGTTGAATCATCGTCAAACAATTGACATTTTTATATGCTTTTTAAGAATGCAAACAAAACCAAGACAGCCGATTGACCTACAAATCACAGGCGACTGACTCAGTACTGTGTTTCAACATACGCTGAAAATTAAAGGCACAAGCGATTGACCCTTAGGGCTTAGGCGACTAATGTTCGTATTTGAAATTTAAATTAGCATTTGGAAAGTTTCCTAAAATGATTGTTTGGGCTCCAAACTCTTTCCAAACTTCGGAAATACTACAAGTAACTTGGGGAAAATGTAAAGTAATTTATTACTCTATAAATACTAGGTATTTTCAAAGATTAAACACAACTAGCAAGTACATACGAATTAAAAATTAAAAATTCTCTAGCTGGAATATTTCTGAAGCATTGTTGTGTTATTGCTGACACAATCCATGGTTGCCTAATCTGTTTATATTGAAAATTTCAAGTCTAAATCAGAATTCTAGTGATAATCATCTGTGCTTCATCTTTCTATATTGATTATTGATTGAAGTATATTGATATTCAATTGTACTAATCTACTATTACTGAGAGTTCTACTTGTACAAAAGTTGTTCCTTGTTTTTCTTGTTATTGTTTGACTATTCAGGATTATTGGATCTTTGCCTAATGAGAAGGGGCATTCTTGTTAGAGAGGGATCTCCACCTGATACGGAGAGATTGCAACTTGGCCTATAAAGAATTTGGAAAGGAAAATCCTCACAGTGATTGCTTGAGGCAAGGACGTGGGCCTCAGGACGAACCTTGTAAAAAATATGGTGTTCTTCTTTTCTTCCCCAATCTCTTTAAATTATTGCAAGCATATTAATTGCGTGATTATTTAAATATTTATTAAGAACTTGCTAGAAGTTCAGATATTATTGAATACTGATTTGAATCAAGGAGATTGATTGGACTGAATATTCAATTAAAGCTTTGAAATCTAAATTGTTGATTTAGGTGTAATCCCAAAGGGGGGGGGGTGAATTGGGTATTTTAAAATTCTTTGAAACTTATTTACCACTTAATCCCTATTTGTATATTTAACAAATCAATTTCAGGGATTTAAGACTGAATTAAATTTATTTTATCAATCAGATCTTTTCACCCAATTAAGTGTGTGTAAGGTGATTCAACATACATATGCAATATGAGTAATGAAATGTAGTGCGGAAAATAATGAAGATAAGGGAAGAGAGAAGGAAAATGCAATTTTATGAGGTTCAGCCAACCTAGCCTACATCCTCGCCTTGAGCAACCCACTCAAGGATTCCACTAAAATCTCTGCTCCCTAAATTGGGACAGAGCTTCCCCTACATCAGCTGCTTACAAGAGGTACAACTTCCTCCTAATCCACTGCTTACAAGAGATACAACTCTTTCCTCAAACCTGGTTCACAACCTGAATCGTGATTACAATGTAATATCAAATATCTGCAAAACACTCAATGTTGCTTCTAACAAAGTTAGTGAGTACAATTGAAATTCCTAATACATAATCATATGATGAAACTTGAAGCTCAATATGTAAGTAACAATATAATCGTTATATGTAAGAATATGCTTCACTAACTTCCCATTTTATCAAATCTCCCAAAAATATTTATATAAATTAATGCTTTGGAGAACTTAGGTTTAATCTTTGAATACATAAAAAGCTTTGAAGATTGCAAAGATTTGAAACACACTTTGTCACAACAATATTTCTCTCAAGTGTATACAGATGACCTTTAGACTTTTCAATCAAGTAGATTTTGGAATATTAAAAATATTAAGTCTTTGAATGAAAACTCACTTGAATAAAAAATATCTAAATCAATAACAAAAGCTTTTCTTAAGTGGTAATCTTATTAAAATGATTTAATAGATGCACATTTAAGATCAATCTCTTAACAAATATTCAAAAATCGATTTTGCAATGACAAGCTCTTTGAAAAATAAATATCAATTAGAAAATCGGTTTAGATGAAGAAACTCTATGAGAATAACTCTTAACAAGCAGTGTGATTTACCAAACCTCAATATCAAAAAGAAATCAAGATGTGTATATGAAATCCTTTTGTTTTTCTGAGTTGATTTGCCCAAGTTTGATGAGTATGAGCTAGAGTGCAGACAATCGTATAGCTATAAGCTCAAGTTTCTCAATTCTCTTTCAAAAGGATGTTCTCTTCTCTTCTTATTTCAAAAGTCTTGTTCTTGTTGATCTGAGATTCAGCACTAGGTTTAGATGTTCAATATATAGGTGCCTTACCCTTAGAATCAATCCTAACAGTTGGTTCAAGAATTAGCTCGGGTGTTCTCTCATTAAAAATTAGATTTTTAAACTTTCCCGCAAGTTCAGACGACTGAGGTCGAAGGCCCAGATGACTGAACTTCCTTAGAACTTCAAAAAATTAACCTGAACACAGGGTCAGACAACTGAAGGTAGGGTTCAGATGACTGAAGTTTGACTTTAGTCTTCTGAGGTGCTTCTGCCAGATTTTGTGTTTCACTATAAATTTTTTAGATGACTAAACTTAATCTTCAGTCTTCTGAAGAAATTCTTTAGACGACTAAACTTATCTTCGGTCTTCTAAAGTTGCAACTTCAAATGACTGAACACTGAGTTTGGTCTGCTGATGTACCCAATTCCTAGATTTTTCTTTTCAATTTAACAAATCTGCTTTCCTCTCTTTCTTGGCTCTTTTATAAAAATATTTTCTGGGGTTTTAAAAATATTTCTAAGTCCATAGATATCCCCTAATGATGTTTATGAAATGCATGAGTCCTAAGGTCATTCTAGATTAAGATTTGAGCCTCAAATTAAATCATATGAAAATGTAAATAGATTGGTTCTACGTACCCATTCCCATGACGTTCTTGAACTTGTTGCTTGCATCTTCATTCTTGTACTCTTTAAGTTCCATGGATTGTGCCAAGATATGTATGCTTTACTCTTCATGGCTTCCATGACTTGTTATCCTTCCGTGCATGCTTAATATAGTTCATGTTCACATTCTCAATGCACAAATCAAATACCATGTGATTTGTCATTATCAAAACCAAATTGGGCTCATAGAGTCAACATAAATTGTTGAGAAAAATAATTGATTTTGAAATTTGGTTATGTATTGAAGTATTGGATTTAAATACTAAATTGCTAAGTATCATAACTAAGTTTAATCTTCTGAAATAGATCATTCTATTAAAGAAAAATTGCAAAGTACTTAAGACGAATTTTTTAAGCTAATATTGTCTTTGATATTTATTAAAAAGAAAATCTGATCTGGAAGTTTTATCTATTGAAGTACTGAAAGTTGAAATGGGTAATATCATCTTTACATTACATTAATTGTTGGTTAATATAAGTAAGGTGATTGATAAGAATTGTGTTGATTAGTTGGATAGTGTGATTGTAATCAACTTAAATTGAAAAAAGGTTCTACTAGGCTAAAGTTTTGTAAAAAAAATTTTAAAACCCAATTCATCTCCCCCTCTTGGGAGTACATCTTTGTTCTCATTAATTAATAAAACTTTGAGGGTAGTGATCTCCTCCTTTCTGATGAACAAGCTACCTTTAAAAACAAGGTTAAGAAGCTCCCTTTAAACCAATGCACATAAATTCAAATTTCAATATAATTTTACAGTGTACATTTCAACATAAGAAATTCTCAATTTTATCAATAACACGGTCATCCTTTAGTGAAACTTACACTTATCGTCAAACAATCACAAACATCCCATTCATTATCATCCATGTTCAATTTCCATAATCATCTATCATTTATTATAATCAAAATTAATAATCAACATACGATTAATCCATTTCAAAATTTTATAATTATATTAAAAATAATTATAAATCAAAACATACATTGCATATATATATATATTCTAAAATCAAAACATATTATATTTTTCTTACTTCTCCCCTATTTTCATCCTCAAAACCAAAACTTTGAGGAGGAATTTAACAAATAAACCATAAGCTCAACATTTCAACCATGTTCAATATAATCGTATATTCAAATATTCAATAACATAAATTTTAGATTTATATTTAAATATGAATACGATATCCATGAGTAATCTTAAAATCAACACACACATCATATCATTATTATACTTTTACACTTATGTTTCTCATGTATCTCACGTTTCTTATATTTCTTACCCTTTATTATTATAAAAAGTAAAATTGTTGGGGTAAAGGCCAGGGGAGTTTTAAATAAAAATCATTCAAAATTTTCAATATCCACAATGATCAACAAAATTTAATATCCATAATATTATATTCATTATATAACATATGTGTATATACCATCTTTGTGCACCGATCCCAAAAAACTATATTAAGGTAGCCAACATATCCTAAGAAAGTGAGAGAGGACAAATAAGGGTGAAGAGCTACCTTCACTCTTTAGGGTGAAGAGATGCTTTTGCTCTTTAGAGCAATGGAGGCTCTACCTAAGAGGTAGCAATTAGGTGAGCAATTGGATCCACCTAGGTCACCCATAGAATGCACTCACAGGGGATGCCATGGATAGAATAGGTAAAATTAGGGAAAATAATTTGCCCAGTCTTAATACTAGACTGAGGAGTAGGATCCTAATCCATGTAAAGCCTCTATATAGAAAGGAATTATTGAAAGAAAACTATAGATGATCAAAGCCATAATAAGTGTGTGTATTAAAGAGGTCATTTTATAACAAGAAAGTGATTTGAATCTGCACTAATTTAGGCCAATTGTCAATAAATAAGATTAATTGGAAATAATTGTATCTTAGAATTGACTTGGGATGGGCATAACCAGTCTAAATCTTAATCATGTAAATATAGCTCTCAAATTATTCACATAATCTGACCAATACATTACTTTCAGCCCCTATGCCACCTTGTCCTCTTCCTTCTCTTCTTCACTCTCCTTATCCCCATCTCTCTCTTCCTTTCCTTACCTCTTCTAATATATTTCTAATAACATCCCTTGCTCTCTCCCTTTCTCAATTTCTACTATTTTATATCCTATTTTATCCTTATCTTGTAAGACACCATTTACTCGACCCAATATCTAATATTTCTAAGGGGGCGGTTTGAGTTCCCACACCAATTCCACACACTGAAAAAAGTTCCCAAATCCCATAATAGAAGCTATTTACTGAAAACAATATATATATCATAATATTTCTCCTTATCACTAATTTTTTTTCTCCCTTTTGGCATTTAAGATATTGTTGAAAAGTTCAAACAATAAAACCATATAATTTTTAACAAACATAACCAAGAGATAATCATATTATGTAAAGACCACCATATCTAGATGCAAACAATATATAATTTGCACAATTATCATATTAATGAATTGCCAAGGATAAACTTACATAAACATTATTATTCAAACATGTATATCTACAACGTGTAATCACTTAAAAACAATAAAAGACATCCAAAAGGAAAAAAAAAGCACAAGTTTCATCAAAATTAATTCCTTCGACTAGGATGAAACTTTGAGCAAGTAATTTCTAATTATATATGAACAATGGATGGACTTGATCCTAAAAAATGAAGTGCTTAACCAACCTATGAAATGAAATGATGGGTTTAGTTCAAACAACCACAAATTTGAGTCTAAAAAAAGTAGCTTGCATGAACATGGAGATTTTTGGAACAAATGATACTTATGGAAGAACTTGTCCAAGGAAGTTGATTAATCCATATTGAGTTAAGACTTAAAAATCTTTGTTGTAAGTTTTGGAGGTTTTCTTATAAGTGTTTTTCAAAGGTTAATACTTACTTTCTGTGATGAAGGGCAAAAGTATTTTCCTAATGCAATTAATGAAGGTCTCATACTACCTTAACCATTCTTTATCTATTTTGAAACCTTTTCTAAGCTAAAGACTATTTCACCGTTTTTTGAAACATTTCATCATTTTTTTAGCAATATGCATCATAAAATGATGCAAAGTTTGAAGAAAGAATGCAAAGAATAAAGGTTTTCACAAAAGCAACTTCTAAACATAAGCAAAGGCTAGCTCAAACAATGATAAGAATCACTAGGGTTAGCTCAAAACAATAATATATTTCTTCATAGAGTATGAGTTAAAAAGGACATCTCTATATTTTCCTAACATTTTATATGAAGAATGTTAGCAAAAGAGGGGTAGCTGTTGATAGTCATTTTTACCTCCCAAAATAGAAGTCCTTTTGAGTATATGAAAAGTGGAAGCAAATAAAAAGAGAAGTGGATAAGCTAGAAGTGGTTGACCAGTCGATTTGGGTGGTCAACTGGCCTTCTCTAAAACTAGTTGTCATCTAAAACCTACGGGCAGTTGACTAGCCCACTTGAAATTTGGATTTGCGAGTTGTTCTCATGTGACTGGCTGGAAGTTTTGGGCAAGACGTGCACCTTTGATGTTATGTGTCAACTGTTGGCCATGGCAATTGATGGTTGGTAGTTAACACCAAATTTAAATTTTAAAAGGTTTTTCTCTCCACTCCCAATAGGTTTATAAAAAGACACTATTGGGGATAGTTGAGCGCACGTCTAAGTAAAGGCAAAGTGAAGATTTTTGTGAAAAAGGGGTTTAAAAGAAGAGAAGAAAAATAGAAGGAAACTTCAATCCTTCAAATTGTTCAAAAGGATATTTGGGTGAAGATCCTTTATAGAGAAGCCTTTACTTGTCATATAGAGTGGCATTTCATTCAAAGGTCAGTACTTAACCCTTCCTCCAATGTAGTTTCTTTTTATTTTTCATGTATGTTTTGATCCTTAGAAGCTATTAGCTTTGGTGTATTCCTAAGAGGGGGAGTGAATTGGGTATTTAAAAATTAATCCCCTAGGTTCACCTAATCTAGCAAGCATTATTTCACAAACCTATGGTATTTCTATGTATTCACAATCCCAATCGAATATTTAAATGATAAACGTAAACATACAGGTGAAAAAAGTAAATTATGGAAAATAAAATCAACACCAAATATGTTATCAGGGTTCGGCCAAATGTGCCTACGTCCCCGCCTTGGCCCTACCAGCACAAGGATTCCATTACTGCTCACTTAATGGGTGGAGCGACATCGATTACAACCAGTTCAATTCAAGGGGTTGATTTCAACCAACACGCCTTACCAAGATGGCGCACCCAACTTTCCTAACAGGGTTTAAGCCAGTCCGGGACTATTTCATAGGACTAATCTCCCTCTTCAGGCCTACGCCTAGAATTCAATCAATGTGTATAAAATTTGTACACAAAAATGCTTCTTACACAAGCGATTATGTACCACTACGCACAATATAATCAATGCACCTCAATGATGTAAGAACTATACGCTCAATGCTCTACGTGTGCAATCAACACTTAGTATAGTGATTATCTCAAGTCAAGCACATTAGTGTTTATACAAGCTAAGCTTTGAAATTAGGCAATGATAAACTCTCAATCTTAGTTTAGGGTTTCAAAGATTCAAACTAATAGAAATCTAGAATATCTCCAAAAAAATTTTCTCAATAACAATGCACAATGAGATATTCAAATCTAAGTTTGTAAAATATTTTTGCACACAAAAAATTAGAGGCTAAGGTAACTTGCATTGACAATGCAAGAACCACAAGCCACTAAATCTTCCCACACAAGATTTATCAAATAAAATTGATGGGAGAACTTCAAGCTTTACTCTCAACAAAGATCAAACAATTAATATAGTAAATGAGAGTATGAGCAAATTAGAATAATGCACAAGGACACTAAATATACTCACAACACTTGAATGATCAAGGAAAATGAAGTTTTGAAGTGTGTAAGAGTATTATAGGCTAAAGAAGGATTTTTTGAATTTGAGAGAGTTTGACCCTAATCAATTTTGCTCATCCTTGCTAATTATGACAAATGAATAGGTATTTATAGGCAATGAAGGATTTTTGATCGTTGAGGACCCAATGGGAATAATTAAAAAAGTTTAAAACATGTTTACAAAAATTAACCCCATTTACCCCTCTAAAATAATCAGTAAAAATATTTTAACCCGCTAGGTTCAGGTGCCCAACCTGAGGTTTGGTTTCCCAAACATACTCAACCAAAAAAGTGCTTTTTCAAAGTTTGGGTGCCTGAGTCTGGGATCAGTTGGCTGAATAAAATACAAAATGTTTCTGTCTACGGTTCAGGTGCCCGAAGTTAAGTTCGGTAGCCCAAACTTGCTAATTCGGTCGCCCGAGGCATATTTGAACATAATGATCGGGTGCCTGGGTTGGGGACAAGGTCACAACTAGGGGTTCGGTTGCCCAAGGGCGATAGGGTCTTTCTTGGTTCGGTAGTCCGAACTCAAGTCAAAATGTTAATTTCCCAACAGTTCAGGGCCCTGAGGTGATTTGTTTACTTAGGGTTCGGTCACTCGACCTCTCTCAAAATTTTCAATTAAAGTCCAATTTTTCCTAATTTAATTCTCTTGATATTTTAAGTGATGTTGGGGACTTTCTTACGTGCAAGTGTTGTGACCTAGGATCTTTCTAAGGCTTTTTTAAGTACACCAAAAAACCTGGTGTCGGTCGACCGAATCCCTAAGGTCTCTAAGGTCTTGAGCTTTATAGTTCCTACATGCATGCAATGTAGATTATTATATACCTTTGTCCTATGTTACTATTACAGACCCGAATAAAGCAATAATATAAAGTACAATAATGAGAAAGCTTGAGGGTCTTTTTTTTCTTTAAGTCTTCATGTGCCATCAATTGATTTCGCCAATATGAACCTGCACACAAACTTGGAAAACATTAAATACAAAGAGTATTTGTCATTATCAAAACTGGGAATGACCCATAGGGTCAACAGAAGCATATATTATGGTATTTGTAAGTGATCTCTTTCACTTCTCTCATGTTTTTGTGATGCTTTATATATAGTTCTATAGTGTTTTCATTTTTCTTTGAGACATATATATAAGTATGCATTAAGAAAGTTCCAAAAATAGCACGAAATTATGCATTTTTAGCATATACGGTCGATCAGCCTACACAAATTTGAATAAGTAGTCGTTATGGCTACAAGCAATCAACCGACTCTCTAAATTTTTAGTAAGTAGTCGACCACCAATTCCCAAGTGGTGCAAAATTTGCACCTTTTTCCATTTTCTCTAGATTTTTCCTTACTTTGAATTCATACCATTTCCTATGTGTTGATCATTGTGTCTTGTGATGAACTTGCAAGGGTACATATGATTTTTTTCACAAAAAAAAAAATTCAAATTTTCATGAGATTAAACTTGATCATTCATGTTTCTATCAAAGCATTCAAAGGTTTCTTAAAGTGTTTTTTCACAAACCCTTAAGAGTCATATGCCTATGATAAGGCTTTTGGGTGTTCTCCAAGTCTTCAACAAGGATTTCAAGTCAGATTTATGATTCTCCTTCCAAAAATCAACAATAATTTAAAGTTCTTAACAAAATTAAAATTATTTCATGACAATCACCCATGAAGCACTTTGAGGATGAAAAAAAAATGATTTTGTTAAGTACAAACTTGTTTTTCAATCTCCATTTTATTGAGGGTCCATTGGAAAACTTAGTTCTTAATCAAGAGTATAATGTTTTCTCAATGAAGGTTTCAAGATATAATAAAATATTTCAAGTGTTTTTCAACAATGATTTTGTAAAATTATCATCCAAATGATTGTTTTTCAAAGTTGTTTTGAAAATGGTTTTTGAAGTATAGATGGCTTGATTCCTCTTTTGAATAGATATAGGCAATCTACTTTGGTAGATTCAACCATAACAAACAAACACACAAATCCCCTTGTATCTCTTATTTATTTGGTATGCATGTATATGCTTGTGTATGTTCTTTGTGTTTTTTGTTTTATTTTGATTTGGCATCAAAGTAGTAGAGCTTTCATGAGACCGAGACCTTTACATAAATCCTACAAAAGTCTTTTCAAAAGGAGTAAAGGTTTAGCATTTTCAAAATAAGATGTACACACAAACACACAAGGTAAGCATGGTACCATTCATGAGAATGGGTATTTTAGGGCGCTAACTCTTTAAATTCTTAAGAAAGGTAATTTTAAGTGTTATCTTCCCTGTACATAATTGTACTCCTGAACCTAATCTCTTTAAAAGGCTTTTTTTTATTTTTCATTTTCAAAAATAAAATAAAGTGGTGACCTTATTTTTTTAAAAGTAAAAAAGGCAAGTTAGATTAATTAATTAATGGTTTGGTAGTCTATACTTGTTTTGATTTCAAAATGGTCACCAAATGTTGGAAATCCAAATGGGTCCTTGAAACTCGATGTTGACACCTAACTTGAAAACTTGGTTTGAAACTTGGAGAATACCCAAAAATTGTATCATGGGTGTATGAATCCAAGGTTTGGGAGAAATATTTGAAGAAACCCTTGAACACCTTGAAAAAGCATCGATAAACATGTTTGATTCTCTTTAAAACTTGGTTTTTTTTGTAGAAGAAACCATAAAAACTATTGCAATATCAATATGGGACTTGACCAACTACACTTAGGTGAGTGTAAAAACTTAGAACAAGGCCAAATCTTGAAGAAAAGTATAGAAGAGGTGCAAATATATACCTCTCAAGATTTGATAGTTGACCACCTTCTGAAAAATTTAGAGTGTCGATCAACCATCTAGTAGCCTAATGGCTACTTTTTGAAAAACTCAAAAAGTTGATCAACTATCTGCATGGACCAGTTGATTGCCTATACTGAATTTCTCCTCTTTCATGCCAAATTTGACAATTTTCACATGCATATTTACATACATCTTAATCAAAGACACTTACACAACAAACTTAACTGATTTGCATTATAAAAATACAAAAGAAACAAAGTAGATCGCAATCAAAACCTAGAACATGCTTCTAGGGAATATATGTGTCATACTTGTATAAACATATGAAATGAAATAAGAGGAAGTGTGAGGCATTGGCCTTCTAATGTTTATTCAATCTTTATATCAAGTAAGGGCCACTTCTTATTCAAATCACTCCCCATAAACACTTTACAATCTTGAAGGAATGAGAATTTCTTTCTTTCTTTTTCCAAAGAAAAATGCCTTTTTGAACCCTTCCTAATTGACAAAATCCTCACCTTACCCTCCTTTGGACATGCCCTAATCTCTCCCCAACAGGATCCTTTATAGACCTCTTATGGAGTTGAGGGAAGCCTATTTTGAATTTGAATATTGAAAATTCAATTGAAAAGTTAACCACCGATAACTACCAACTATCAACTACCATTGTTAGCGGTTGATATATGGCATCAAAGAGGCATATGAAATGCCTAAAACATCTTGCCAATCATATTTTTACAACTCAAAAATTCAAATTTTGTCTAGACCAATTGGCCGCCTCTAAAGGCTAGTCAGCTACCTGTAGCTAGCACAACTATATTAAGAGGGAAGGTTGGTCAACTGCCCAAAGGAATCGATTGACCACCACCTTAAGCTTATTTTCCTTTTTTACTTTTTTATTTTCTTCAAATTTTAATATATTGAAAAGGGCTTTTATTTTGGAAGGTAGAAAATGACTATTGATAGTGTCCTTTCAAGATTCTAAAGGCGAGGATAACCTCTACAATGGCGGGGATTCAACTAATACTAAAAGGATTGATAATAAAAAAAACATGAAACAATTCTGAGTTTTAATTGATCAGTTAATTAAAATGGGTAATCATAGGCTAATCAAGTACCGTTCATTAGGATGACTATATAGGGGATGCTAATACCTTCTCCTTATATAAATGTACTCCCAAACTCTACTCTTCTAACGTAGTTCGAGACTACAAGTTTTCTTCACCTAAGTTTAGTTTAGCAACCAAGAAATCTATGACAGTTAAGTGATCTAATCACACCTACGAAATAATAAGTTGGTGCCATTTTTATTTTTATTTTTGAACTTTTAAAAGACCCTCAGTCTCAAACAACCACTCTCTCAATTGCCATCTAAGTCAAGACCCCAGTTTGGGACCTATTGATATTTATTTTTTAAAATTTTGAATCATCTATATTTTATTGTTGATTTGATGCACTTTTTTTTTAGTTATTATAGTGCCATGCAATATACTTTTGTTGGGTTGATCCCATTTCATCCTTTTGATCAATTATGGGTAATGTTGGTAGTGAAATCACTCTTTTTTAATCATCTCTCAATATCAATTCCTTCTTCCAAGAATATAACTACACATATTTTTCGTATTGTAGTGTAATAGATAGGATTGACAATAAAATTTGTATCTTTTGGACCTTTTTGTATAGGCAATAACGAAACAACTTATAATCCTATGATCCAACTTTCTTTCATGTGGATTTTAAAGCTTTCCTACAACTTTACAATCTTGAACATATAAATGGTTTAAACTTGGTTTTCTCCTACCCATAATTCAAATGAAGTGATAGAGTACTGCTTTACTAAGAACTTATTGAAAACATACATAGCTCTAGCAGCTTCATACTACAAAAAGTAAAGTAAAATAGAGTTGCTAATCATGCACTTTATCATCTCTGATAGGATATAATTGCACCTTCAATTACACAATTCTAGTGAGGCCTTCTTGATTTTGTATAATATGCTAGATAACACTATTTGTTTTTATAAATCTAGAAAAGAGACCTAAATTATGACTATTTTTGTCATATTTTCTATTATACTCACCAATTCTACTGGATCTCAAAACTTTTTTTGTTGACTTTTATTTTTTTTCTTTAAATATCTTCAATAAATTTAAAGCCTCAAAATTTTTCTTTAGTGGGTGATGAAGTATTTTTCACCACTTATGCAAGGAGTTAATTCTTGACAAATATATGTATGTATCATTTCAATTAAATCTCGACTTTTTATAGCACTTTTCTAGGTAAATTTTTAGTTTGCTTCTCTATAATGCAATTTATAAATGTACCCAAATTTGTGAAGACAATATCTTATAATACAATACTTGTTACTAGCATTTTTAGCCTTTCATTGTGACCCAACTATTACACTCCATCATAGAAGAGGCTTTACTATGTCTAGTTCCAACATTAATATTCATCTCAAGTGTAAGTATGAAGTAAGAAAAGAAAAGCTCAGGATTTTAATCTATTCAACTCATCACATAAAATGCTAGAATCAACAAAAACATCATTCTAATTATAGTTTTGGTTTGCAAAATGAAAAGAATAACCTTCGACATTAGGACAAGAAAATGCAAGTTAAATTTTGAGAAAAAGTGGCTCTATAGAATTTGCTAGGCAAGTCTAATGCCTATTTTGAATTAATGACAGGCGATGTGTTCCAACAACTAAAATTTTGGAAAGAAATTTGCTTCCATACTAATTATTTGTTTTCCATTGTTTGGGTTGTAAGGAATCCCCATATGGAATTATAAACATGAATTTGACACTAGTATCCAATGACTAAGTATTAGAACAAATGCTAATTATTTGTTTCATATATGAATGAAAAGAAATTACCTTCCTTTTCAAACCATTCTCTTTGTTTTTAACATTCCTTCTTATTTTGTCTCCACTCTCCCTTTATTTATTTGTTTATTTTTTGTTGTTGTTATTGTTGTTGTCACTATTATCATTAGTAGTAGTAGCAGTAGTAGTAGTAGTAGTAGTAGTAGTATCATCATCATCATCATCATCACTATTGTTAGAAATGGTGTATTCCCAAGATTCCTAGGTTAAGTTCAAATCCACAAGCAGTACATCGCAACCTATGGTCTTACTAAACATATTCCAATACCCACAGATAATTAAGGCATGTATGTAAAGCAATCAAGATAATATAAATAATTAAGCATACATGTGCGGAAATTAAAATGCGAAAAATAAAAAACTGACACAAAATTTGTTATCAAGGTTCAGCCATTCCTGCCTACGTCCTCGTCTCAAGCTCACAAGCAAGAGGATTCCACTATGTGCTCACTTAATGGGTGGAGCATCACAGATATAACACCCTCTCCTTATTGGGCAAGGGGACACCCTAGGTCACATTACAAGGCTGACTCCAACCTTTACAATCTCTCCTTCACAGAATGGAGTACCTAGTTCTTCTAACCGGATTTGAGCCAGTCCGGGACTTTCTTAACCGGGTCTAAGTCTATCTGGTGCGCGTGACATGCCAGTGCAATCCTTGTCCAACCACACATTGGTAATACAACAAACATAAATATTTTGTGCACAAATACAATGCTTCTAAGCTAAGCAAATGATGTACAACAATGAAGAACAATATGCACTCACATATGATATAAGTTAAAGCCCATGTGAGTAAGGGTATTTTTCTCAAAATGATTTTTCAACCTTGAAACTAATGTACATAATGATTACTCAAAGGTTTTGACCCCGATAAAAATCTCTCCATAAAATATTTTTCAAATGGTGTTCAAGGGAAACTAGGGTTTTTGGCTCAAAAATATTTTTGCAAGAAAACACACATAAGCCTTTGAATCTTGCAATGGATGTGCAAGATGTACAAGCCATAACAGGTTTTCCCAAAGAAAATATATGGAAAAGCTTTAAGAAATACTCTCAAAATGATTTTCAAACGTCTAGTATAAGTGAGAATGAAATGCTTAAAAAGATATGCCCAAAATGATAATTCTCTCTCCCAAAAGATTTGTTAAAAATAAAATAAAAGAGAGAGGGAGTATAAAATTTGGCCCCAAAAAGATTTTTGAAATAAAAGTGAATATGGAGGAACTTAAAATTAAGAAAAGGTTTAAGAGGATTTGAAAGTTAATCAAAGTTACTAATTAAGCAAATGAAAGGGGTATATATAGACTTTGGAAAAAATACGATCGTTGGGGATACACTTGGTATTTTTAAAATTGTTTAATCAAAAATTTAAATATTTTTAGTGCTTAAAATTACTGCAGCCTGAGAGGTTTGGTCAGTTGACCTTCAGCATCAATCGACCGAACACACACAACCATTTTGAATTTAGAAATAGATTCGGTTGGCTGTGGGAGATGACGGCTAAACCAAGGCGATTTGCCAAACCTTCATAGGTTTGGTTGCCCGGACTTAAGGCCGGTTTGCTAAGAGGACAAGTTTGGTCAACTGGCCAAGATTATATCGTGGAGGCTGGTTGCTTAAGGAATGTAGAAAGTCAAATTTTCAGAGGCTGGTCGACCATAGACACTACATTCAAAAACGGTCGATTGACCGAGCCAAGTCAAAGTTTGACTTCTGACCTTGTTC
Organism: Malania oleifera; assembly: GCF_029873635.1. Taxonomy (NCBI): domain Eukaryota; kingdom Viridiplantae; phylum Streptophyta; class Magnoliopsida; order Santalales; family Ximeniaceae; genus Malania; species Malania oleifera. Next base: position 71,339,347 of record NC_080419.1, on the reverse strand, counting down.
GGTCGACTAAGCATATTTGAATAGGGATGGTTTGATCGCCCGAGCTTGCCAAAATTACAAATTTTCCATCTGGGCGAGTTTAGTCAACTGAGGTGTTTTAACATATAAAGGGCCGGTCGATCGAGACATTTTTAATTAAGCCTGAAAATATAACATCGGTCAACCGAAGTCTTTGTAAGATTAATTTTTAGCCCTATTTTTTACCCTAACTGATTTAAACCTTTTTGTATGATTTTAGTTGTTTTAAAAAAAGGTATTCTGTGAAGAGTATTGGTCCTAGGGTCTATCTACGGTCATCACTGAGCTTTCATCCACATCATGTATGCGATGCATTATTACAAACCAAATGGAAAACAAAATGCACTTACAAATTTAAAATAAATGTCTTGTTCTTCTTCTTTGCTTTTCTGTCTTCCATGGAATGCTCCAAATGATGTGAGCTTTAAGACCTTCTGGCTTTCATTTTCCTTTGTCTTATATGCGTGCTAAATTAAACACCCGTTCAAGCACTTAACACATAGATAAGACACTTATGCTTTGTCAACATCAAAACAAGGATTGAACTCAAAAAGTCAACAATCACTATTATTGTTATTTATTATTTTACACAAGTAACAAATCCCTTTCTCATCATCCACATTACGTGATGCATGTCATTTCTTTTAGATGGTGATCACCTTTTATTTCTTTTAACTTGACTAGGCTTTTCCTCATTATGTCTCTAATACACCACATGGACTTAGTTTAATCCTTCTCTCTTTATTCTCTACTCTTCTCAACCACACAATGTTATAAGTTCGTTGATGATTTACTTATCGGTATATGTTGTAACTTATTCTAAATTGACTTGTTGTTTATGGTATGACTCTTATACTTCATGGGTTTATAAACAAAGGGAGAAAAAACATATGGATATGTTCTTGGTGCAGAGCAGTAGCAGGGACTTGTCAACAAGTGCCTTGTCCTTATTGACGAGGACATCCAGAGAACAAGAAAAACTCATAGTTTCTGAGATACCAAGAGTAGAAAAATGGGCTTGTCGATGAGTGGACAAACTAGTCGACGAGTGTCCTTTGTCTCGTCAATAAATCCCCTGTTCTCCTTGACGAGTAGTTCTGGGCTACGAGCAGTTTTTTGAATTTTGAATTTGAACGTTGGGGTGGTTGGGTAATTGGAGGGAAACCTCCGAGGAACTGTTATATATGTCATTCGGGGCGTATATTGACAGATAGAATGATCATTTATGAAGTGTATTGTGTACTTTAATATTTCCTTAGTGAAATTTTTGTGTCATTGATTCCGTGGATGTAGGATTTGCCGAATCACATAAATCTTGTTGTTGTGCTTGTTATTTCTTGGTTACTGGCTGTGATTGATTTGCTTGTTGCGTTTTTATTCCGCTGTGCATCCTTTATCCGATCATTATTCACAACATGACTGAATTAGTGAGGAAGGGAATTAAGGATAATTGCATCATAAAAGATTTTGAAAATTTATACATACGAAACTAAATTGTTCAATCAAGTTATTCATTTCCATTAAGTGGACACACCACTAAGCCCATCGTTTTACTTAATAGGCAAAGTTGCTACAAATGTATTTGCTAGTTCCTTGTTAGAAGCTTAAATTTGTTTCTCAACAAATGCCAAGTCATCACATAATTTTTAACCGGAGTGAAAATGATTTGTGAATACTCTTTGCAATCCTACTTTACATAATTATAAAGGTTGATATGCTAGAACACTCCCAACTCTTTTAGAGATTTATTTCATGAGCCAAACTTGTGTTAGTCAGGTTCATCAATATGGAGACATATATCCAAGTCTAAATATCTTTGTATGCACGATAAGTATATATTCATTTCAAGCAAGAAAATTGGAACCCTTCATCTATGAAATGTTAGAGATATGGCTTGAAAAGGAAGTTGGAGTAGTTACTAGAAAATGCACGTGCCACGAGTAACTAACAAAATTTAATATCATATTAATCATACTTATATTGAAAAATCCAATGCATCATCACATATATCCTTTGGGGTCAGATAATGACATGTCATTGATTTAAATCATAATATTTTATAAGATATGATGGAATGAACTTTGCAAATTGAGATGTTAACACCTTTGATACACACACATACACACTCACATATGGCTAAACCTTCTGTTTTTGTTTCTTCAAATTAAAGAAAAAAAAAACTAACTAATCAAACTTAAGTAATATACCAAATGAGGATTAGGGATCAAAACACTGCATCTCTTTTCAAAAATAGGAAAAAAATAAAAAAAATGTTAACTTTGTTATTGACATCCGTATCTTCATTAAATAAGAGGTTAAGACGGATAAGCTTGTTTATGAGTATCCATTATGATGTTAAAGCCTTTTGCTTCTTTGGTCCAATTGGACTGATATTATTTGAATTTTTCATTTTAGTGACTACCATTTCAAAACATATTGGTTGATTATTTAATAAGATACCTCTATAAGTGAAAAATAACTTTTATAAGTTCATAAAATAAACTTCAACCTTATACCTCTAATACTAATTGTTAAGAGATTATTTTGTGAACTAATGACTGATATTTGATGTAAAATATTCATATATCTCATGCCATTTCAATTAGGAAATGTTATTTCTAGAGGGAGCTTTCGAGTGGGCTTAATATACACGAGTGAACACCAACTAGACCCAAAAACATAAGTTATAATAGGTCTTGGGCTCAACTATGTATATAAGTATCCATCATCCACTATATTTTCCAATGTGAACAAACTCGCAAGTGGAATTCTCAATAATCTTTCCCTAATTTATAAGTTCCAACCACTCCCCATTGAAAGGAAAGTCATTACTTGTCATGCAACCAAATAGGAGCTATCACTCAACCATGGAAAAGTCCATGAAACCATAAAAGTCCACTCATTTATACATTAGGCATCTATAGGATCCATCACTCTTCTTCCATGGGTGTAAATCCACAAAAGCACATACATGAACACTCAAGCCCAATTTGAGCCACCTGCCTCATAGGAACGAGCCTAATTATCTAACAATTGCTCAAGTTGATGCCTTCGAAACAATCCCACTTCCCACCCCTTAACCATCTTTGGATCCATCCACCAGGTTTAGATAATCTTTATTGGCCTCAATCACATACTTGGTCTTCTAACTATTGGCATGTTAAGAGAATTAACTTTATACCTCGACTTTATGATTTTTGTCCCCCAAAGTTATGAGCCATCAACTCTCATACCAATTGTTGTTAGTTTTGCGGAAGTTGTTGTATGTGCTAGATATACATGGGTGAGTATCATTTTGACATAAAAGCTTAAGCTATTAGGTCTTGGGTCATACTTTCACTATATATTTCCAATGCACGATAAATTCATAAGTGGAACCCTCAATAGGAAATATGAGTTTTGACACAAATATCCATGTCCTCTTTACTTCTCTTCTTTGACAAGGTATTGAATATATATGGACATAGCTTATTCACTTTCATGTTTGTTTTACTAATAAAATCCTACCAAAGTGGTTAATAGAGACCAAGAATAATTTATATACTTGATTAAGCGACCTTGATGACCTTTTCCTTTTTTCCAAGATGAATGCACCTTTTAAACTCAAATAATTATTCTTAATTTATTTGATACATTCTCTTTAATGATACATTAATTAGTGAGACACATGGCATTAATGAATGAATCTTCCTTCTTTTAATGTATCTTTGAAGAGTAGACATAATGACCCCAAAAATTATATGCATGGAAATGTAAAAATAAATAAATAAATAAAATTAATTAATTAATTAATTAAAATAAATAAATAATTAAATAAACAAATTATTATTATTTAGATAATATAATATAATATATTAATATAATATCATATACATTATAATATATAATATATAAAAGTAAAGCTTCCTGAAGAAAAAGCTTCAAGAAGCATTTGATTTCAATTTCAGAGAAGCCACAGGGTCGGCCCCCTCAGCATCTCTATCCCTCCCTTTGTTCTCTCTCTCTCTCTCTCTCTCTCTCTCTCTTTGATTTTCTTATCAAACGGGCACTGATCAAAAATCAAAAAATACCACTAGACTGCATTCTCCGCCACCGATATATCTACCGGAGTGGATTTGTAATAAGAGCGACGTAGGCATATCTCCTGGGGTAAGGTAAATTATCACACTTACCTCAATTTTTCTTAAATCTTAAGCCCAATTGATGAACAAAAACTGCTAGAAGATTCGTGGGGAGATTATCTACAATCTAGCCAGAGTGGGTTTTTGAGTTGGAGTTATGGGGCACCAACCCTAAATCAGGGTAAGTTTAATAATTTAGGCTTTTATAGGCTATTTAGGGTATTCAAAACCTAGGAGAATTTTAGGGAAAGTTACTCTAGGGATTGTGATGAATAATATGATGAAATATGAGTGTCAGGGTTCTAGGGGTTTTAAATGTCGTGGGGTGTAGGTCAGGGTTTTATCGGGTTTTTTCAGGAATCAGGTAAGGGGATTAAGTTAAGTCAATAATTTTATGGAAATTGAATCAATTTAATTGTTATGTTTATATATATATATACACATATATTTATTTATTTATTTATATAAGAATTTAAAGGTTATTTTGAAAACCAATCTTTCGAAATGGATTTTACAAACTTAGGATATATGGTATGGTATTTTTGAATAAAATGAATGGTGGAAAGCTTGTTTGTTTATATGGTTATGTTAAAATGTGGAAATCGTGTGGCAGATGATTTAATTGGTATGGGTTGTTATACATCTGGATTTAGAATTTTGAGATACTGAACTATTTGTGAAATACTGAAATTGTTTGCGAAAATACTGGAACTGTTTATAAAATGCAGGAGTTTGAAATAACGGCCAAGGTCCGGGTATTGTTTGGTTGGCCCAGGGCCAGGATTATTATTTGATTGCTGAGGGTTGAGTTTTAATTAACGACTATATGCCGGGTTGTATTTTGTGGCTGGGGGCCGAGTTTTTTTTTCGAATAACAAAAAATATATGTGAATTGATGTTTTAAATGGCGATATCTATTATCTAAATTGCATGATATGCTTTAGGAACCCTGGGGACCAGTGTATTGTGAGCATGGTAGCATTGCCAGAGATTTCTTATGTGGCTGTGTGCGTCCACACCTGTGTTAAGAGGTGTAGGGTGGAATTGTCCAATTTGCCTACGTGAAGTGAATGTACCCCCTAGGGTAGGGGAGTCGGACTAGCAGTTAGAGCAGTATAGACCCGCGGTGTATGTTAACGGAGAGTGTAGATAACTATTGTGTAGGTGGATCCCCCAGGACAATAGTCCAACCTTTGGGCCACACAACTCGTGCCATGGGGGATGTAAATGGCATGTTTGTCACAGGGAGTGTCTTATATGCATATTTGTTCATTTATGTGAATACGAACAATTAACAAGATAATTTCGAGGGCTTGCTGAGAAAGGTGAGTGCCCTAGTAGCAGTAATGGTATGTGAGCAGAGGGAAGCTACTTGTATGGGTGGGTAATCTTCCCTATCCTCTGCTAAATGTGTGTGTGTAAAATAAGAATGATTTCATAAATGTGTTTATCTACTTAGTGAACTAGTTATTTCCTGTACATTAAATGCATGTTGGCCACACAGTGACAATAACTTAGTCTTTTCCTTATTGAGTTGTGCCTCACCCCAACTTTACGAACTATATTTTCAGGAAATCCTAGGGATCGGGTCTAGTATGCTAGAGGAGTCGGGTTAGTGGTTTAAATTTATGTAGGTGGTATGTATGGACATAGATTTTATTTTTGTATTGTTTTATGGGATGTAATTATGTGAAAATGGAGATTTGTGTATAAAAATAGTTAGAACTCTGGTAATATAATTTAAGGATTTTGTATTTTATTTCTGCTGCGTATATGTGTTTCATATATGAGGAATAAGGTATCAGGTACATAGACGTCTCAAAAGTAGCAACCCGCCCTATTTGGAGGGTCGGGGTGTTACAGGTGGTATCAGAGCCTAGGTTTGTTAGGTCCTACAAACTTTGATGGTTGATAATTACCACAGTATATGTTGAGATAGGATAAGGATTAGAGTGGGTATATTAGGTCGAGTTTTGGTCTGGAAGCTTATAGGCGGAATTCCTTTGACGATTTTCAATGTTTTTCTTAGAATGACAATTTCAGGAAAACCATGGTAAATTCATTGATTTTTTTGTTTCTAGGTTGAGAGACTTAAGCTCGTAAATTTAAGTTGGGACATTAGGGCAATCAAGTACGTGTGTGGAGTTAGTGTTATGTTGGAGAATGATATCTTGTCGGTTTTGTGACAGAACTAAGGGAATGAATCTTTAAACTGAGAATTCAAACGTATTAGTAGTTTCTTCATTTCATACTTGCTTCAATTATGATAAATGAGGAGTTTCTAAGTCAACTTCTATCCTATTTTCAGGATGGATTCTAGGGGAAATGACATCGTAGCTTGGGGGTGATAATCACGGGGATACTTCTAGTGAGGATGATGTTGATGCTTCAGCAGTGCTGCAAAGTATAGCACAGTAGGCTAGGAAGGGGAACTAGAGGGACTCTAGAGAGCAAGATCAGCCACTGGTTGGTCAAGGTTGCACTTTTTAGCAGTTTACTTAGACGAATCCACTAGTTTTTGTAGGGGGAGCAAACCCGGTTGTAGCCGAAGATTGGGTTCAAGAAATGGAGGAACTGTTTGGTGTGCTGGAGTGCACAGAGGAGTAGAAGGTGCAGTTTGCCACCTTTAAATTGGTAGGGGAATCGAAGAAGTGGTGGATATTGGTGAAGATGGTTGAGGAACAACGTCTAGGCCATACACTTATCACTTGGAGCCCTTTCAAGGAGGTTTTCTTCGACAAACACTTCCCTACTACCACCTGAGAGGTGAAGACTCAGGAGTTCCTGCATCTAACCTATGGATCCATGATTATACAGAAGTATGCATCCAAGTTCATGGAGCTATCTTGTTTGGCTCCTCATATGGTCCCAGATGAGCCAAGGAAAGATCGGATGTTTGAGAGAGGTCTGAGGTAGGGAATATGCGCAAAGGTGGTGGCATTGTTGACTTAGAGTTTCTCTGAGCTAGTGGACAGGGCCATGGCAGTTGAGGCCAATATTCAGGAGGAGGAGAGAGTTGTAAACTATAAGAAGAGGCCCTTTGCCCCTGGGGTTTCAGACCAGCACTAGTCAGGGCTTATAGTTGCGACCTGGTGATTTCTCAGGCCATCGACTGGATACGGGATCTCAAGCCCATTAGGGGCGTTCATAGTGTCTTATCTATTTCAAATGTCATAAGAGGCACTAGGGCAAGTGCAGGGGAGGACCAGCTTTCTGCTATCAGTGTGGTGGGGTTGAATATATGGCACGGGACTACTGCGCAACATTGAACTATCCACCTCCCGAGGAGGTAATCAAGCACCCCAAGGGGGTCACCAAAAGGGGAGTTGAGATTAAAGGATATCCTAGTAGTGAGGGATTTTCCTGATATATATTCCCCAAGGATTTTCTGGGATCACTACCTAATCGTGAGGTAGAGGTTACTATTGATCTAGTTCTAGGGACAACGCCGATTTCTAAAGCGCCATACAAAATGATACCGGCAGAAATAAAAGAGTTAAAGGACCAGTTATAAGAATTATTAGATAAGGGTTTATTAGGCCTAGCGTGTAACCCTGAGAAGCACCGATATTGTTTGTGCAAAAGAATTGTTTATTAAGGTATAATACCAATAGGGGGGTGAATTGGGTATTTTAAAAAATTCTTTGAACCTATTTATCACTTAAGCACTATTTTTATATTTAACAAATCAATTGCTAGGATTTATGACTGAATTAAATTTATTTTATCAATGAGTTCTTTTTACCTAATTAATTGCGTGTAAAGTATTTCAACATCCACATGCAATGCAAATAAAATAATGTAATGCGGAAAGTAAAGAGTTAAAGGAAGAGAGAAGACAAACGCAATTTTTAAGAGGTTCAGCCAACTCGGCCTACATTCTCGCCTTGAGCAACCCACTCAAGGATTTCACTAAAATCCCTGCTCCTTAAATTGAGACGGAACTTCTCTTACAATTCACTGCTTACGAGAGGTACAACTCCTTACTACTCTGCTTCTTATAAGAGGTACAACTTTCTCCTAATCCGCTGCTTACAATAGAAACAGCTTCCTCCTCGCACCAGGTTCACAAACCGAACCGTGAATACAATGAATCTATAAAACACTCAAAATTGCTTCCAAAAAAAGTTGGTGAGTACAATTCAAATTCTTAATACATTAACATATGATTAAACTTGAAGCTTAGAATGTATGAAATGATACAATTGTTTATGAATGATATGCTTCAACACACAAATCCCTTTTTATCAAAAACTCCCAAGTAAAGATATATTTGAAATGCTTTGGAGTATATTAGGGTTCTAGTTCACTTTGTAAAGATGCACAAATATATCTAATGTGAACTTATCAAGCTTTATCTTGAATATTATATTAATCAAAATCAAAAAGTTTTCTTTAAAATATTCAATCACGACAATATTTTTAATATGCAAGTACATATATACGATATGTATTCCAAAGATCAAAAACTAATGTAATCTATTTCAAAAAATATCCTTCAACAATATATATATTTATGAACTTCAAGGATATCTAATCAAGTGGATTCGTAATATTAAAAATATCAAGTCTTTGAATGGAAAAACTCACTTGAACCTAAAGTATTCAATCAATAGCTAAAGCTCTTTTCAAGTGATAATCTTATCAAAGTGAGTTAATATATGCTCTCTCAAGATCAACTTCTTGACCAATATTCAAAAGTAGATCTTACAATGATAAGCTCTATGAAAAATATATATATACTCTTGAATCAAAAAAAAATATTCAACTTATAGCTAAAACTTTCTCAAGTAATGATCTTGTCAAAAGCAATCTTTATAGGTATATGTACACTCAAGATCAATCTTTCTAACGATATTCAATAACAATTGATGAGATGAGAAACTCTTGAAAATATTAACTTGAATGACCAAAACTCAATACCAAGTTGCAATCTAGATGTATAAGAGAGATCCCTTTTGGTTTTCTGAGTTGATTTTCCCAAGGAAGATGAATATAGATTAGAGTGCAGGCAATCATATGGCAACACGCTCAAATTTCTCAATTCTCTTTCAAACAAAGTTCTCTTCTCTTCTCTTTTTGTTTTTCTCATCTTGGCTAACGGAGTAGGGTTTAGATATTAAGTATTAATAGTTTCTTACCCTTATAATTGATCTCAACCATTGGATCAATGAAATATCTCGCAATTCCTTTTAATAAAAATCTAATTTTTAAGTGTTCCTGTGAGTTCAGGCAACCGAAGAGGGGTTCAGGCTCCTAAAGTGGCTAGTTTAGGTGCCTGAAGTCCAAGTTCAGGCAACCGAAGTGCCTTGGCCTGATTCTGTGTTTCACCATTAAATATTGAGGCTACCGAACTTAATCTTCAGGCTTCTAAAGAAATTCTTCAGACAACTGAAGTTGAGTTCAGGCTACCGAAGTGCCCTTTTTCTCAATTTTTCCTTTCTAACTTAAAAATCTACTTTGTTTTCTTTCTTGGCTCTTTTATAAAAAAAATTTCCAAGGTTTTAATAATATTTCTAAGTCCCTGAATGTCCCCTAATTATGTTCATAAAATGCATGAGTCCTGAAAGCATTCTAAGGTATATGTTGAGCCTTAAATTAAATCATATGAAAATGTACATACATGAGATCTAAGTACCCATTCCCAAGATGATCTTGAACTTTGCCGCTTGCATCTTGATTCTCGTACTCTTCGAGTTCCATGGATCTTGCCAAGATATGTATGCTTTACTAGGCTTCCATGACTCGTTATTCTTCTGTGCATGCTTAATATGATGTTCACAAACTCAATGCACAGATCAAATACCAAGTGATTTGTCATTATCAAAACTGGATTGGACTCACAGAATTAACAATCTCCCCCTTTTTGATGATGACAAATACACAAGCAAAAAATATATAATGGGTTACGCCTAACAAGGCTCCCCCTCAATTAATGCATCAAATATTCAATGAATGACAATATGCGCATGTTCTTACACAAAGTGTTTGGCTTGAATCCAAATGAAATATGAAATATGCTCATAATGAATATGCTCATGATGTTTCAACCATGACATCAACAACTATTTCTCCCCCTTTGTATATCTCACCCTTTGCATAACATCAATTACAACTTTTACTCAATCTTCTTTGCTTCTGATTTGTTTTTATTATTTTTTCTCCCAATTTTTCTCCCCCTTTTGACATCAACAAAAAGGTGTATAATAATAAGACATAAATGGACATACCTTTATGTTCTTCTCCCCTTTGGAATCTTAAAGTTTTAATCTTGTTCAACCATTAGATTTTTAACAGACTTTACTTCTCCCCTTTTTACATCAACCATCCCCCTTGCTAATGCATAAGTTTCAACAATTATGTGAGGATACCAAATATTGATTGATGTGATACCAAATGTGGACTAATTTTATATCAAATGAGAACAAATGTTAATTGATTTGATACCAAATACAAATTAATGCGAAACTAAAAGTTGATTGATTTGATACCAAGTGATTACATCTTAAGTGAAGTTGCTCCCCCTGAATTATGTTATCTAATATAATTCTAGGCAACCATGTTTATTTTAGCTCAGAAAAAAGTATCTCTCATGTTTTATTCATTTAAGCTCATACACATAATAGCTTATGCAATTAAAAAATCTCTCCCGCTTTAGTGCTCATCCAAAAATTTACTCTAATACATATCTCTCACCTTTTGGATTTTCAAGGCAAATTTTGCTATGGATATTTGCTTTAGGTACATTCCAAAAAAAATTATGGCCAGAAAGACTAACCTTATAGATCCTAATTTTATCAATGCATTTCAAAACAAGGCCATGTGGTTAACTCAGGCAATTTTCGGCAAAGCAATATATTTTTCATTTTGCATATACAATAGAATCATCATAATTGAGTGCATGCTACAGAAAGTTCACTGCACATCTAAGCATAATGAGATAGGAAATCATTTCGAGATGATCCCCCTATGAATTTTAATACTTGTGTAGATGAAATGAAGTGCTTATACTTATCAAAGATTAATTTCACTACTAGTTCAAAGCCATATAAGCAATCATTGTAAAATATTTTAGACCAACTAAAGTGATACTATGATGCACATGACTTGTTTATTCTCTTTCTCTAGGAATGAAGCTTAACTTCCCTAAATATTTTCAATCATTCAATAAGTTTAGTTTAGTATAGTTTCAAAAATACAACATCATGTGGTTAACATATTGTATCAAATATGCACACAAGAATTTACACATATCATTCATGATTTGATACCAGATGTAAATACAAAATATGATACCAAATGAGATTATGCTTAGGTTTCAGAGTCATAGTATTTTCAAGGTAATTTGATCCCCTTCAGTTATGCACTTATCATATTCTTATGTCTTTTCCATATAATCATTCTTCAGCAATTTAGTCGAGTGTTCTAAGGTTTTGAATGATTTATACTTGACTTTACCTCTTTTAGCTTAGAAAACCGAAAAGTTATAAACCATTTTACTTCAGGGTCACAAGCCTATACTGCTTCTTTTCTTATGGATCTCAATGCACAGGTTTCCTAGTCATTTGCATTTTCATATAGATTGAAACCTATAGCATATAGCTTAGCCATTTGACACATTCAAATTCTTCTAATAGATTTGACTTGAATTTTGAGAGCTTGTGAAGTGAGATTTTGCAAATACTCTTAACAATGTAATTATCATTAATTTTGGAAGAATATTCATTGTGTGTGGACAATATTCAAAATATTTTCGTAGAAGTGAATATATCCAACTTCATAGACCAAAGAGCAAATTTTGGAGAATATCAACTTCTGAATACTGCTCTTTAGGTATTTCTGATTATCCAATCATTAGACGGTACCTTATAAGTATGTCTTTAATTTTAATCAAGGGTACAACCCTATAATGAATGAATCTTTACTGGATATGATCATGGTATGGTAAAGATTTCTTGTGGAGGATATTGCTTAATCACATATCAAACTTAGGAATTTTTATGTTTTAAGCACAAAAGGGAATATTTATTAAAAATATCTTGGTAAACACATTTATCCCTTAGAGAATTCCATTGATTTGATTATAACGATATATCCTCTGATAAGCACTTGAAAGATGTAGAGTTTATGATTTATTAGTGCTTATGGAAAGAATGATAACTAATTTAACCCTTTGAACCTCAAAAAATGAGTTTAGGATTAGATGATTTTTAATATATGATTTATTCCTAAAGCTCAGTATTATGCAATGGACATGATCTGCTTAACTTTGGATTTTAATATTTAAGCATGTGTTAAGCACTAAGAATTATTTGTTAAACAACAATACTTTAATCCATTTGGAAGTGGATTTATTCTTCAATGTTATGATTTATGTTGCTCATTACAAGGATATTAGGTTCCTGATATTTTAACAGTTAATCTCTCAACCTTCACTTTGAATACATCAAGATTTGCATGCTATCCAATATTTTAACATTTTACCCAATCATTATGATATAGAAGCATTAAATAATTAGATTGGATATCTTGCTTAAAGAATCATATTGATTTAACTTTCTCGTAGGATTCTTAGTATAATAATAGTGTAGCAGATGCACATACTAAGATTTACATTTTAAGCATATACTATTCCCAAGCCTATTAGTCCTCAAGACCCTCTTTTGGTTATGTGGCTGATTTCATTAAGATCTCAATCCTAAAGTCTGAAGAGGAGTTTTTGGGGTTTGTTTGGTGCTCATCTTTGTTTGACTTGCCAAACTTGTTTAAGCTTCACACCTTCCCTTTTAAATGGACAATCAAATTTAATGTGTCTTTTATTTTTACATAATATACATGTGGTGTGAGCATACGGACCATAGGAGGTACTAGCATAGAATTTTGACGTTTTAACAAAATACCCCATGTATAGTTTCTTTCTTCTCCTATTTTCAATTCCATTGTAACTTATACCTTCTTTTTCTAAGGTCATCTTTTGGGAACCTAAGAGCTTGTCAAAATTTTCTTTTCCCTTACTAAATGTGTGAATGATCTTAGCTTGATCCTCTATCTTTCTTTCTAGGTCTTGAATTTTTGAATTCTTTAAACCTCTGCAAATAGCTTGTAACTTTACCAATTCGTCAATCATTTTGTTTGCTTTTCATTCGAATTCATAAATTTTAAAATTTTTTGCATTATCACTCGAAATCTTAGATCTTAACTCTTTCAGCTCTTTTGCCATCATATCATTCTTGTTTTCTAATTTCATGATTTTCAAATCCTTTCTTTTTCAGCACTATGTTTTGATTCGAAATCTTTCAGTGATGCCTCATTCTTGGTTACTAATCTCTTAATCTCTAATTCCATTTCAATATTTTCTTTTTCCCAAGAAGTATGCAACTCTTGAAACTCTTCTAACTGTTTTGCTAAGTCTTTATTTTCACTTTCCAACATAATGTTCTTTTTGGTCATCTTTGTTAACATTTTATAAGCCTTAACAAATTCCTTTTGTAATTCCTCATAAGATGGCATGTTATAATTATCAGATTCATCATAATATTCACTGCCAGAACTATCACAAGATGTATCATAGTCATTGCATGAATCTTTTTGAGAGTTTGAATAAGAAATAGAATGAGTAGAGTGTACCTTTTCATCAACTAAGGCAACTAGGCCACAGTTTTCTACTACCTAATCATTTGAGTATGGATCTTCCCAAGTAAAGGACTTCTTTCCTTTGGTCTCTCCTTAGCACTTTGACATGACTTGATTTCATGAAAAACATTAATATCTAAACCAAGCAATAGAATATTCATAGCACCAAATTTTATTTGCATTAATTTCATGTCATTCTCATTCAGCTCATATTCAAATTTAGGAATTTCAACATTATCAACAATTTTCATAGGAAGGAACTAGGTTTCCTTGAGCAATTACTCTCCAAGTTCTCCAATCCATTGATTTGATAAAGATAGTCATTCTCTTTTTCCACTCGGTGAAATTTTCACCATAAAACATTGGAGTTCTTGCAGAGATTTGTTCCACACCAAATGGGGATACACCACAATAATCCAACGCGATCTTTTTACAAAATGACAATTACGTCTATGTACACCCTCTCTGCTACCAAAAGTTGGTTAAGGTGTAATCCCAAAAGGGGGGGATGAATTGGGTATTTAAAAAAATTCTTTGAACCTATTTACCACTTAATCCCTATTTGTATATTTAACAAATCAATTGCTGGGATTTATGACTGAATTAAATTTGTTTTATCAATGAGTTCCTTTTACCCAATTAATTGTGTGTAAAGTATTTTAACATCCACATGCAATGCAAATAATATAATGTAATGTGGAAAGTAAAGAGTTAAGGGAAGAGAGAAGACAAACACAATGTTTACGAGATTCAGCCAACTCGGCCTATGTCCTCGCCTTGAGCGACCCACTTAAGGATTTCACTAAAATCCTTGCTCCTTAAATTGGGACGGAGCTTCCCTTATAATCCTCTGCTTACAAGAGGTACAAATCCCTCCTACTCCGCTGCTTACAAGAGGTACAACTTCTTCCTAATCCGCTGCTTACAAGAGGTACAACTTCCTCCTCACACCCGGTTCACAAACCGAACCGTGAATACAATGAATCTGTAAAACACTTAAAATTGCTTCCAATAAAAGCTAGTGAGTACAATTCAAATTCTTAATACATTGATATATGATTAAGCTTGAAGTTCAGAATGTATGAAACGATATAATCATTTATGAATGATATGCAACACACAAATCTCTTTTTATCAAAAACTCCCAAGTAAAGATATATTTGAAACGCTTTGGAGTATATTAGGGTTCTAGTTCACTTTGTAAAGATGCGCAAATATATCTAATGTGAATTTATCAAAAACTTTATCTTGAATACTATATTAATCAAAATCAAAAAAGCTTTCTTTAAAATATTCAATCACAAAAAAGTCTTTGTAATATGCAAGTATATATATATACGATATGTATTCCAAAGATAAAAAAATAATGTAATCTATTTCAAAAAATATCCTTCAACAGTATATATATTTATGAACTTCAAGGATATCTAATCAAGAGGATTTGTATTATTAAAAATATCAAGTCTTTGAATGGAAAAACTCACTTGAACCTAAAGTATTCAATCAATAGCTAAAGCTCTTTTCAAGTGATAGTCTTATCAAAGTGATTTAATATATGCGCTCTTAAGATCAACTTCTTAACCAATATTCAAAAGTAGATCTTACATTGATAAGCTCTATGAAAAAATATATATATATACTTTAGAATAAAAAAAAATATATCCAACTTATAGCTGAAACTTTCTCAAGTAATGATCTTGTCAAAAGCAATCTTTATATGAATATGCACACTCAAGATCAATCTTTCTAACAATATTCAATAACAATTGATGAGATGAGAAACTCTTGAAAATATTAACTTGAATGACCAAACCTCAATACCAAGTTGCAATCAAGTATAAGAGAGATCCCTTTTGGTTTTCTGAGTTAATTTGCCCAAGGAAGATGAATATAGATAGGAGTGCAGGCATTGGTATGGCAATACGCTCAGATTTCTTAATTCTCTTTCAAACAAAGTT
This sequence comes from Malania oleifera, assembly GCF_029873635.1. Classification (NCBI taxonomy): domain Eukaryota; kingdom Viridiplantae; phylum Streptophyta; class Magnoliopsida; order Santalales; family Ximeniaceae; genus Malania; species Malania oleifera. The sequence continues at coordinate 71,323,617 of NC_080419.1, read as the reverse complement.
CTTTTCTCTTCTCTTTTCGTTTGGCTCATCTTGGCTAACGTACTAGGGTTTAGATATTCAGTATTTATAGTGTCTTACCCTTAAAATTGATCTCAACCGTTGGATCAATGAAATATCTTGCGAGTCCTTTTAATAAAAATCTAATTTTTAAGTGTTCCTGCGAGTTCAGGCAACCGAAGTGAGGTTTAGGCTCCTAAAGTGGCAAGTTCAGGCACCTAAAGTCCAAGTTCAAGCAACCGAAGTGCCTCGGCCTGATTTTGTGTTTCACCATTAAATCTTCAGGCTACCGAACTTAATCTTCAGGCGACTGAAGTTGAGTTCTGGCTACCGAAGGGCCCTTTTCTCAATTTTTCCTTTCTAACTTAAAAATCTACTTTGTTTTCTTTCTTGGCTCTTTTATAAAAAAATTTTCCAAGGTTTTAATAATATTTCTAAGTCCATGAATGTCCCCTAATGATGTTCATGAAATGCATGAGTCCTAAAAATATTCTAAGGTATATGTTGAGCCTCAAATTAAATCATATAAAAATGTAAATACATGAGATCTAAGTACCCATTCCTAAGATGATCTTGAACTTTGCCGCTTGCATCTTAATTCTCGTACTCTTCGAGTTCCATGGATCTTGCCAAGATATGTATGCTTTACTTTTAGGCTTCCATGACTCGTTATTCTTCTATGCATGCTTAATATGGTTCATGTTCACAAACTCAATGCACAAATCAAATACCAAGTGATTTGTCATTATCAAAACCGGATTGGACTCGTAGAGTCAACAAGAAAGATGGGTTGATCAGAATGTGCATCGACTACATATTTTAATATTTCCATAAGTTAAATAACATAGTGGGGACAGTTTAATCCTAAAATTAAGATGCCCATAAGAATATAAGATACTAAGTGAACAACAATTGGACTCCTATGTTTTGGGGAAATTCTTTATTCCTTAGGAAGTTGTGTTATCGGCATAATCTATAAACAAACATGAGAATAAGATGTCATGGGCATCACATTGTCAAGTATTCTGAAAGATCCTATGAACCAAATAACACCTAACTGAATGATCTTTAGCAACTTACCTAAAAGAAAAATCATAATGATACTTGGACCTTTAGCAATTTGTTATCTAGAAGAAAAACGATACATACTAGGACTTGGAGCTTTATCTTTTTGCTTTATCATATATGAATCCTACTTGGAAATGGGGCACTAATTAACCACTTGGGCATCAGCTCGGTTGGGATTTGATTCATATACAGCTTAATGTGAAATCTTCTGCTGTGATCTACAATTGATTATAGATTTTGAAGCCATCTTTAGAATTTGATCCTTTTACCGTTAGCAATTCTCTAGTACAAATAAATGTCACCTTTTCCTTCTTGGTCTATTTCACATAAGATTCATGCTACCAGATAATGTCCAATCACTGATCATAGTTGACTAAATAACTTCATTAGTGCTGTTTTATGTACCAAAAACCAAGAGACATGTTTATTGGATATTTGTCCAATCACTGGAGCAAGATCAGGATAGGCTTGAGTCAGTATACCAGGGCTTGGAATTGCCATAATTGCAATCATTGTTTTTCATTGAGGATATTTTTCAACTATATTTTGATATTCAATGTTTGCCAACATAGGCTAGAAGTGGAATCTTAAAACTGTTGGAAGTAAGAAAGATCCAAGAACCCATTTGGTAAGAAAATGATACCTTACCTTGATTTAAAAGTGTAAGCCTATACATTAGTTTGGCATCAAAAAAGAATTGGGTAATTAGAAGTACAAGGAATGTTTAGAAGCTTATATAATTTTTACTTAAACAAATCACAAGTTATGATGAGAGTTTGAAGTGTCTTTTATACATTTGTTCTAATAAGCTAATGATTACGCATTATGATCTAAGATGTCCTAGCAGGTATGGTCCTTGATGAGTATGAGTCATCATTGTAAGTTTTTTGTTTAAAGTTGAGGCTAACCATTGGTGATTATTTATTGATCATACACCTAGTTGATTGTTTTCAAAATAAAATAGTATTCAGAGATTCAAATGGAGTGAGGGTGTTCTTTCTAACTAACAAGCTCTTATATTTGACATCTTGAATTCTTGTGAAAGGAAAGGATGTGGGCACATTTCTGGGGTTGTAACAGTAATGAAAAAAATATATACAAGTTAATAAATCCCAAACTTCTTTACCCATAGGTGATGAATTTTTAGATATTCTTCCCAAATAATTTATCAATGTTACTTCCAAAAGGATATTGAAGTTAATATTGATTTGGTGTTAGGAATGGAGTCTATGTCAACTACTTCATATAGAATGACATTAACTGAATTAAGGAAACTTAGGGTGCAACTAGAAGTTTTCCTTAACAAGGAATTTGCTCGACCTAGTATATCATCGTAGGTTGCACCTATGTTATTCACTAAGAAACATAATGGGGCCTTGAGACTATGCATTAATCATTGGAAGTTGAATCACATTACATTAAGAATTGGTATTGATTTCCAGGGATGGGTGGATTAATTAATTAATTGGTAAAATCCCAATTTTTGAAAATTAATTTGCAATCTAATTATCACTAATCAAGAATTGGAAATTTCACACCCCAAAGATAGAATATTTAGTACATAGTAAGGTTGCTATAGGTTTCTGTTGTTACCAATTGGGGTTACCAAGATACCTTGCATTTTCATAGATATAATGAATCAAGTTATTCAACCATTTCTGGATCAATTCATTATAATTTTATAAATTATTTTTGGGATACTCAAAGACTAAAGAAGAGCATAAACAACATTTGTGGTTAATTTTACAAACATTACGAGAGCATGAGTTGTATGCTCAACAAGAAATGTGGGTTCTAGACAACTAATATAAAATTTTTGTGTCATATCATAATTAAAGGATAATTGTCTATTAATTCTTCTAAGGTTATAACGGGGTTAAATCTTTGGAAGAGCGGAGATGGAAATTGAAGTTGTTGAGTGATGGTGCTGAAACAAGGTGTATTAGGACGAAATGTATAATCTATTGATTTATGTTAGTTACTAGTTCTAATAGAGTAGTTTTAAAGATTAGCTCAAAACTTGCTTGGTTAATGATGGATTTTACTTGAGGTTGTATTCAATAAATTTCGAGAACGAAATTTTTGTAAGGAGAGGAGAATGTAATGATTCCAAAAATTGTATGCATGGAAATGGAAAAAAGAAAATAATAATAACAAATAATTAATTAATTATTATTATTTAAATAATATAATATAATATATTAATATAATATAATATAAATTATAATATATAATATACAAAAGTAAACCTTCCTGAAGCTTTTGCTTTAGGAAGCATTTGATTTCAATTTTAGAGAAGCCGCAAGCACAAGCCCGCTAGCATCTCTCTCCCTCTCTTCTCTTTCTCTCTCTCTCTCTCTCTCTCTCTCTCTCTCTCTCTCTCTCTCTCTCTCTCTCTCTCTCTCTCTCTCTCTCCGATGTTCCGGCCAAACAGGCGCCGATCGAAAATTAGAAAATAATGCTGGACTTCATTCACTGCCACCAACATATCTGCCGAAGCATATTTGTCGTAGGAGCAGCGGCATAGGTATATCTCCTGGGGTAATGTAAATTCTCACACTTACCTCAATTTTTCTTAAATCTTAAACCCAATTGGTGAACAGAAACTGGTAGGAGATTCGTGGGGAGATCCTCTACAATCTAACTGAAGCAGGTTTTCAAGTTAGAGCTTCGGGGCACCAATCCTAACTCGGGGTAAGTTTAATAATTTAGGCTTTTATAGGCTATTTAGAGTATTCAGAATTTAGGAGAATTTTAGGGAAAGTTACTCTAGGGATTGTGATGAATAATATGGTAAAATTTAAATTTCAAAGTTCTAGGGGTTTTGAATGTCGTGGGGCGTAGGTCGGGGTTTTATCATGATTTTTCAGGAATCAGGTAAGGGGATTAAGTTAAGTCAGTAATTTTATGAAAATTGAATCAATTTAATTGTTATGTTTAAATATATATATATATATATATACATATATTTATTTATTTATTTAAGAATTTAAAAGTTATTTTGAAAACCAATCGTTCGAAATGGATTTTACAAATTTAGGATATATGGTATGGTATTTTTGAATAAAATAAACAGTGGAAAACTTGTTTGTTTATACGGTTATGTTAAAATATGGAAATCGTGTGGCAGATGATTTAATTGGTATGGGTTATTATATATCTAGATTTGGAATTTTGAAATACTGAAATGTTTATGAAATACTAAAATGGTTTCGAAAATACTGGAACTGTTTATAAAGTGCAGAAGTTTGAAATAACAACCAGTGGTCGGGTATTGTTTAGTTGGCCAAGGGCCAGGATATTTATTTGACAGCCGAGGGCCAAGTTTTAATTAACGGCTATACGTTGGGTTGTATTTTGTGGCCGAGGGCTGGTTGTTTTTTGGAATAACAGGAAATATATGTGAATTGATATTTTATGTGAATTGATATTTTAAATTATGATTTCTATTATCTAAATTGCATGATATGTTTTAGGAACCTTGGGGACCAGTATATTGTGAGCACGGTACCATTGTTAGGGATTTGTTATGTGGTCGTGCGCCCCCACACCTGTGCTGAGAGGTGTAGGGTGACCTTATTCAATTTGCCTGCGTGAGGTGAATGTACCCTTGGGTGAGGGCAATCAGACTATTAGTTGGAGCTATATAGACCCGCAGAATATATTAGCGGAGAGTACAAATGATTATTGTCCGAGTGGATCCCACAGGACAATAGTCCAGCCTTCGGGCCGCACAATTCATGCCATGGGGGAAGTAAATGACGTGTTTGTCACAGGGAGTGTCTTATATGCATATTTGTTCATTTAAGTGAATATTAATAATTAATAAGATAATTTCGAGAGCTTGTTGAGAAAGGTGAGTGCCCTAGTAGCAGTATTTGTATGATAGTTGAGGGAAGCTACTTGTATGGGCAGGTAATCTTCCCTATCCTCGGCTAATTGTGTGTGTGAGGGTAAAATAAGAATGATTTCCCAAATGTGTTTATCTACTTGGTGAACTTGTTATCTTCTGTACACTAATGCATGTTGGCCACATACTGACATTAACTTAGTCTTTCCCTTACTAAGTGTGTCTCACCCATACTTTACAAACTATCTTTTCAGGAAATCCTAGGGTTCGGGTCTAACAAGCTAGAGGATCCGGGCTAGTGGTTTAAATTTATGTAGGTTGTATGTATGGACAAAGATTTTATTTTTGTATAGTTTTATGGGATGTAATTATGGGAAAATAGATATATTTGTGTATAAAGATAGTTAGTACTCTTGTAATATAATTTGAGGATTTTGTATTTTATTTCTGCTATGTATATGTGTTTCATATATGAGGAATAAGGTATCAGGTACACAGACATCACTAAAGTAGCACCCGAGGCCCCAAGTAGCGGGTCAAGGCGTTATAGTATACATATTTATACATGTATTTAAATATGCGTGACTTTAATCAATTGTGTTTTATGTATTTAAGGAAAAAAATGCTTAATCATTGTGTTTTATGTATCGAGGGAACAAAATGCTTGACTTTAGTCAATAACGTACATATTGTAAATTCATGAACCTAGATATAATAAATATACAAGTTTAGTAAAGTAATGAATGCACGAGTTTGGTGTTGCCAGCATTGCCTTTTATGACTTTGCCAAATTTTTCTTCAACTTTAAATACACTATTTAAAACAGGAATATTGAACGACAGTGTTTTATTAACAAAAATTACTAAAGAGTTAAAGTTGAAAAGGGTGAGCTCAAAAGTGCACTCATAATAGGATAAAAATTTATGGAAAAACTGTACATGTGGCACCTACAACCATAGAATTTAAGTTATTAATAAATTAAAAGTTACTTAATAGTCAACATCTTTTTAGTATTAGTCAAAAGACTTAGATAAAGGAAATGTGTAAAAATGAATTGAGCAAGGTAAACAAAGTAAAGGGAAGTAGAGATTCAATGAATGTACTTATTTTATTTTAGGACTACAATTCATTGTATTATTTATCATTTATCCTTATTTATGTTATACTTTTAAATAAATTTTTATATAAGATATGGATATTAAGACTTTGATTGGAACAAGGATTTTGTTTGACAAAAAAAAAGTATATGTAAACTATTATTGAAAAAAAAATTAATATGATTAGAAATTTTTAAAAATTTTAATTATGAAAAAAATTATTTTTTATTCATGAATTTGTTTCATATTTGATTTCTTTCTCATTTTAAAGAGATTTGCTTCATTTTTTTTTTTTATTTCTTTCTATAATATTTTCAAAATTTCAAATAATACTTAAATGATTTTTAATTACTAAAAAATTAAAACTAAGTGAAAATATTTTTCTCTATATCCGTCAAAAATTGCACATATAAGATTGAAGAATTTCCAGATAAATAACTTTGGCAAAATTTTAGGTTGAAACTAAAGTCAAGTAGTCATTGATTTACTTCATTCACTAAAGCAAAGAGACAATTCATTGAATCCAATTTCTATTTTATAATATAAATTACAACTATTGTAGTACAATTAGAAGACTAATTGTGAAAAATAACAAAAGGCAAAAAGATTTTTGCAAGATTTTCATTTTCTTATTGCACTTTTGTTCATTGCCGGAAACAAACAACTTTTGGGTAAAATTGATATTTCAAAAATGATATAATTTACTTTTTAAAAGATTTATCATACTTGAATTAAACAGACTCTCCTCCCATATATCTTTTGATCTATCTAAAAAAAAAAAAATTGGACGTATAATCTCAAATATGAATTAACAAATATTAGATTGCTTTCTCCTATACTTTTTATTTTTGAAAAATTTAAAATATTCTAAAACTAAAATGATTTATCAATATTTTAAGAATTTATATTTTTTGTCCACTAAACATTCATTGAACCTGAAAATATTGTGTGTGGAGAATATTTAAGAAGACATTGTAATAATGTGAATACTTAAATGGGGCAGTATTCCTTTTCCTTTTTTTTCTTTTTTTGGGTCTATTAGAAGCAACACATTCTTTTTTTTTTTTTTGGTCAAAGAGTATGAGATGTAGCTAATCTCTCAAAAAATTTTCAATGATGATGTGTAAAATATTAGCAATAAGGAGACCAATTGGTTCTTAAATGTATGACTTGAGCTAATTAAGAAGGGGTCTAAAGATGGTTCGTAACCCCAAAATAGGTTGAAGAAAATAAAGGCAAATAACTTTTATAAGTCCCTTTGAGTTAAGAGTACCTGGTATTAATATTAGGAGGGTCTCTACTACAATGAAAGGGGCTACAAAGAGGAGATAAAGTATCTCACAATTACTCTCTCTATATTGTTGCCCATTTTTTCATACTCTTTTGATCCTGACTTGAGCAACAGAGAAGGTCCTAAAAGACCACTTGGGGTCTCCCAAGTTTCATTTACTATGGACACAAAGATCAAATTCGATTTTTAGTGCTACTAGTTTAGCACCATTTGCAAGAAGTTTTCTTCTCTTGTGATGATCCATGTAACTAGGGAAAATAAAGGAAGTAGGGGACACCTCGATTGGACCCCCAAACTTTTGATGGCAAAAGTTTGGCACCCACTATTGGGTAGGCAGAAGCGCTATAGGCATAATATCATAACGACCTCAAGTAGTCCAAAACCAAAAAGAAGGGGTGGGGTTGGAATCAACCATAAATTGGAAGTCTCGGCTCCAAGCTTGAAGAGACTAGATAATCAAGGACCTCAAATAGTGGTAGATTTATCAATTATGATCTGGGGGGGGGGGGGGGCAATATATGTACCTATTCCCTATAATGGTATTACTTGTTATGAAAACCATAAGGTTTTAATGGCTATCACCCCTTCGTTTATCCACCCAAATAAATGCTTTGCTATCCTTATTGCCCTATAAAAAGGCACCCTCCCCCTCACATTTGGAACACACACATTGCATGCTTGTATACAAACTTGCATACTTGAAGTAGGATATATAGAAAGGAGGAGAGATCAAGAAAAGAGAGATATCTTGTACAAGGCCGAAGATATTTTGTTTAAGGTTAGTTCCAAATGATCTTGTAATTTCTCCTGAGATAGTGAAGTTTTTTACCCATCCACCCATGGAGTAGACATAGCCAAACCACGTAAATTTCTTTCTCATCTCTATTTATTTTCCTGCATATTTATAACATATTGTCAGCACAAGACTCTAACTATCTAAGATATTTCTTTAAATCTTATTTAATTTATTTTTTGTAACTTTAACTCCATGGCTGTATAATAATCTCCAAAAGTCAATATGTCTTTTAAAGTTTAAAGAGTATCAATCTCTAGAAAAGATGGTAAGATAGTCCTCCTAAAGAGGCTATATATTTAAAATATTTCGTGTATATATTTTATCTCTCGAAAAGATAGACCTCCTGAAAAGGCTATGTATCTAATCTCCAGAAGAGATGATAAATATTTACCTCCTGAGGAGGGTATATTTTTAACCTCCTGAAGAGATGTTAAATTCGACCTCCTGAAAAGGTGAAACGTTTATCCTCTAGATGAGGTAGTATATATTTAACCTCCGAAAGAAGTGGTAAATTATTACCCAATTTAATATTGTAAATTGGAATCATACTCCTAAAGAGTACAAATTGAGAAAAATAATATAATGTTCCTGAAGAAACATATAAGTACTCTGGAAGGGTAGAAATAATATTATATTATTATCTCAATTTTACTTCAGTTTTTTACATTTTGTTTTCTAAATTATCTTGTTATTGTTAATTTATTCATATGTCGGACCTAAGCAAAGTTGAATTTGTTGCCCTTGGCATCAAAGGTAACAATTATTTATCATGGTTTCTTGATGTCGACATGCATCTAATTGCAGTGAACTTGGAAAACACTATTTTAGATGAAAATACCGCATCTCTGGCAAATCACACAAAAGTTATGATCTTCCCCTATCATCATTTAGATGAAGAATTAAAAACTGAATACCTCACTGTTAAAGACTCAATTATCCTATTGAAAAATATAAATGATAGATTTGACCACCAAAAAACTTTGATTTTGCTAAAAGCTTGATATAAATGGTTGCACCTAAGGTTGCCTTACTTTAAAACAATCAGCGAATATAACTCAACTTTGCATAAGATTAGCTCGAAGTTAAAATTATGTAGTGAAAATATTACAAATGAAAACGTGCTAGAAAAAACTTTTACTACTTCACATCCCACTAATGTTCTCTTGGAACGGCAATATAAGGAGAGGAAATTTACTAAATTTTCTAAACTTATATCATGTCTTCTTTTTGTTAAGAAAAATAATGAGTTTTTGATGAAAAGTCACCAAACTCATCCAACTAGTTCGACCTTATTCCCTAAAGTGAATATAAATACATCACGTGGTCAAGGACAACGTCATAGGTATAGTCGTGGTTGTGATCTATTGAGGATGCAACTCATACTTAGAGCGGATCACATCTGCTGGAGAAAGCTATGTGAAGCGAGGTACCATTGCAAGAAAAGAAGTTTCAAGCAATACGCAGAAGGACCTTGGCTCAGCACAAAATCATCGACGATTTGGTCAAACCGTTGATGGTTTCCGTTAACACAATTCATGTATTTTGAATTTAGGGGCTTGTAGATTGGGCTTATCTGGGGCTTTTACCTCTAGGGGATCACTATAAATGTAGTTTAGTTGTACTAGAACTCTTCTATAGGCATTAGATTGTTATATAAACAATATTGTAACCCGAAAGTGTAAGCTTTGACATTGATCATAGTGAAAATCCAAGTGCTGCTCTCGTAAACGTAGGCTATTACCGAACCACATAAATCTTATGCTTTCTAGTTGTGTTTTTTACTCTTCTTATTATTGTTTGATTGCTTCTTGAGTATATTTCATCATTGAGTGTTTGCATTAGTGGTTGTTGGTTTGTTCGTAATTGATTGTGTGCTTCTACCGCATGTGTTCATATTGAATGGGAACTAGAATTCAACTTGAAATGGGAACTAGAATCAACAAGGGGTATCAAATCTATTGATTCTACAATGGTTGGGGTCTCTTCAATTAAGTTTGATGGAACTAATAATTTCGGGCTTTGGCAACGAAGGGTGAAAGACTTGATAGTGCAACAATGGATGGCGAAGGCGTTATATGGAAAGAAGTCGGATGACATGAATGATGAAAGTTGGAAGGAGCTTTAAGCAAATGTGGTTTCCATGATCAAGTTATGTCTTGCCAATGAAGTGTTGCATCACGTCATGGATGAGGATTCTCCGGCATCAATTTGGCGAAAACTGGAAAACCAATATATGTCTAAGGGTTCTTCAAAATCTTTGAATGTAGTTGAAGAAGGGGACTCAAGGAGCAGTGATGGTGGATGCTTACTGTTTCATCAAGTTCAGAATGCCTCATGGGTTATAGGATCCTACACTTGGGATGTTCTTTTCACATGACACCCAACAAATTCTAATTCACCACTTACATATTGGTGAGTCCTGGTTCCATTCTAATAGGAAATGGCGTGGTTTGCAAATTTATAAGAATGAGGGATATCGGGATCAAGATGTACGACGATGTGGTAAGGACGTTATGTAGGGTAAGGTGTAATGACCTGATTTTTCATGCCATTTTGTTTATTTATTTTTGTATATATTTTGTAAAATTTCACTGCTTTGATACCCTATAATATAATCCACAACATCATCACGGTCCAACTAGGGATCGTGGAACCTGTATATCCTTATTCTACCTATGCAGCGGAATGCAAAAATTCATTTACACAATACCAGATGTTAGTATTTCCTCAAAATATATATACAAAATTATTAGCTTTGGTGCAATCCCAATAGGGGGGTGAATTGGAATTTTAAAAAATTATCACCTAGGTCAACCGGTTTAACAATAGTATTGCACAACCTAGGGTCAGTCTATGCAATCAATAAATAAATATACACGTGCAGTAAAATAAAGTGTGGAAAAGTAACCAATACACCCAATATGTTATTCGGGGTTCGGCTAATTCTGCCTACGTCCCCGCCTTGGCACACTCGCACAAGGATTACACTATAAGCTCACTTAACGGGTGGAGCGACACCATTTACAACTAGGTCAATTAACTGGACTGATCTCAACCTACACCTTACCAAGGTGGTGCACCTAGCTTTCCTAATCGGGTCTAAGCCAATCCGGGACTATTCAATAGGGCTAGTCTCCCTCTTTAGGCCCGTGCCTAGAATACAACAAATGTGAAATACAATTTTTGCGTACACTGAAATATGCTTCTCACACTAAGCAAAAATGTACTACAATTTGCACAAGTAATAATCAATCCACACCAAACATGTAAGAACTATAAGCTCAGCGGTGTATATGTGCAATCTACACTCAATATAATGATTATACTTAGTTAAGCACAAGATTGTTCAAACAAGCTAATCTTTGAAAGAAAAATATATCAAATCTCAATATCATATTAATGTTTCAAATATGCTAGCAATATTATTCAAACGAACTCAAAAATATTTTCAAAAATTGTATCAAGTACAAGAGTTGTTTGAAATCAAGCTGTTGGCCTTACAAGGCTTATCTGTTTTGATGTTAACAAACAAGTGAAATTTAATGTATTTGTGTGAGTAATGATATTTCAAGGTTCATATATGTGAAAGCAAGGTCAAAGTGCTCACAAGGATCAAATGAAGCTTAAAAGAGTCAAAGCATGGATTTGAAGCTTATTTATTAAACCTTGAAGAATATGAGGTCATGCATGATTTGTTGAAAGCCAAGGAATTTTTAAAGTCAAAAGAGCCAAAGAAAATCAAAGTGATAGAGCTCAACGAATATTAAAGCTTGAGGACCAAGAAAGGGCCAAGGAAAGCATGAAGACTCAAGAGCCTAAAATGAGAAAAGTCTTAGAAGTTTTCATGTAAGTACTTTAATGTTTAAAATATCATTTGAAATATTTTGAAGCTCTTAGGTTAACTTCTTAGACCTAAATACCTTTTAAAATATTTTAAAAATATTTTTATAAGGTCAAAAATTATTTAAAAGGGTTAGAATCACTTTTTGAATGAAAAGCACCAAAAAGAGTTCTTCCAAATGCTGTTAGTTTTTATACAGCCGCATTGAGGTGAATTTTTATATATTAAGATCTTATTATTTTAAAATTTATTCAACATGAAAGTTGTAGTATTTTCTCTTAGCTTTCTTTTGACACTAAGAACACCTAATTTGGAGTTATACAGAAAACGTTATGGACAAAAACTAAAGCAGAGTCACTACTATCAGACATCTAAACACTGTTCACAGGAGGGACTTCAGATGACTAAACAAATGACCTCAGACGTCTGAAGATTAAGTTCATACGTCTGATGATTTTCTGGATAGAATATAAAGAAGGCAGTAGCAGTTCAGTCGTCTGAACTCGCGACTTCAGACGTCTGAACACTGTTCAACGGGCAAATTTTTAAATTCTAATATTTTAAAATATAGTTGTTTAAGCTCCAAAATTTCTAAAAATTTGGAAAACTCTCAAAGGAAACTTTTACAACATGGAAAGAAGTTTGAAATCCTATAAATACATGGTTTTTCAAATCAAAATTTATCCAAGAATTGAAAGATCTGCTTGTAAAGTTGAAAGCACTCTTGTTCTAACAAGTTCTCTTGCTCACTCATTGTAAATCTATTTTGCTGAGATATTCTGAAGTGCTAATCCTTCCTCCTCTGAATTCCAACTACTTAATCCTCATCTAAGAAGGATATTGGTGAATTCTACACTTGAGCTTCATTGTATTTTATATTAATATTTTACATTCAAGTATATAGTGTTGAAATTGTACTAACTTGCTCTTTGTGAGAGTATGCTTGTACACGGATCTTATCTTGTGTTTCTTATAGTTCTTTGACATTCCAAGGATTTTTTGGATCATTGGCTAAGCAAGGAGATATTGCTTAGAGAGGTGGGCTCTAGCCTAGTTAAGAAGTGACTGGACAAGGGATTATTGTTTGGAGAAGGCGAGTTCTAGCCTTAACAAAGGAGTGTTGTAAAGGTTTGTTCCACTTGTCAATGGAATAGGTTTAGTGAGTCCTTTGGTGGTTTGTCAAAGGAGAGGACGTAGGCTGTGTTGAAGCCAAACCTCGTAAAAATCTCCGTCTCACTCTCTCTTTCCCTTACTCTTTATTTTCAGCATATTTAAATTGCGTGGATGGTTTATTTGATAATCATATATACTACGAAATATTTGGAAATCAAACAAACTTAAAGTTTAATTTTGATTTGGGTTGCGGAAACTGAAAAGGAGTACATTGGTTATACCATATTTTACAGAAACCTTACGGGAGTACGTTACTTGGTTAACATCCCAAAGATAAATTTACCAAGAGTTTATTTGAATTCTAAATATTTGGAAAGAGTGATTTGATTCATCTATACAGGGCTTTACATTAGCAAGCATAAATTCTCATTCACTACTGGGCTTAGTTCAAATTTAGAAAATATAAACAAACAACCATCTTGAGTTGTTATATTACTAGAGTGCTAAATCTTGAATGATTTCATCAATCTAATAATGCTGCAGTGAACTTATATTTGATAAATAAATTGTGGTTGTGTTGGTTTGGAAATAGTGATTTATTGTTTGAATGTTTTATTAGCTGTGTGGTTGATTAAAGAGATTAAGTTGTTGTGTGATTGGTGAAATTAAAAAAACAAGTTAAAGAATTGGTTAAGTGTTCAAAGAAGTTAAGGATTTTTAAAAGAAGTTAAAAGAAAGTTTTAAAAGCCAATTCACCCCCCCCCCTTCCTGGGAAGCTATTCCTAATTTCACAAGCTTTGTAAAATATTTTGTACACAAAAATAATTACCTAAGGAATCTTGCAATGACAATGCAAAGTTCCTCAAGCTAAAGAGTTTTTCCAGCACAAGATTTATCAAGTCAAATCTGTGGGAAGAACCCTAGCCAAACTCTCAACAAAAATCAAACAATACAAATTTCAATGAAAGTATAGGGCTATTTAGATTGAAGGACTAATAATCTAAACACTCTCTCTAAACTTGGATGATTAAATAAAATAAAGTAGGAGAGTATTTGAGAAATATAGGCTTTGGAAATTTTCAAAGAATTTTTCACTAATTATTTTGCTAATCTCCACTTAATTTTCACAAATGAGCCCTTATTTATAGAAGAGGTGAGAATTATAACCGTTGGGAACATATATGTCATTTTTGCAAAATTTTAAGTGAGGTTAATAAAAATAACAATGTTTTTACCCTCGGTAATTCTCGCCAACCCAAGAGCACCGGTCGACCGAACTTAAGGTTCTGTTGACCGAGTGTCACAGTCCGATCAACCGTGGTGAAAGTGAACTGAGAAGATGGTGGACCAACTTGAGGGTTTCAAAGGTGATTTTCCCAAATCCACGTGGTTTAGTCGACCTATCTGTTTTGAACTATGAAGTTCAGTCAACTAGGCAGTTGGAATCTCCCACGTGGAGATTTGGTCGACCAAGGCGTTGCCAATATGTTCCTAGTCGGTCGACTGAGGGGTCAATATGTTGACCTAGGGAGGTTCGGTCGGCCAGGGCTTGCCTGTATATATCTGGTCGATTAACTGAGAGGTCAACCTGTTGACCTGATGGGAGTTTAGTTGACCAAGGAACTTTGTGTAACTGAGTTTGGTCGACCGAACATGCCAATTTTGGCATTTTCGGTCCTTTTCTTTTTTTAAAATGTTTTCCCTATTCATATAATGATTGATGTTAAGACTATAGGGCATATTTTTATGAAGTATGGGAAGTCCTAAGGTCAGTCTAGATCATTTGACGACACCGAAAAAAATCTAGCGTCGGTCGACCGAAGGGTGATCCCTAAAGTCTTTTTATGGTTTGTGTATGATCATTTTCTGAACTTACTTTCTACATGCATGACATGCAAAGATTATTACAAATCCATTTAAATTGAAATTATTGCAAACGTAATGATAAAAAATACAACAATAAATATGTTGGGTCTTTACTTCTCTTCAGGTTGTCGCATGCCATTATATGAACTTACCAATAAGAACTTGCACACAAACTTGGTAACCATTAAATACCTGAGTATTTGTCATAATCAAAATAAGGTATGACCCATAGGGTTAGTGAAAATCTTACCCAAAATGCCCCACTCGATCACCTAGGGACCACTCAAAAATTTCTCTCCCAAAATACTCACCCTATAGATTGAGCGGCACAAGATCCCTTTATCACTGTGCCTGATCTACTTGCCTACTTGGCTAACCTGAAAAGTGTTAAATTACTATGATGAGATAACTCTCAGTAAGACGAAATATGCTATTACCAGTGTGGCAATTGAGTTTGAATAACGGTAATATTTGATTTAAAAGTACTGTGTGCTGTAAACAAATGATTCTGAGAAAACACATATAAATAAAACACAATATAATTCACACCTATGTTGCTTAACATAAACTTTTGGTTGCGTAGTATATGTTCCTATTGCCCCTCCTCAAAGAACTAAAATGGGTCCTCAACGTAAGCTTGGTATCTATGTTGGTTTTGATTCTCCTTCTATAATTAGATATCTTAAACCTTTAATAGGTGATTTATTTAAAGCACGGTTTCAAGATTGTCATTTTGATGAAGCAGTATTCCCCACATTAAGAGGAGCAAAATCAACACCTGAAGCATAACATGAAATCACATGGAATGCCATGTGTTTATCTCATTTAAATTCTCGCACAAACCAAAGTGAACTTGAAGTTCATAAGATTATACATTTGTAAGGGGTTGCAAATCAATTACTAGATTCTTTTGCAGATACCAAGGTCGTATTAAAATCTCATATACTACAAATATTCTAGCACGTATTGATGTCCCTAAAGGACAATAGTCAGCTAACGAACCTAAACTACAAGTTAAGTGTGGAAGTCCTATTGGTGCAAAAGATAAAACTCTTAGAAGGATAAAATTTAAATCTGTAAACACTCCAAAAGAGGTTACAGAGGTGGATAATCCATTCGGCATTCACAAACCTGTTTCTCTTGAAAATGAAATTCATATTATGGAACACTGTGAAGAGGAATCTCCTGACGAGAAAAATCTTAAAGAGCCATCCCTTGAAAAGGGGAAGGTACCTGAAAATAATAATAAGCTCTTAATTCATTACACAGGAGAAATGTGGGATAGAAATAAAGTTGTTGTCAACAACACATTTGCATATGCAGTAGCCACTAACATTACTAAAGGTAATGAGGATCCTAAACCTAAATCTGTTAATGAATGTCGATATAGAAGTGATTGGCCAAAATTAAAAGAGACTAAACTCTCTATTAAAAAGAGAAGTTTTTGGACATGTTGTCTAGACACCAAAAGATGTCCAACTCGTTGGATAGAAATGGGTATTTGTGCGCAAGCGAAATGAAAATAATGAAATTACTCGATATAAAGCAAGGCTTGTGGCACAAGGTTTCTTGAAGAAACCTAGAATTGATTATAAGGAGACATATTCTCCTGTAATTGGTGAAATCACTTTCAGATTCTTAATTGGGCTAATAGTCGTTGAACAACTGAATCTGTGTCATATGGACCTAGTAACGGCATACCTATATGGATTGTTGGATAATGAAATTAATATGAAAATCCCTGAAAGATTTAAACTGCCTAAAGCAAAACCCAAAAATATATATTCAATTAAACTCCAATGCTCTATATGGATTAAAGCAATCTAGACATATGCGGTACAATTGATTAAGTGAGTACCTTATGAAAGAAGAACTTATAAATGATCCAATCTGTCCATGCATTTTTGTTAAATGATCAGAATTCGGTTTATGTTGATGATTTGAATTTAGTTGGGACTCCTGAAGAGCTCACTAAAGTTGCTAATTATTTAATGTCGGAATTTGAGATGAAAAATTTTGAAAAAAACAAAATATTGTCTTGGCCTACAGATTGAACATGTAAATGAAGAAATTATTGTTCATCAATCTAAATATACCAAAAAGATATTAAGGTAATTCTATATGGACAAAGTTCATCCTCTGGGATCTCCAATGATGGTGCGATCACTTGATGTTAAGAAGGATCCATTTTGACCTCATAATGAGGGGTAAGAATTACTTGGTCCTGAAGTACCATATTTAAGTGCTGTCGGCTCTCTAATGTATCTAGCCAATTGTACAAGACCCGACATTGCATTTGTTGTAAATCTACTAGCAAGATATAACTTTGCTCCTACTCAGCAATACTAGAATGGAATTAAGCACATTCTACGCTATTAGAGTAGTACATCTGATCTAGGTATATTCTACTTATTTGATTCAAAATCTCAACAAGTAGGATATGCAAATGTAGGATATTTATCTGATCCTCACAATGCTAAATCTCAATCGGAATATGTATTTCTTTTTAGAAAAACTACTATATCTTGGAAATCAGTAAAATAGACGATTACAGCAATATCCTCCAATCATTCTAAAATACTAGCTATCCATAAAGCTAGTAGATAATGCGCGTGGCTTAAATAAATGATTTCTCATATCCAATAAAATTGTGATCTTCAATCAATCAAGGATATACTAATA
The DNA here is from genome assembly GCF_029873635.1 of Malania oleifera. Lineage (NCBI taxonomy): Eukaryota > Viridiplantae > Streptophyta > Magnoliopsida > Santalales > Ximeniaceae > Malania > Malania oleifera. The sequence continues at coordinate 71,306,016 of NC_080419.1, read as the reverse complement.
GTTTTATATGAAGACAACGCTGCATGTATAGCTCAATTAAGAGAAGGATACATAAAGGATGACAGAACAAAATATCTCTCCAAAATTATTCTATACACATGAATTCTAGAAGAATGGTGATATAGATGTCTAACAAATTAGATCAAGTGATAATCTAGTATATTTGTTCACCAAATCTTTGCCTACTACAGCATTCAAGAAATAGGTTCATCTCAATGGAATGCGACATCTTAAATATCTTAGCAGAAGGAGTTAATATATGGGTGACATCCATGGGGGAATATTATGAAAACAATGAGGGTTTAATGGTTGTCACCCCTTCATTTTTCAACCCCAATAAATGCTTTGCCATCCTTATTGCCCTATAAAAGGGCATCCTCCCCCTCATATTTGGAAAACACACATTGCATGCTTGTATACACACTTGCATACTTGAAGTAAGTAGGATATATAGAAAGGAGGAGGAAAGATAAAGAAAAGAGAGACAACTTGTATAAAGCCAGAGATATTTTGTACAAGGCCGGTTCCAAATCATCTTATAATTCTTTCTGAGGTAGTGAAGTTTTTTATCCCATCTGCCCGTGGAGTAGGCATAACTAAACCACGTAAATTTCTGTCTCATCTCTATTTATTTTCCTACATATTTTATAACATTACTAATAACTTTTAATCCTTTTGATTTAGAGTTTTATGTCATTGGACAAGATATATGCTTCTTATATTTGTTTTTAATTTGATTTTTAATACTTATAATATTTTCCTTGCTATAACTAGACTTGACAAAATGGTTAAAAATCTATTGATATTAAATTAATCTAACTTACTTAAGTTAAGTCATATCCAATTTGCTTCTTAAATGAGTTAGATATGAATTAGAGTTTTTTTATCCAATTATCTACCTAATCCATCATGGATTGGAGGATTTAATTCGATTTGTTAGATTTATAGTGGACATGTCACAAATTAAAACATTATAAACTATAAAGACTTTTAAGGTTTAAAGTTGTTGAAGAACTTTAGTAGGTCAACGTTTTAATAATTGTTTTTTGAAATAATTATGCTTTTATATTTAAAATCATATGAAAAATCACATTTTGAATTATGAGTATTTTTCATTGTTAGAGAATTACATTTTAAAAAAAGTTATATTATCGGTTTAAATTTTTAAACGGATTTAAATTTATGATATTTATTTTAATTAAAAAAAATTATGCTTTGTATACAGTAAATAGTTTACCGTTTACCAAATTATAATTTAAACATAGTTTCAATATTTATTATGTTTTGAAAATAGTTATCGATCAATTCAAAAAACAACTATTAATAGGCATGGCAAATTATCTTGCAACCATCGTAGATAATCCAACAATTATCACAAATTATTTGATTCAAACCATCATTTAATTGAATTGGGTATGAATTTTAATTTTATCACTTGAAAATGTAATTTATCATAGATTATTTGATTCAATTCATTCTAGCTATCACCCATCTTTTTCTTTATAAAATTTTTTTAAATACAATAGTAATAAATAGACTCATCAATTTTTAAATTATGATGTTTTTTTTTTATTTAAAATAAAATTGTGCATATATTTGATATAAAATAAAACGATTAATTTTTTTTTATTATCTATTTGATTTAGTGCCCCAATCCAAAGGAAAACTTGTCCGTGTTCTTACTATTCTTGTGCCAGGGGCAAATGAAAAGTGGAAGGAGTACAAATGCATGGATAAGCCTAAAGGGGCAAAGTGGTAAATAAAAATTGGGGGGAGCTTCCCCTCATCTACCGTTATCCTCAACATATTCAATATACACCAAGCTTTTTATTAATCACCATAATTATTTGCAATTGCTTTGAATCATTCAATACATTTAAAGTCTTACTCAATTTTATTTATTGGAGTGTAAAGATTTTTTATGTTATTATAATGTAATAAATTGAGTAGTTATTTAGTCATGCTTATATGGCTCGATCTATAAAATAATATAAAAAGTTGCATTATGTAGCTTGGTTATAATGTGATGAGTTATGCTTTTTTTTTTTTCTAGCAATGTTTGAATGTAAGAGAATATCATTCAAAGAATAGCCAAAAAAAGCTATAAGACTAGTTCAACAGGTCAAATAGGTTCATTTGTTGGGAATGGATAAGGATAAACGAGTTATGCGCATTGGAAAGTGAATTCTATTTACATTGACATTTACATATGAGCTCTGCTTATATCAAAATTGATAGATGCACATTATTTATAGATATCGATATTGACAGGCGAGTTCAACTGATAGATAGATGAGCCTTGTTCATATTGACAAATGAGCTCTAATAAAAGATAAATATGCCTTGCTCATATTGACGAATGAACTCAACTCATAAACAGATGAGTTCTACTCATATGAACATATGAGTTATGCTCATATCAATAGCAATCAAAAGTCTAGTATAAAAAAAAAAAAAAAAAAAAAAAGATCCTGGTCGATATCAATGGAGAAGGCCTCCTTGGTTTTAAAAATAAAAAATAAATAAAAATCATGGTCTTCTTAGTCTCTCTCTCTCTCTCTCTCTCTCTCTCTCTCTCTCTCTCTCTCTATATATATATATATATATATATATATATTTCGGTTCGATTTGGTAAAAAGAAAGAGATACATTGAATATAAGTAAAATAAATAAATAAATAAATAAATAAATAAATAAGATGAATGAACAACTCGATCAATTGCTCCACCAACTTGTCAACATGGTTAGAATGCTTAAAGGTTGTAGGATTCAGTTGCTCAACTCAAGGGCAGGTTAGATACATATTTTTTTTTTTTGCTTTAAATTACAAATTACTCTTGGCCTTGAAAAATAATTTCAAGACCCTAAAGTTGGGGGCCGGCTTGATAATTGATGGTGTAAAAACACTTATAATAAGGAGACCAAAATACTTTTTGAGGTATAACCCTAGGACATTGAAGAGAGGAGAGGGGGACTAATAAAGGATTTGTAACACCCTAAAGTTAATAGTACTTGATATTAATACTTTTTTGTTACTATAATAGGGGCTCTAGAGAGTAGGTAAAGTATCTCATAATTATACATTTTCTACATTGTTTCTTATTACTTTATACTTCCTTAATCTTGACTTGAATATCAAAAAATATCCTCTAGACCACCACACATCTCCCAATCTTTCTTCATTACCATGGTTGCATATGATTGTTATGTGTATGGACATGGAGATTGAGTCGATTTTTACTGTCAACACTTGAGAATAGTGTTATTTTTTATTTCAAATAGTTGCAAAAAATATCACCTTATTTTTTACTTTTCTAAATTTATATAAGAAATTTGAAAATATCTTCTCATTGTTTTTATAATTTTAATTTTTTATATAATTTTGAAAAATTATGAAATAACACATGATTTTACAATCACTTGGAAATTTTAAAATAATTTTTTTACAATAAAATAGATCTTATGTCACGCCCCAAACCTATAGGGTCTAAGGTGCGACTTCCTATAATAATTGCACAGGTGACGTAAGAAATATAAATAGAAAAAATAAATAAAACCTCATAAAATTTTATACCAGAGTGTTAAATAACCACATTACATGAGTATCTCCAACATCAAAATTAGCATTCTTAAAAATTCCAAAGCATAAAAGCGTTTCCAACTAGTACTATACTAGTATTTATTCTTAACTGCTCGCTTTAATCCCGCCCACGTGCCTGCTATATCTAATTCTAAATACGCTCCTCAAAGATATCTTTAAGGTAGGGGAATAAATGGATGGGACGACACTCAGTAAGTAAGAAAGATTATATCAGTGTGTAGTTATAATGAGCTTTACTGTACCATAATTCTGTAACAGTTAACATTTGATGATATAGTTTCAGAACTACATTTATAAAACTGTAAAGTATTTATAAGTTTCCGTATAAAATTATTTCTATTAAGCTATAGCTGTAACTTTTGCAACTGTATACTATAACTCTTAACTGTAAACTGTAATTCTTTTAAAAACAGTGAACTACAACTGTAATGCTTATATGTATATATGATGTGATTGGTGTAATCCTAAGAGGGAGGGTGAATTGGGTTTTAAAAACTTTTTGACTAATTTAAACATTTCGCCAATTCACCACAAATTATATCCCATTCAAATATAGTTGTGTATGTGAACTGATTAAGCTAGTGTGTTGACAAACACATGTGAAACATATCTCATTTAACTTAAACGTGTGCATGCAAAATAATTATATCCATGAATGAACGAGCATACACATACTGAATTTAAAGTGCAGTAATTAAATGAGAGAGAGAAAGAGACACACGATTTGTTATTGAGGTTCGGCCAAATCAGCCTACGTCCCCGCCTTGGACATACCCTCTCAAGGTTTTCATTATCCTACTCACTTAAATGGATAGAGTAGAAGTCGATTACAACCTCTCCTTAGGGGGTGAGGAATACCCAAGTTACACTTACTGGACGGAGCCATAACCCAACCACACTTTATAGGCGGTGCCAAAACCTAGATCAATTACCAAATTGAGCTTAACTAGTCTCCCTTATGGAGCAGAGACTCCATAGTTCAATTTACGGGCTGAATCCAACTGGTCTCCCTTATGAGTCAGAGACTCCCCAGTTCAATTTATGGGCTGAACCCAACTGATACTTAAAACAGTTTTGTACATATAAAAATGCTTCTAAATACAAGTAGAGATGTACAACTTTAAAACTCAATGCACTCTTTAATGATATGATATAAGCTCAGTAGAGTTAGGGTGTTTTTCTCAATATGATTTTTGCAATCTTTGAAGAAGATATATATGATAAAATACTTCAAAGATTTGACCCTAATAAAAAATTTCTCAAAAAAATATTATTCAAAGAATAATAGGAGAACCTAGGGTTTTGCTTCCAAAGAGTTTTTGCACAAATAAAAACATATGATCTTTGATTTAAGAAATGAAGTACGCAATGAGAAACTCAAAGATCTCCTAAACTAAAATCTCCAGAAATATTTTCAAAATAAAGTATAGGATATTTTAGAGTTTTAGTTCAAAAAGGGATTTTTGTAATAAGACAAGATAAGCTAATGAATCTTGCAATGAAAGTGCAAAAGATTCACAAGCTATAAAAGGTTTCCCCAAAAATATTTATCAAGAAAATAGTCGGGAGAAACTCAAGTTATTCTTAAAAAGGATTTTCAGAAATAAGGAATAGATGAGAGTATTATAAAATCATTGCCCAAATAAAATGTTTTCTTGCAAAATAGTTTTTAAAATGAATTAAAAGGAAAGAGAGTTGGAGAGTATAAAAATTTAACCCCAAAAATATTTTTGAGATAAAAGTGAGTGTGGGAGAACTTTGATTAAGAAAAAGTTTGAAAGGATTTTGAAAATAATCAAAGTTACTAATTTTTCTAATGAAAGGGGTATTTATAGATTTTTGGAAAATCTGACCACTGAGGGACACACTCATCATTTTAGAAATATTTAATTTAAAAAAATTAATGATGTTTTAGTGTTGGAAATTACCAAAGCACGAGAGGTTCGATCGACCATGGGATTGGCTAGTCGACTGACGTCAAATAAGAATTTGAATTTCAAAAGTGGGTTTGGACGACCTAAGGAAGTGCCAGTCGTTTGGCCAAAAGGCGATTCCAAACCTTTGTAGGTTCAGTCGACTATAAGCAAGGGCCAGTCTGTCGGGCTTGAGGTCCTGTCGACTGAGGCATTTTTGACCTAATGAGTTGATCGACCAAGGTGTGATAAAATAGGCCCAAAAGTGAGGTCAGTCGGCTAAGGCTTCTTAGTAAAAAAAAAAAATGGTCAGTTGACCGAGATGGTCGTTCGACTCGCCATTTCAAGATAAAATATGGCCAATCGGTCGAGGCCTCCTAACAGCTCAACTATACAGGTTAGGTCACTGGGGTGATTATACTGTGATTGGGTCGATCGACCAAGGTCATTGAAAGCCTAAGATTTTGCCTTGTTTTGACCTTGGAACAACCCTATGTGTATAAGTATGAAAATATGGATAAAGGGTTTTCCATGTTTATTTAGGTTCCCTAAGGTCAATCTATGGTCGATCTGAGTATTAAATCATATCATGTATGTCATGCATTATTATAACCTAAAATATAAAAATAAGATGCATTACAAATAAATCAAATGACTCGTTTTCTTTTGCTCTTCAGTCTTCATGGAAAATGTCAGGTGTATAAGCTTTACGATCATTCTAGCTTCCATTTTACCTTCACTATATATGCATGTTAAGATAAGGACCTATTTAAACACTAAATGCACACATTAGATAAATGTGGTTTGATAGCATCAAAATAGGGATCAAACTCAAAAAGTCAATAATCTCCCTTTTTTGATGATGACAAACACATAATAGGAGAATGGGTTAAGCTTGAGAAGGCTACCCCTAACAATATGCATAACTTTAAAAGATAAATAATGTAGTTCAAGCATATTCACGAAAGAAGACATTTTAAGTAATCATGCATTTAGTTTTAGCATTAAAGCACAGTTAAGCTCAGATATTTGCCCCTATATTTGTCCCTCGTATAAAAAGTTTAGCATTTTACTTATAAATTTCCCTCCCTTTTGGCATTAGCAAAAAGGGCTAAGTTAAGTATAAAAAATTGATTCTTAAGAATTTTAGCTTAAAAGAGAAACTCCCCCTTTTTTGAAAAAACTCTCCCCCTACTTGATGGAACATTTTAAGCATAGAATTTTATAACTCTTAGAAAGATATAGCAATTAAGCACACACAAATAGTATAACAGGTCATTTAAGATAAAGATGACATGATAAACATGGTCAGACCAGAGACATCCTCAAACCATTTCATTTTAAGCATTACATAATGATGGCCTAACGTGGCTTTCAAATCTTGTTTTGATGATAACAAATAAAGGATGATTTAACATGTGTTTGTTAGAGTGATAATGTTTCAGGAATCCATAAAGTCAAAGTTCAAAAGAAAGAATAGCAATGAAAGTGCAAGATCACTAAGGACCTCAAAAGCCACATTCATGCTTAAAGTGATCCAAAGATAGCTCAAGCAACACCAACATAAATAAAGTGTGTGGAAATCTAAAGCTGGCTCAAGCTCAAGTCAAAAGGGACACAAAGCAAAAATGTCATGGAAGACTTCAAGTTTAAAGTTTAAGGCTTTACGATTAATGATGTAAGTACTTCATATTGAAATATATCATGGAAATATGTTAAAGCTCTTTAAGGGTAATTATGGACTTCGAGACATTATTTCAAACCCCAGAAAATTTTTTATAAGTAATCAAAGCAAGAGAGTAAAATGAGTTTTTGAGAACTAAACTGAAAAACCAGAACTTTAACTTCCCAAACAACTGAAGTGTATCTTCAAAAGACTGAAGAATTTCATCAGAAGAGTGAAGGATAAGTTCAGTCTACTGAAGAATTTCCTGTTGGAATACAGAAGAGGCAGTACGCCCTCAGAAGACTAAACCATGTGGGCCCAGTCAACCGACCCTATTTCAAGTTAAGTTTTTCAATGTTCTAAAGTACTTCAAAAGACTAAACCTGACACTTCAATCTACTAAACACTGTTAACAATTAGAAAATTTAAATGTTTTAAAAATCAAACTAAGGTTTCTCGTACCCCAAATTTTATGAAAACTTGGGAAATACTCAAAGTAATCTCGGGTAACACAAAAATACTTTTATTAGCTTATAAATACATGGTTTTAGAAAATCAAATACACTAAGAAATTCAAAATATGTTCATAAGCTAAAAGTTTTGCTGCTCTCTAAAAAACTCTCTTGTTCTCACTCTTGCAAAACTGACTTGATGAGAATTCTGAAGTGTTGATCTTCTCTGAATTCTAAACCACTAAGTTCTATTACTAATTCTTAGCTAGAGAAGAAAATTGGTGAATTCATTCTTGAGCTTCAATTCATTCTTGAGCTTCAATCTTATTTCCTTTGATATTTGATTTGAAGTATACTAGTGCTCTAACTTGTACTAATCTGCTCTGTTGTTAGATTGTCTTTGTACACCATATTGTTTCTTGTTTCTTGTAGTTTTTTGATGATTCAAGGATTGTTTGGATTGTTGGACCAAGCGTGGGGTATCACTTGGAAAGGGGGGCTCTACCCTTAAGAAGGGATTTGTAACAGTTTGCTTCGCCAGGAAATGAGTGCTATAGTGGAATCCTTAGGTGGTATTGGCCTAAGGCGAGGATGTAAGGTGGGGATAAGCCGAACCTCTTAAAAATCTTAGTGTCATTCTCTACCGTTTCTCTTTATTTTCAGCAAACATATATAAATTGTATAGTGTATGCAAAGTGCAGGTTGCTGAAATTACAAACTGGGATTAAGAAGAACTTTTAACTTAAGAAAGTACGTTTTCATTAAACTTTTGAGGAAACCCAAAAGGAAGTACGTTGTTTAATCGTTTTCAGAAATCTTAGTTAAGAGAGTGCAAAAAAATTTCATTCTTTACAGGGCTTGAAACACTCATATATACAGGACTACAAACTAATACCTTGTGTTCTTGCAAAAATTGAGAATTCCAAAAGAGTTGCATAGTATATCTTGATTTGGTATTTTGTTGTTGATTACTTTAGTTATTGATTGATTATTTGATTGCTTGAGTCTTGATTACTTGTGTTGTGTCTAAGTGTGTTTGTGGATTGATTGGACAAACTAAATTTTTGTTAAGTGATTGTTAAAGGTTAAAAAATTCATAAAAAAATCAAAAGAAAATTTTAATAACCCAATTCACCCCCATCTTTGGATAACTCCTTAACTTTCAATTGGTATTAGATCTGTGTTATAAAAAATCTTAAAAAGTAGTTATATAAAGATCTACATGGCACATGTAGGAGTAGCTCCCTTTGGAGTGTGTCAATCCTCAACTAGACTACCCATCTTTTGTGGACTCAATTACACCTTTTGGAAACAACGAATGAAAATTTATCTTCAAACTATGGATTGGAAAGCTTGGAAGGTTGTCCCACATGGTGACTTAATTCCTACCAAACTAGTAGACGGAAAAGAGGTTCCTAAGGAAGAAAAAGAGATGACCGAAATAGATCATAAAATGCTGCAAGTTAACTGTAGTGCTATAAACGCCCTATATTGTGCACTTAACATCAATGAATTCAATAGAGTTATGACTTATAAAACAGAATTGGAAATTTGGGATAAACTTGACGTAACCTACAAAGGTACCATAGATGTTAGAGACAATAGAATGGATATGTTGACTAATGAATACGAAGCTTTTAGGATGAATCCTGATTAAACCATCACAAACATGTACACTAGGTTTACACATATCATAAACTCTTTAAACACGTTGGGTAAAACATATTCCACTTATGAGATGATACGTAAAATCCTTGGAGGATTTCCACCCATTTGGGAACCAAAAGCCACAACCATAAAAGAAGGTAGAAATCTCTAAACCACCTCACTAGATGAACTTATAGGTTCACTTCTCATTCATGAAATGGCCATGAAAGAAAGGAATACTAAACATAAAAATAAGAAATCAATTGCTCTTAAAGCATCTAAAGAAAGTTCAAGTGAAGAAGATGATGAAACGAGTGAATTAGATGATGAAGAACTAGCATTTATCACTAAAAGACTTGCAAAATTCTTCAAAAGAAATAAGAAGTTCACTAGAAAATTCAGAGGTTCAAAAACTAAAAAAGGTGAAACTAGTAAAAAGGAAAACAAAAATAAGAATGATCCACCTACTTGTTATCATTGTAAAAAGGTCGTACACATCAAGATGGATTGTCCATAGCTCAAGAAAGAAACAAAGGAGAAGAAAACAACAATGCAAGCCACATGGGACGATATAAGCTCAAGTGAGTCAGAGAACGAATCCAGTGAATAAGAGATGGCCAACATGTGCTTCATGGCACACAATGCTAAGGTAAATTCTTACTACTCCCCCTCAGAAGAATCTAGTGATGAATCATGTAATGATTCATGTGAGAGTATGCCATCTTACAAAGAACTCCAAGCTGAATTGTTTGCTCTCCATAATAGATTTATTAAAGTATCAAATAGGAACATAGCTTTAAAAGAACAAAATGAGAGTCTTAAAAACCAGTTAGAATCCTAAAAATTTGCTAAAAAAGAAAAAGAATCCCATATTGACAACCAAATGGAGAAAATAAACACTATGTCTCAAGAATTAGTCAAATTGCAAGTAAATGATCAAATTAAGAAAGATCTAGAGATAAATGATCTCAAAATTCAAATTGAAGATAAAGAAAAGATTATTTACAACTTTACTAAAGGAAAAGAAAACTTTGAGAAAATGGTAGGACAACAAAGAATGACTAACAATAAAGAGGGAATAGGTTACAATGGATTACAAACAAAAGAAAGAAGAACTTATTCGTGGGATACTTTGTAATACAAGCTAAACACTATGCAAGTACATCCTCAACAAATATACATGAACATACTACTTGCTACTTGTGTAAAAATAAGGGACATATAATGTTTAATTGTCCACTTAAGAAGAAATATGTCAAAGTTAAGAATGAGTGGAAAATAAACACTAAAACTAGACATGATTTTAAAGGAATTAAGAAGGTTTGGATTCCAAAGGTAACACCATAAATCCTTTCTTGTAGGTATGCTTTAGGTCTACTCCATCAAAAGGAAAATGGTACTTGGACAGCGGATGTTCAAGACATATGACCAGAGATAGGACCAAGTTCACCATCCTAACTCAAAGATATGGAGGATATGTTGTAATGCCCCGAACCTGCCAAGTGGGGCTCGAAGGTTATGTGTTCCTAACATCTGTTTCTAATACCATACACCACAATCATGCAACGGAATTAAAATAAATAACCTCAATTAAATACCAGATTCTATCCATATATATCCTGAAAACAACAGCAACCATCTATTTATATTACATTCCAGGATTAATAAACATAAACTACATATAAATTGTTTATATAGTCGTCCCAAAATTTACCCAAAATAAAGTACTACCTTGCCCAGAGCTCTAAGCTTGATCTCCTGATGGACCTAAAAACATAATCATCCACTGGGGTGAGACACATCTCAGTAAGGAAGAATAAATCATAGCAGTGTGTGGCAAAGAGTTTTAATAAATATAGAATATACATTCATTTGTGTTTCACTATCCACAGCAGCTGAGAAAATGCATCATTAACAACAATACTTTCATCTAATATCAAACACGCACATATAAATATTTTAATGAAAATACCAAAGAATAGGGAAGATTACCCACCCATACAAGTAGCTTCCCTCTACTCTAATACTAATATCAGGGCACGCACCTTACTCAGTAAACTCTCGGGTTCTGTATATAGGCAAAGTCTCTAAGAAAAGGGAAGATTACCCTCCCATACAAGTAGCTTCCCTTTGCTCTAGTACCAAACTAAAAATATTAGGGCACTTGCCTTCCTTCGCAAGCTCTTGGCAGAAAGTTTTACCTTGTCATAAATATACATGTAATTAAATTAACATACCATTTATCTTATCATATCATATTTCACATAAACTTTGCACATAGGAGATCAACGTCCACATAAGACTCTTATTCATACAAAATACACGGTCCATATAGGACTGGTCCACACAGAACTATCCACACAAAACTCATACACCAAGATAGATGATCCATATAGGACTAACATCTTCACAGAATACATGGTCCACATAGGACTAACATCTTCACAGAATACATGGTCCACACAGGACTAACATCTTCACAGAATACATGGTCTACATAGGACTAACATCTTCACGGAATAATGGTCCACATAGAACTAACACACAGAAATATATCGTGGCCCATATAGGCACCACTATCCACCAATACCAATCCCCATGACCTAAACGTAGTATATCAGTAGAACAACCTCCTCAGGCCTGCCAATACTTTACCCCAATATATAATGACAATATACAAACTCCTCAGACTTGCCAATGTATATCGTGATTACATCTAGGCAATATAATGAACTCTTGAGGTCTACCAACATTATATTGTGATACACATGAATAACCACACATAATGACCCATATATATATATCTATATACACATCACACTATTTGTCATGCAGCAATCTCAAGTAGCCAGTAATCACAAACAATCATTATTCACCATTAAACTATACATGCAGCTAACCAATGTTCACAATCTAACAGTATATTCCATCATTTGATACTCACAATAGCCAATTAAAAATTATGAAAGTTGTATTCCTGCCACACAATTTCTTTTCCATATATATATATATATATAGGAAAAGTTAGTATTTTTCCAAATGCCTAATTGTTCATATAAATCATACCTAAATATATATATATATATATATATTTGTATACTAAAATTAATCGGTTAAAAATTAATAAAAACCTACTATAATTGATTCCCTTTACCTGGTTTTCTAGATTACGCCCACAAAAACCTTGAAATGTCACTTGCGGCACTCACCCGAACCCTAATTCAAAAACTCGAGTTAATCAACCCAAATTTTAATAAAATGCTATTTTATCCTTCCCTAGGCCCTATATATTCCATATTAATAATATAATTTAAAAATACCCTACTTACCCTGATTTTGGGATGCGCCCTAGAGCCCCAAACTAAAATTCTGCTCCACCTAAGTTGCAGAGAATCTTCCCAGGAATCTCGTGGTGGTTTTTGATCATCGAATTGGGCTAAATTCGGGCAGGATTTGAAGGAAAAAGGTAGGGAAACCGAAATCTAGAGTGCGAAAATGAGAAAGGAGAGAGAATTCATGAAAAGGAGATCCTAGACCTATTTATAACTAGGCCTTCGTCTACGAGACACGTGGATTCGTTGACGAGTCCAAGAAGAATGTTGGTCGACAAAACTACGAACTCGTCGACAATCTCAGAAATACCCAAAACCCCTCTCGGTAAATCTTCGTCAACGAGAAGACTATTTTCGTCAACGAGCCCCTGCTTGCTACCCTTTTAAAATTTCTATTCCCTTACTTTTTTTTTTCCTTTTTCCTTTATTCATTTTTTTATTTTATTTTTCGGGTTCGGGTTACTACATATGTAACCTTCGGTGACAACGTAAAAGGAAAAATTGTCGGAATTGGTAAGATAGGTAAAGAACCCTTACTCCTCATTGATGATGTATTATTAGTTGATGGTTTAAAGCACAATCTCTTGAGTTTATGTCAACTTAGTGACAAAGGGTTTGACATAATCTTTAAAAAGGACAAATGCCTAGTTGAAAATCCTAAGAAACATGAAATCCTTTTTACAGCCTATAAAGTGAACAATGTGTATTATATAAACCTTAATAGTCTAATCTCTCAAGATGTAACATGCTTGGCTGCCATAAGTAAAGCTAGCTGGCTTCGGCATAAAAAACTAGGACATGCAAGCATGGACCTTGTATCAAAACTATCGAAGAAGAATTTAGTCAAAGGTTTACCTAATACAAAGTTCATTAAGGATAAAATTTGTGATGCTTGCCAACTTGGAAAACAAATCAAAACAAGCTTTAAAAAGAAGAAATACATATCAACTAGTTGACCTTTAGAACTCATACATTTGGATTTTTTTGGACCTACTAGAACTCAAAGATACGCAATACACCTTTGTAATAGTTGATGACTACTCTAGGTTTACTTGGGTATTGTTCTTAGCCAACAAAGACGAAACTTGTGATATGTTGATAAATTTATGCATGAAACTCCAAAATGAGAAAAGATACAATGTCTCAAACATAAGACATGATCAAGGAAGAGAGTTCAAAAATAAAGATGTTGAAAAATTTTGTAATGACCATGGAATTAGTCTTAATTTCTTAGCTCCTAGAACTCCACAACAAAATGGAGTTATTGAAAGAAAAAATAGAACCCTTCAAGAAATGGCTAGAACGATGATAAATGAAGATAATCTACCTAAGTATTTTTGGGCTGAAGCTGTTAATACAACTTGTTATGTAATAAATAGAGTTTCCATTAGATCAAGCCTAAACAAAACACCTTATAAATTGTGGAAAGGAAGAAGGCCTAACACAGCTTACTTTTATGTTTCTAGATGTAATTGTTTTGTACTTAATAACAAAGATGACTTAGGGAAATTTAATGTTAAGTCAAATGAAGGTATCTTCCTAGGATATGCTACAAATAGTAAGACTTTTAGAATCTACAACAAGAGAATATTAACAATTATTGAATCAATTCATGTAATCTTTGATGAAACAAATCCCTTTGCAAAAGAAATCAAGAATGAAGAAAAAGATGATATTTCTCAAAAAGAAGAAGGTCTAGAAATCAAAGAAGAAAAAGAAGAGAACAATGAAGAAATTCCAAAAGATAATCCTATCGAAAATCCTAAATTACCAAGGGAATGGAAGTATGTAAGAAATCATTCAAAAGATCAAATATTAGGAGAACCATCAAGAGGAGTAACTACAAGATCTTCCTTGAAAATCTATGTAATCACTATGCTTTCTTATCTCAAGAAGAACCACAGAATGTAGAAGAAGCCTTAAGTGATGATTCTTGGATTATTGCCATGCAAGAGGAATTGAAGCAATTTGAAAGAAGCAAAGTATGAACACTAGTTCCCAAACCTGAAAATCGTTCAATTATAGGAACTGAATGAGTATTTAGAAAAAAAAAAGGATGAAAATGGAATAGTAGTTAGAAATAAAGCTAGACTTGAAGTTAAAAGATATAACCAAGAACAAGGGATAGATTATGATGAGATTTTTGCCGCCGTAGCTAGAATGGAAGCAATTCGAATGCTTTTAGCTTGCACATCCAATAAGGAATTCAAATTATACCAAATGGATGTAAAAAGTGCCTTCTTGAATGGTTATATTAATGAAGAAGTATATGTAGAACAACCCCTCGGATTTGAGGACATAAAATATCCTGATCATGTGTTTAGATTAACTAAAGCATTGTAAGGATTAAAACAAGCTCCTAAAGCTTGGTATGATAGATTAAGCAGATTCCTACTAGAAAATGGATTCTTAAGAGGAAAGGTAGATAGCACCTTATTCATTAAGACTAAAAACAAAGACATGCTTATAATTCAAATCTATGTTGATGATATCATATTTGGTGTTACAAATGATGAATTACGTAAGGAATTCGCAAAGTGTATGCAAAACGAATTTGAGATGAGCATGATGGGGGAATTAAACTATTTCCTAGGACTGCAAACTAAACAAGCAAAGAATGAGACTTTTATAAGTCAATCCAAATACATAAAAGATATGCTTAAAAAGTTTGATATGGAAAATAGTAAACCCATAGGAACCCCCATGAGCACTTCCATTAGCCTCAATAAAGAAGAAAAAGGAAAACTAGTAGATATGAAATATTATAACGGAATGATAGGAAGCTTTCTATATCTAACGGCAAGTAGGCTCGATATAATGTTTAGTGTGTGCATGTGCACTCGATTTCAATTCAGCATCAAAAGAATCTCATCAAATAGTTGTTAAAAGAATTCTAAGATACTTGATAGGTACAATGGACTTAGGTCTTTGGTATCCTAAGTGTAGTGACCCAGAGAATTTATAATATTTAAATAATAAAAGGAATGGAGAAAAGGAAATTAAAAAGAGGGCAAAGCGGGTTCGCGTTCATTGACGACGTGGCATATTGGGCTCGTCGACGAACGTGTGGTTCATCGACAAGAAAATACCAAGAGAGGATTTGGGTGATTCTAAACTTCATCGACGAGGAGAGAGTTCATCGATGAACTGTCTTCTTGACTCGTTG
Organism: Malania oleifera; assembly: GCF_029873635.1. Taxonomy (NCBI): domain Eukaryota; kingdom Viridiplantae; phylum Streptophyta; class Magnoliopsida; order Santalales; family Ximeniaceae; genus Malania; species Malania oleifera. The sequence goes on along the minus strand of NC_080419.1, from coordinate 71,290,239 downwards.
ACGAGGTGATGTGGCTCGTTGATGAAGGTCAGTGTATAAGTATGCTAAAATCAGATTTTTCAGTAGAAATTATGCGAGAAACTTCTTCTCTCTCTAGATTTTCATCCCTCTTTCCTTCTCTCTAAGATCTCGGGCCGGATTCTCGCCGGTTCGACGATCCGAAGCCACCACGACACCCTTAAGGAAGTTCTCTACATATCTGTTAGAGTAGATCGTTGGTGGGGCTAGTTCGAAATTCATTCCAAATTCAGGGTAAGGCTTTCTACTCAGTATTTGACTTCTTGATAGTTGTAGAAAGCATAGTACGCATAGAAATACTGAAGTTTAGTTTTGGGAAATATCATTTTTAAGGTGTTGAACGGGGAACCCTGCAGGTACGGAATGTTTTTTTAGAGGCTCTTCAGGTCTCAAGTAAGGGGATAAACTAAGCTAGTTGTTTTATGAAAATGTATGTATGTTATTACAACATCTGATTTCAGGAAAATAAATATACTTATATATGCTTTATGTTTAGGAAATATTGCTGAAAAAGATGATGTGTTTGAATATGTAGGAAACCTATTTCGTGTGGCATGAGTAGAATTTATAATGAAATACTTTTTTTTGGGAATATGATAAAATAGAGAATTTTATATAATTTGCTAGCATACGGGCCGAGCTATGGATATGATTTGCTGGCATACGTGCCGAGCTATGGTTATAATTTGCAGGCATACAGGCCGAGCTATTGATACGATTTGCCGGCGTACGGGCCAAGCTATAGATATGATTTATGGACGTACGAGCCAAGCTATGGTTATGATTTGCAGGCATATAAGCCAAGCTATGGATATGATTTGCCAGCATACGGGCCGAGCTATGATAAAATATGAAATGCCGGCGTACGGGCCGATGATTTTTATGATGTATATAAATATGCAAAATGATGTGATAATATTGATTTGGAAATTAATAGTATGAAATATCCATGTATCACAGTTTAATTATATGCTATATGTTATCAGAACCTAGTTGGCTTGGTTTAGGCTAGCACTTGTACGGTACCGATACTATGTGTTCATGATCATCACGATATTGTGTTAACACTGTTGTATGGAGTAGCGTGAGAATGGATAGTCGATGTGCTTTTAAAAAGTCTGAGCACCTCTGGTGTATGGACCAGGTCTGGCAGACCCATTGGACTTACCGACTATACTTTTGACTTGGCAGTGGTTGGCCAACCATTGTCAGGTCCCACCTTCAAGCCACACAACCCAGTCATGTGGGGATAATACATGACAATAGCCAGCTAGCCTACTAGGGTTGTTTTATTATTATTGTTATTATATGAGATGGATTATGCTTAAAAAAATTCTATATGTTTTGTTATGCTATGATTGTACATGTTTTTCTCAAAAATGATATATATACACTTTTACTAGTTATGTTTATGGATAAGATTATATGTATAACACAGATATACTCATGTTGCCACACACTAGTATTAGTTTATTTCCCTTACTGAGTGGTGTCTCATCCCAAATTACATGATTATTTCAGGAGCCCCTGATAGGAGAGTGGATAAAGCTCCGCTGAGATAGTACTATTAATCTGCCCTCTTTGAAGGGTAAGTTATGATGGGGATGGATGGAGTTTGTGGGAAATGTCCCTAGTACTTTTCTTTTGGGATGTATATACCTAAATACAATGGATGTAGTAACTTTGGTGTTGAGATAGATGGTTTTGTGTTTATAATATAATGATTTTATGTTTTCTGCTGCTTAAGCTTCCGTTTTGTGTTCTGTTATATCCCTGGTACCCACGGGTTCAGGTTGATTATATTTGTTGGATTTACTATATTGGTTTTATTATAAAAGGAAAAAAATGTAAGAAAATTTAACAGGTTGTTACACTAAGGACATCAGATTCTAAATGATTAGCTATTCAGATGCCGACTATGCAGGGTGTAAGATAGAAAGAAAAAGTACTAGTGACACTTGTCACTTTCTAGGACGATCAATAGTACCTTGGTTTTCTAAGAAATGAAACTTCGTAGCCTTATCAACCGCGGAAGCTGCTAGTATCTTGGTTTTCAAAGAAACAAAATTTCGTAACCTTATCAACCGCTGAAGCTGAATATGTAGCAGTTGGGAGTTGTTGTGCACAAATTTTATATATGAAACAACAATTAAAAGACTTTAATCTTGAATATGCAACATTCCAATCAAGTGTGATAACACAAGTGCGACAAATATATCTAAAATCCTATACCACACTCAAGGACTAAACACATTGACATAAGACATCACTTTCTAAGAGATCATGTTCAAAAAGAAGATATATCACTTGAATTTATTAATACAAACGACCAATGGGCGGATATCTTTACAAAACCTCTCTCCGAAGAAAGATTTATATCCATTATAAAAGAACTTGGATTGTTATATAGTAGGGAAGTGATTTAGGAAGGATTTAGAATAAGAAAAGAAGGAATTTTGAAAATTTTCATACTTCACACAACTGAGCTTGAAAGCTCACATGACTGAGCTTGGAAGCTCATACGACTGAGGTGCTACTGACTGTTCAGTTTCCTATTTTGTAAATCTTCAGAAGGTTGAACTCAATCTTCCGTCTACTAAATTCGCAGGATTTATAAATTTAAACACTTAAAAACCCTAACTTCAGGCTTCTAAACCTTATTCTACCTCTTATCCAAAGCTCACACTCTTTGTCTCCTTCAATCCTCACCACAAACCTATTGAATTGGATTCTCCAAATACAATTATACTTCATCACCCATGGATTCTAGGGTTTCCCAGTTGAGTTTTTGTTTGCTTTTTGTTTTTCACAATGCCTCGTACTAAGACAACTGCAAATCGTGGGACTTCAACTGGCAGGGATGAGAATAACATTGAGAGACGGCTAGTCACACCACCATCAAAGCTCTGTTATCGTTCTTTTATTTGGTCTATGGATCCTATTTTGGGTAAGGTAATCAACGCCTCTTTCTTTGATGAAGAATTCCTTGAGATACTCCCCATGTTTAGGGATATAGGTTGGCTAAACTTCATAATTCACCAAGCCAAAGGCATGTTCCCCAGTCTTACCAAAAAATTTTATGCCAACATGCTTCATAGTGACGGTGTTTTGACTACAGAGGTTCAGGGTAAGAAAATTGTTTTAATCCCTCAGATTTTAACTCCTATTCTAAATAATACACCAAGAGAATTCGAATGACCTACTTTTGCTCAATCTTGGATCTTAGAGCAAGATTTTACCACTGAAGCATTTTTACCCTTGATTATGGAAAATGAACCTATGTATTTTGGACATACCCCATTGTATAAACAACTGAATCTCCAAGCCCAAATCCTACACAAAATTGTTTCATACAAAATTTTACCCAAGACTGGCTATTTTGATCATCTTTCCTACGTTGAGTTTTTTGTTCTATGGTGTCTACTTAAAGAAAAGAAACTCGATTTATCTAGTCCTATCTTGAAGTAGATGTGGGCGAAGCTAGAAGCATCTAGAGTAACTCTTCCATATGGAGATACCTTAAACCTCATCTTTGCTCAACTTGATGTTGCTACACCGTCAAAGTTGTTCATTAAACGCACTCGTTAGGATCCCTTCAACTCCACAACCCTTAAACAAATGGGCTATAATAAGAATGATCAGGGTTGGTACTTTAGAGGAGGAAGACCTCAACAAGTACCAGCAGCAACTCCTCCTCCTCCTCCTCCATCTCATGAGCAAGGTCATCCTGCAGACACCCCTTCATGGTTCATATCCTTTCAGAGTGAATTCTTCTCCTTCAGCAGGGATATGAGGTAAGGCCTTCAAACGCTTCAAGAGAAGGTATCCTCACTTGATCAGCGCCTCACCCGTATTGAGGAATATCAGGCTAGCTCTTCCCGAGGTGGTGATCCTATGGATACTAGTTCAGCTCCTCGAAGTGATGATGAAGCTTCTGAGGAAAGGAGTGAAGAAGGAGATGAAGAAGAGGAAGGAAATGAAGAAGAGAAAGGTGATGAGGAAGAAGAGGAAGATGAAGAAGAGAAGAGTGATGAAGAAACTAAAGAAGAAAATGATGATGTTGATAGCTAAACTTTAGAACTTTTATGATGTATTAAGAACTATTGATCTAAACACTTACATTTTTTTTTTTTTGTTGTTGCTTTGCTTTTATTTGCTACGCTTGTATTGCTTTTGCTCCTCGATTCTTTTTGAATGATGTCAAATGGGGAGAGATAATTGTAAGCAAAGATGAATTTTGATCATGGATTGTGTATGTGAATTTTGAACATGGATTGTGTATTTTGAATATGGATTGTGCATAAATTTTGAGCAATATGAATTTTGAGTTGTGTATGCTCTTTGAGCAAGTATGAATGTTAAAACACAGTATGAGTAAACATGACTAAAGTAGACAAAGGCACACCACATATGATATATTGAAATATACTTGATTCTGTGTGTTCATATGCTTGATTGTGTTCATTTTCTTAATTGTGATTTTCTTTGAACTTTATCATATTTGATATTGTCACTTTTTAAAATTATTAAAAGGCGTGCTTATTGTGAGGGGGAGCCTTTTTCAAAGGATCCCTCATCTTTGCTCCTTGTTTATCATCATCAAAAAGGAGGAGATTGTTGGCCTAACATGACTTTCAAATCTTGTTTTGATGATAACAAATAAAGGATGATTTAACATGTGTTTGTTAGAGTGATAATGTTTCAGGAATCCTTAAAGTCAAAGTTCAAAAGAAAGAAAAGCAATGAAAGTGCAAGATCACTAAGGACCTAAAAAGCCACATTCATACTTAAAGTGATTCAAAGATAGCTCAAGCAACACCAACATAAATAAAGTGTGTGGAAATCTAAAGCTGACTCAAGCTCAAGTCAAAAGCGACACAAAGAAAAAATATCATGGAAGACTTCAAGCTTAGAGTTTTAGGCTTTAAGATTAATGATGTAAGTACTTCATATTGAAATATCTCATGGAATTATGTTAAAGCTCTTTAGGGGTAATTATGGACTTAGTGACTTTATTTCAAACCCCATAAGAAGTTTTATAAGTAATCAAAGTAAGAGAGAAAAAAGAGTTTTTGAAAACTAAACTAAAAAACCAAAACTTTAACTGCCCAGGCGACTGAAGTGTATCTTTAGAAGACTGAAGAATTTCATCAAAATACTGAAGAATAAGTTCAGTCTATTGAAGAATTTCCTTTTGGAATACAGAAGAGGCAGTATGCCCTCAGAAGACTGAACCATGCTGGCCCATTCGATTGACCCTGTTTCCAGTTAAGCTTTTCAGTGTTTTAAAGTACTTTAGAAGACTAAACCTGACACTTCAGTCTACTGAACACTGTTAACGGTTAGAAATTTTAAATGTTTTAAAATTCAAACTAAGGTTTCATGTGCCTCAAATTTTATGAAAACTTAGGAAATACTCCAAGTAATCTTGGGCAACACGAAAAATACTTTTATTAGCTTATAAATACATGATTTTAGCAAATCAAATACACTAAGAAATTCAAAATCTTTTCATAAGCTGAAAGTTTTGTTGATCTCTAAAAAACTCTCTTGTTCTCACTCTTGCAAAACTGACTTGCTGAGAATTTTGAAGTGCTGATCTTCTCTAAATTCTAAACCACTGAGTTCTATTGCTGATTCTCAACTAGAGAAGAAAATTGGTGAATTCATTCTTGAGCTTCAATCTTATTTCCTTCGATATTTGATTTGAATTATATTAGTGCTCTAACTTGTACCAATCAGCTTTGCTGTGATAGTGTCTTTGTACACCATATTGTTTCTTGTTTCTTGTAGTTCTTTGATGATTAAAGGATTTTTTGAATCGTTGGACCAAGCGTGGGGTATCGCTTGGAGAGGGGCGCTTTACCATTAAGGAGGGATTGGTAATGATTTGCTCCACCCGAAAAGGAGTGCTATAATGGAATCCTTAGGTGGTATTGGCCTAAGGCAAGGACGTAAGCTGGGGATAAGCCAAACCTCGTAAAAATATCGGTGTCATTCTTTACCCTTTCTCTTTATTTTAAGAAAACATATATATTGTGTGGGGTATGCAAAGTGCAGGTTGCTGAAATTACAAGCTGGGATTAAGAAGAACTCTTAACTTAAGAAAGTACGTTTTGATTAAACTTTTGTGGAAACCCAAAAGGAAGCATGTTGTTTAATCATTTGCGGATATCTTAGTTAAGAGAGTGCAAACAAATTTCATTCTTTGTAGGGCTTGAAATACTCATATATACAGGGCTACAAACGAATACCTTGAGTTCTTGCAAAAGTTGAGAATTCCCAAAGAGTTGCATAGTATATCTTGATTTGGTATTTTTTTGGTTGATTACTTTAGTTATTGATTGATTATTTGATTATTTGAGTTTTGATTACTTGTATTGTGTCTAAGTGTGTTTGTGGATTGATTGGACAAACTAAGTTTTTGTTAAGTGATTGTTAAAGGTTAAAGAATTCATAAAAAGAATCAAAAGAAAATTTTAATAACCAAATTCACCCTCCCTTTTGGGATAACTCCTTAACTTTCACATAGGACTCGCAAAATATTGGAGTTTAAAACATGCGGCATATGAAAAAGTAGGTTTGAGCATAAAAATGGTCTAACTAGTTCATATGCAGTTCATGTATAATCAATGAACCAGTTATGCAACACCCTTTAAGAAAAAATTAAAATGTCATGACTTAAAATTTTAACACAAAGATAGCACAAATCATGAAAACATTTAAGCACATAAGCAAGAGATATATATATATATATATATATATATATATATATATATATATATATATATCCCTTTATGATTTTCGATAAATACTAGAGGCTATGCTTGCTGAAAAAGAAACTTTAATTCGAAGATCAAGCAAGTAAAGTTTTTCTAGTTTAGCATTCAAGCACAAAGCATTTTTATAAATACCCAGAAAAACCAACCATATAGATGCTAGAGATATCAGGAAATTTAAACCAAAGATCACGTGGCAGAACCTAAGATACTGCGGCTAAGCAAAATATGTTCAACTAAGGTTTTCAATAAGATCATCACATTCAAGCATATGCCACAATGAATTCAAAACAAATCTAAGCTTAAATGTTGGTGAGCGTAACAAGATGGAAAGTTGTTTTAAGATACTCCCCCTATCAATTTGAGTACGGTCTTAGATACTGTTAGCTACTTATACAGATATTAATTGTGAAAATTCATTAAGTGTTTAAACAGTATAAGTACTATTCTTATTTTTAAACAAATTTTACTGGATATATTAAACCAATTTTATTTCACCAGTAAAACTATTCTTAGAACACACAAGCACTAGAGTTCTAATATTAAGTCATGTGCAAGGCGTTCATATGGCCCAAGAACAATCCACATCAAAGATGATTTAATGAAGGCAGGATATGATGTTCAGGATACTTGAAAAATTTTGGACACAAAAAGTATAAACAATAATAATGTGAGTCCATGGGGTAGGTGACTTTTAATCTTGTTCTCAAGGATAGGGCTTAAGCTCCCCTGTATATTTGCATGCATGCATACTTGCAATTAGTTCAAGGATGATATTCATTTACGCACACTCATCATACATTCATCCTTTTAAGAGATTTTAGCATGCAACAAATATTACTCATTTAGCATATACACATGACATATTGCAGTTTCATTTTAAAATATGATAGTCAATCAAGGCTATACTCAAAAGTTATGCAATAGGGGTTCAGTATGAAAATAACACAACTTAGAATACTCAATGAATGTATGACTATGTCATGTGATATTCCCTAGATATATGGACTTGAGTGTTAGAGTGAGATTTATGATCATCCATTTAGGTTTAGAGTGAGATTTATGATCCAAGTATTAGGACCAAATGGTGTCCATGAACTAGATTTTCCTAGACTATAAACTGTGTACATGTTTTTAATTTATAAAGCATTTCGAATTTGACATGTAGTGACCTATTCAATTATTCAGTATCCTAGGAAAGGAAGAAAATCTACTTATACCAATCAAGAATTAGTTCCACTAAGTATACCAGACAGTATAAGCACCCCTTTCAACGCAACTACACTGGTTATCTGTTAAGGCACTTTATCATTTGGCTAGTATAGTCTTCCTTACATGTTCTTGTTCATGCATTTTCAACTAAGAATGAAAATTAATATTTGTTTATCATTCACTCATCCTTTCAAAAACATTTTGGCATGCACCATATCAATTTGTTTTAGTACATGGTTTTGTTTTAGGAAAAACCTCACAAAATTTCAGCAGCATGCTATCGGTAAATTGAACATTTTCCCATTTTACCATGTACCTGAAACCTGATAGATTCAAACAAGCAATTTATAATAATCCACATCATGCAGATACCATTCAATTTCAGTTGTGAGAAACTATATCCACTACCAGCATGCAATTCACATCAATACATCAGCCATGCAAGTGGCATTCAGTATATGCATGCATTTCAATAGATTAATCAACCATTAATATAGACATTCAGCTCAAACACAACATCCAATATAAATGAGATGATAAAGTATTTAAAATAAGCATATTACAATAAAAGGCATATTGGATGAATTTTTTTTTTTTTAAATGCTGCTCCCCCTCAATTATGCAGCTTATGCATTAAATTTTTAGCCAAAAGTTTTAAATTTTCAATAAACTTACTTTGGCTATCTTACGATTAAGTTAAACTAACAATTTCTAACTAGGGGGAATGGGCTTATGAATTTTTTGAATTTGATTTAGCATTTGAGAAGATTTGATCATTTAAGCTCTATTAAGAGTTTAGGATTATATGATATATAGAATATTAATTTCCTAAACCCCAAATCTACGTGAATGGACAGAAATATGCTATATTTAAGATTTTGAAATCAAGCATATATATAGCATTAAGAATTATTTAGCAATAAAAAACATTTTTGTCCATATGAAGGGGATTCACAAATAATGCATGTTATAGCCAATATTATCACATAATAACCAGTCATAATGATATGTATATATTAAGTTTTGATTGGATATATCAATTAATACTTTCATATCGGCTTGTTTTCCTAATGTTTTTAGTATAAAAACAGTGTTTACTAAAATTTTAATTTTAAGCACTTAATCATCATAACCCCTTATACAATATATCCTAACAAACATCTTATGAGTATTAAACGTGTTCCTATGAAGCTTCTCATAAGATGGCATTCAATATCATATGATTCATAAACTAACACACAATATATCATGTGAATCATAACATGAATTATTCAATAATTTAGAAGGAGGATAGATATACCTTTACATTTTACTCCTTAATCGTTTAAGCTCAGGGTGGTGTTCTTTTCTCTCTCAGTTTTTCCATACCGCTTATTGTTCCCTAAATTTCCTTAGTACAAGTATAAATCATAAACCTTGTGGAAGCATTAGTAGCTAAGGCACAATATAAAAAAAATATATGCATGACACTCAAATTATATGCATTAAGTTCATGTCATGCCCATTCAATTTATTTTCAAAAGTGGGAACAAATACATTTTGAAATCCTTTTCAGTGCAATATGATTTCCTTTGCCAAACACTTTCCAAAACCTCTAATTAATTGATTTTACAAAAATCAATTTCAATATTCAAATGGTAAAATCTATACAGTAAAAGCAATGGAGGATTTGGCAAAAGATTGACCCTCAAAACAGAGACACACCAAAAATGAGTCGTTGCAATCTTTATGCAAATAGCGGTTAAGCTTATTGCAACCAGGCTTTGATACCAATTGATGTGATTGGTGTGATCCCAAGATAGGGGGATGAATTGGGTTTTAAAATTTTTTTGGCAAATTTAAACATTTCGCTGATTCACCACAAATCATATCCCATTCAAATATAGTTGTGTATGTAAAGAGATTAAACTATGTGTGCTGACATACACATGTGGAGCATATCTCATTTAACTTAAATGTGTGCATGCAAAATAATTATATCCATAAATGAACAAGCATAGACATACTGAATTTAAAGTGTAGTGATTAAATGAGATAGAGAAAGAGAAAGAGACATGCGATTTGTTGTCGAGTTTGGCCAAAATAGCCTACGTCTCCGTCTTGGGCATACCCCCCCAAGGTTTCCACTTTCCTACTCACTTAAATGGGTGGACACAGAAGCCGTTTACAACCTCTCCTTACGGGGCGAGGAATACCCAAGCTACATGTCCCGGGCGGAGCCATAACCCAGCCACACTTTACAGGCAGTGCCAAAACCTAGCTCAATTACTAGACTGAACTCAACAGGTCTCCCTTACGAGGTGGAGACTCCCTAGTTCAATTTATGGGCTGAATCCAACTGGTCTCTTTTACAGGGCAGAGACTCCCTAATTCAATTTACGGGCTGAACCCAACAGATACTTAAAATAGTTTTGTATATATAAAAATGCTTCTAAATACAAGTAGAAATGTACAACTTTAAAGCCCAATGCACTCTCTAATGATATGATATAAGCTCAGTAGACTTAGGGTGTTTTTCTCAAAATGATTTTTGCAATATTTGAAGAAGATGTATATGATAAAATACTTCAAAGATTTAACTTGAATAAAAAATTTTCTCCAAAAAATATTTTTCAAAGAATAATAGGAGAACCTAGGATTTTGCTTCCAAAGAGTTTTTGCACAAAACAAAAACATATGAACTTTGATTTAAGAAATGAAATATGCAATGAGAAACTCAAAGATCTTCAAGTCCTTAAACGAAATCTCTAGAAATATTTTCAAAATAAAGTATTGGAGATTTTAGAGTTTTACCTCAAAAAGGGATTTGTGCAATAAGACAAGATAAGCTAATGAACCTTGCAATGGAAGTGCAAAAGACTTACAAGCTACAAAAGGTTTCCCCAAAAATATTTATCAAGAAAGTTATCGGGAGAAACTCAAGTTACTCTCAAAAAGGATTTTCAGAAATAAGAAATAAATGAGAGTATTATAAAATCAATGCCCAAATAAAATGCTCTCTTCCAAAATAGTTTTTGAAATGAATTAAAAGGAAAGAGAGTTAGAGAGTATAAAAATTTAACCCCAAAATATTTTTGAAATAAAAGTGAATGTGGGGAAACTTTGACTAAGAAAAAGTTTGAGAAGATTTTGAAAATAATCAAAGTTACTAATTTTTCTAATGAAAGAGGTATTTGTAGATTTTTGGAAAATCTGACCGTTGAGGGACATGTTTGTCATTTTAGAAATGTTTAATTTAAAAAATTAATGACGTTTTAGCGTTGAAAATTATCGAAACCTAAGAGGTTCGGTCGACCGTGGGATTGGCTAGTCGGCTGACCTCAAACAAAAATTTGAATTTCAAAAGTGGGTTTGGTTGACCTAAGGAAGTGCTAGTCGGCTGGCCAAAAGGTAATTCCAAACATTCGTAGGTTTGGTTGACTATGAGTAAGGGTCGGTGTGCCGAGCTTGAGGTTCGGTCGACTGAGGCATTTTTTATTGAAAGAGTTGGTTAGCCGAGGTGTGATAAAATAAGCCTAAAAGTGAGGTCTGTCGCCTAAGGCTTCTCAGTAAAAAAATGGTCGATCGACCGAGATGGTCGGTCGGTTGGCCATTTCATGACAAAACATGGTCAATCGGCCGAGGCTTCCTAATAGGCCAACCATAAAGGGTTGGTCAACTAAGGTGATTATACTATGATTGGGTCAATCGACCGAGGTCAATGAAAGCCTAAGATTTTGCCCGTTTTGACCTTGGAACTTTATCAACCCTATGTATACGAGTATAAAAATATGGGTAAAGGGTTTTCCATATAAATTAAAGTTCTCTAAGGTCAGTCTATGGTCGATTTGAGCATTAAATCATATCATGCATGTCATGCATTATTACAAGCCAAAATATTAAAAAAAAAATGCATTACAAATAAATCAGATAACTCCTTTTCTTTTGCTCTTCAGTCTTTATGGAAAGCACTAGGTGAATATGCGTTACGATCCCTCTGGCTTCCATTTTACCTTCACCATATGTGCATGTTAAGATATGGACCTGTTCAAACACTAATGCACACATGAGATAAATGTGGTTTTCCAGCATCAAAAGAAAAGTCAGCAGTATATATAGACACACATACACAAAAGTATTTATATATTTTCTCTAATACTTGTTCTATAAAACATCCCTTAAGCATGTAAATTGTGGGTCATGTTTACGCCATGGTAGGATTGTGTGGCTTGAAGACTAGACTTAGCCGGCGGCCAACAGTACTAAGTCCAACTATAACTATAACTGAGATTTTTCCTATTAAGTCTTAGTTCGGAACTAGGTATGCACTCGGAAGAATCCACTACTCTAAAAACTACTTTGTAGAATAGTGTGGGTGCACTCTCTATAACTATAAACTTTAAACTACGGTACCGAGTATCTGTAACTCTATAATCTTCAAGCCATAAAGGTTTTTAAAACATACTAATATATAAATCATGCAATAAAAATAGCATCATAAAAATATCATCATTGCTCATTGTTTCATAAAACATGTAATGCACTTTAATAAAAATAAGCTCATGTCACATGATTTTCGTGCAAAGCATTTATTCTTAATATAACATCATAATGCTGTAAAATTTCCAATAGAATTAAAATATTTTCTTTAAAATAAACTCGGGTATATTTTACAAAAAAACTGACATAGTCAAACTCACTTACCTTGATCTCCTCAAGAATTTAAAATTTTCTAGTAAAACCTTAATTTATCACAAGATAACCACAAATCCATGATTAAGAAAATGAATTATAATTTCACTTTGAACCCCCTCAAAGGTCTAATTCTAAATTTAATTATATTTAATAAACCATTATTCAGAAAAATATTAGGCTTATCTCAAAATGATCTTCTTTTTATGCTTAGAATTTAGAGACAAATTTTTTTTATCCATACAACATCGTTTGGTCAATAAACTTGATTCTTGAAATTGACTTTTAGTTTTGCTAATTGATATGGGCATTTAGAATTCGACACTTACTTTAAAAAATCAAAAAGCCATCTTATCAAGCTTTAAAAATCACCAAATTAAATCTATAAGTTGATATATATATATATATATATATATATTAAATCTATAAGTTGATATATATATATATATATATATTATATATGAGCCTACCAAATTTCGTGGTCAGATTCGAAATAGAAGTTATAAAATAAATTCAGAACCTAAGTCTGGTTGTAGCTCTAACAGCATACTAACATCATACCGACTGTAGTTTCAAAAAATCAAAAACCATATCAAATAACTTCAAAAAATTCTGAAATTTAATCCTAAAAAATATTGATATATTTTATAACATTCATGATCTAATGCAAATAGAGAGATACAAAGAGAAAAGGAGAGATTCAATTGCAAAGTGAGAGTTGCTGCACACAAGCCAGCCAAAATTACATCTTTGAATACAGTTAGACCTAATTAATAAACCTAACCCTTATAATGATACAAAGACTAAAGTGCCCCTACTTAAATATATATATATATATATATATATATATATAATCTAACATCCCCCCTCAAACTCACGATGGCGCACCGAGAAGCATCGAGAGTTTGCTGAGTAGAAACTGGAAATGACTAGTGTGAGATTTTGTGAAGAAGTCAACCAACTGCATGTTAGAGGAAATGCAGGTGAAGATGATGACATGTGAGATGACATTCATTTTCAATATGCTCATCTTTTCATTCTTACTTTCTAATCTCTTGATTTTTAGATCCTTTTCTCTTTCATCAAGATTTTTAGATTCTAATTCTTTTATCACAGCTTCATTCTTATTTTTCAATGAAGTATATCGTTTAGTTACTTTAACTAAAATCTTATGAGCTTTGAATAATTCACTTTGTAGTTCTTCATAAGATGACAAACTCTCATCATTGGATTTATTAGATGAATCATCACTATAATCATTAAATGATTTGGATGAGGAGCTTTGTTCTTTATCGTCGTCCCATGCCATAAAGCAAGCAACGTCCTGGTCACTTGATTCACTCTATGAACTACTTGTACTAATATTATCCCATGTAGTAGCTTTCAATGCCCTTTTGTTTTTCTTTTGGAATCTTTCTTAAGTTGAGGACAATCCAGTTTTATATGTCCAACTTTCTTACAATTATAACATGTTGGAAGTTCAGCCTTTGTTTTCTTCTTACTGATTTCCTTTTCTTCATCTTCATCTGATTTTGAGTTCTAGATTTTTCTTGTAAATTTATTCTTCTTTCTAAGGATTTTTGCAAGTCTCTTGGTTATGGGGCTATATCATTATCATTCATTACCTCTTCATCTTCATCGCTAGAGCTTTCACTTGAGGCTTTAAATGTAATGGATTCCTTGTTTTTATATTTTCCACTTCTTTCGTTTATTGCCATCTCATAAGTGAGTAGAGAACCTATTAATTCATCTAGGGAGGTGTTTTTCAAATTTTTTCCTTTAGCTATTGTAGTGGCCTTAGGTTCCCGAATTGGTGGAAGTCCTCTAAGAATTTTTTGGATCATTTCATAAGTTGAGTAATTCTTTCCTAAGGCATTGAGAGAGTTTATTATATGGGTGAACCTAGTGTACATACTATTGATGGTTTCATCTAGGTTCATCCTAAAGGCTTCACACTCACCTGTGAGCATGTCGATTCTATTATCTTTAACGTCAACCATTTCTTCATAGGTTACCTCTAGTTTATCCCATATTCTTTAACTAATTTACGTGCCATGACCCTATTGAATTCATTTACATCAAGAGCACAATAGAAAGCATTCATAGCACTTGAATTTACTTGCAACATCTATTCGTCATTGTCAGTCATCTCTTTTTTCTTTTTAGGTATTTCTTTGTTATCTATGTTTTTGGTAGGGACAAGGTCACCATGTGTGACAACTTTCCAAACTTTCTAATCCATGGTTTGCAGGTATATCCTTATTTTTTTTTTCCAAAAAGTATAGTTGACTCCACAAAAGAAAGGAGGCCTATATGAGGATTGACCCTCAGCAAAGGGAGCTATGCCTAGGTGTGCCATAAAAATCTTTGTGTAGCTTCTAGGTTAAGATTTGCTACAACCTCTCTCTGATACCAATTGAAAACTAAGGTGTAGTCCCAAAAGGGGGGTGAATTGGGTTTTAAAAGTTTCTTTTAAATCTTTTTACCGATTCTCAACCTTTTGTAAATTTAGTAAACACACAAGAATAATTTTTTAATGCATAACTATACCGACTACAATCCTTACTCAATATTAACACAAGCCAATGATTCTTAATGAGATGCTTTCAACAATGTTTATCAATCAACAAATCAACCAATCAACTAATCAACCAATCAAACCAATCGATCACAAGATACTTAAACAATCATATGAGCTGCAACACTTCCTTGATTTCAGCATTTGCAAAACTCAGCTTAGAGTTGGATTATAGCCCTATATTTATGAATATTGGTGCACTTCCTTTTAACCAAGATTTCTTCAAATGATTAATCAACGTACTCCCTTTAAGATTTCCACAAAAGATTAATCAACGTACTCTCTTAAATTAAAAGTTTTTTCAATCTCAAACTTTTAGCTTCCTACACTTGAACACACAACGACACAATTTATAAATGCATAAAAATTAAGGAGAAAGGGTAGAGAGTGAGACCAAGTTTTTTACGAGGTTCGGCTTATCCCTAGCCTACGTCCTCCCCTTAGGCAAGATCACCTAAGGATTCCACTATAGCACTTCTTTACGGGGTGAAGCAAATAGTTATAATCCATATTTTACTGTGGAGCCCCCTCTCCAAGCTATACCCCACGCTCTGTACAACGATTTAACCAACCTTGAACCGTCAAAAACTACAAGAGAAACAAGAAACAATTTGATGTACAATGACACTCTCAAAAGAGTAGATTAGTACAATTGAAATCTATATAATTCAATCAAAATCACAATATAAAAAGATGAAACTCAAGTATATATATCACTGGGGTTCTTTCTTAGGTTGAATAACTCAGTAAAAATGCAAAGACCCGTGAGCTTTTCTCAGCAAACTCGCAGCAAGTAATTCAATAAGAGTATAGGCAAGGTAGCTTTGAAGAGTAGAAAGAATTTGATTGATTTGTTGCTTGTAGGTTGTTGGTGTGTTTGATCCTTGGGTTTAATAATGCATTTATAGAGTTTAAAGAGTATTTTGCATGTTGCCCAAGTTTCTTGGAGTATTTCCCAACTTTTCACAAAGTTTAGAATTCAAAAACTCAATTTTGGAAACTTCCCGTTATTTTTAAAAATCTGAATTTCAAAGGTTCAGACGCCTAGACTGAAGGGGTCAGTCACCTTGACTTTAAATTTCAGTGAATTTTGGAAGTCAGTACAAGTTTAGGCACCTGGACTCACAAGTTTAGTCGCCTGAAGTGGTTCTGCCTGTCGTTCAGTCGCATAAACAGATAAGGACAGCCGCCTGATAGCTTCAACCTCCCTTCAGTATTTTAATCATAACATTTTTCTATACAACTCCAAATTAGGTGTTCTTGGTATAAAAAAAAAACTAAAATAAAATACCACAACTTTCATGTTGAACACTTTTTAAGATAAGGAGTGTTTGATAGATAAAAATGCTCATCAATGCGGATATAGAAAAAATAACAGAATTTGGAAAATCCTATTTTGGTGTTTTTCATTTCAAAAATAATTTTACCCATTTTGAAATAACTTTTGACCTTATAAAAATTTTTTCCAAGTATTTTAAAAGGTATCTAGGTCCAAGTAATTAACCTAAGAACTTCATGTATCCATATTGAAATTGCTTGAAGTACTTACATAAAGACTTCTTAAGACTTTGACATTCTAAGCACTTAAGTCTTCATGTTTTTCCATCTCTTGAGTCTATCTTGACTTCCAACTTCAATTCACTTTAAGTTTCATCAAATCATCTTTGAATCCATGCTTTAATAGTATAAGCTTTAAGAGATCTTCTTTATTTGGAGTATAAGCTTTCAATAATCCTTGTGTGCACTTGACCTTGTATTCACATACTTGAGTCCTAAAATATCATAACTTAACCAAATATATTGAGTTCCTCTGATTTGTTATCATCAAAACAAGATTTTAAGTCTTGTAAGGCCAACACTAATTACTATTGCAACTTAAAAAGGTAAAGTATTCAGTCTTCTACTCTTTACAAATTCATGGAATATGTTAACTCTATGTGGCAAAACCCGTCTTGAGGATGATAATTCCCAAGTATTTTACTTGTGTGTTCAAAGTGTTTGAATAGGGAAATAATTCAAAATGAACATATCGTAAGGATGTTGTGGAGGCCCTAAGGATCCTGAATCACATAAGGCTTGGCTCATTCCATGGAAGTAGAAGAGCAAAAGGATGAAGATAATTTAGTTTTTCAATTATATTGTATTGTATATGCATGTCTCACATGATTTGATGTGAAGCTCTCATATGACCTTAGACTGACCTTAGGCACTCTATATTTCATAGAAAATCATTTTACAAATGTACAAAAATTATTTCAAGTGAAAAACTCCATAACAAGTTTTTAAAAATTCCCTTTCATGTTTCTGTCATTGCATTGATGAGCAATTTTATCAATCAATAAGTTTTCATCTTAAAATATGTTCAACATGAAAATTGTGGAATTTTATCTTAGATTTCTTTTGATACCAATAACGTCCCATTTTTAGTTTTTTTTAAAAAAAAAGTAATGACCAAAATACTAAAGGGTGACCACAGTAGTAAATTTTCCTTTATGTTTCTTCTATCTCTTTGATGAGTGATTTTATCAATCAATCACTCCTTATCTTAAAAAGTGTTCAACATTAAAGTTGTGGTATTTTCTCTTAGATTTATATTGATACTAAGAACGTCCAATTTGGAGTTTTATAGAAAAATTTATATATGAAAAACTGAAGGGTGTCCAAGTAGAAAGCTCCCCAATGGCCAAAAAACGGCTAGTTTTCAAATTAAATCATATTTTAATACCCCCAATGGCCATGAAACCACTATATCTCCAATTTTCCGATAAATACCATGCCCACAAGATTAAAAACCACTTTTGAGCATATTGATTCTTACTCTCTTACATTTGGGCATTTTTACATTCTCTACTTTCATTTTCAACATTCAAGAGCATTCACTCACATCTTTTGCAAGCATCATTGGTCTTGAGGTTTGATATTCAAGCATTCTTGTCGGGCATTCAATATTTCTCTTCAAAGTTTATCTTCTCTCCTACTCTTTTACTTTAAAATTTTATTGAGAGCAAGAACCGTAGTTTTCCATATTTTCATTGTTTTGAAAAATATCTTTTGGGAAAAAGTTTCTTACTAGGACTTGAAGCTTTGAAGCATTCATTTACATATTTTTACTCAAAGAATTTCATTCTTATCTTTTCCAAAATTCATTTGAGAGCAAACCCTAGATTCTCCAACACACTTTATTTGAAAATTTATTTTTAGAGAAATATTGTTTTGAGCTTAGACCTTTGAAGCAACTCATTATATATATTTTCATACAAAGATCATATACTCTTTTATTACAAATATCTTAATGGGAAAAACACATTCTCCCTTGAGCTTCAAGTTATATCTTGTGAAAGTGTTTAGGGCTTTCATTTGTACAAACTTGCTTGATTGAGAAGCACCTTCTTGTACTCAAAAATATTCTTATATCATTTTTATTTGTGGTTCAAGTTGTGAACCAAGAGGAGGAAGTTGTGCCTTTTGTAAGCAACAGATTATAAAGGGAAGCTATGCCCGATTTTAAGGAGTGGATTAGTGGAATCCTCAAATGAGTTGTCTTGAGGCAAGGACATAGGCCGGGTTTCACTGAACCTCGTAAAATCTTGAGCTTGCTTCTCTTACCCTTATCTCTTTTATTTCCGCTAGTGCATGATTATATTTATTTCATACTTGCTTATTGTGAATGCCTTAAATATTTTTTGCACTTGAGATTTATTGGGTAATACTGATTGTTTGAGATATCCATATCTTGAATTTATTAGGTTGTGTAATACTGAAATCTGTATAACTCCAAGCTTGTGTCTTTAAAATACCCAATTCACCCCTCCCCCCTCTCTTGGGATTACACCTAAAATTACATAATACCCCAATTTTATGTGAGCTTTAAGTGCTTCTTGGCTTCCATATTGCATCATCATCTATGCCTTCAAAAAGATAAACCTGTTCATACACTAAGCTCACTAATTATGTTGTGGTTTGTCATAATCAAAATAGGGATCAGACTCAAAAATTAAACAATTTTCCCATTTTTGATGATGACAAACACAGGAATAAAATTAGGTTAGCCTGATAAGGCTCCCCCTTACAATATGCATAATTTAAAATGATATTCAATATAATGCAAGCATAAACAAAATGAAGACTTTAGAACTTTTAAGTTGAGCATTTAAGTGTAGTTTGGTTCAATGTGTGTTTTATATTGAAACTAAATTTTAAAAGAATATTCAATTAAGCACAAAATTACATGATGTTGACTCTATGAGTCTAATCCCATTTTGATTATGACAAAACCAATGTTTCTCACCTGTGCACTGAGTCTCTTGAACAGGTTCTTCCAAAGCATGCACTGTTGGTAGGAACTCAATGAAGCCATATGGACCATAAAGTTCAAACTTTATATGGCTCTTGAAGAAGCAAAGGGAATGAAGACTCTTTTATTTGCTGACCTTTTAGGTCACGCCCAGTTCTGATTATAACAAATACTCATTGTGTCTAATGGGTGTTTGAGGCTTTGTGCAGGAACTTAAATTGACAGATCATAATGCACATGGACAAAGTGAAGCTTGAAGACCAAATTTCTATTGAAGACCCAATTTTTCATGCTGTATTATAATTCATTCATGTAAAGGGTCTGTAATAGTAATTAGGGCTTTCTGTATGTAATAATCACACACATCACATGTATGGTCAAATAAGTAAGCTCATAATGCAAATGACCTTAGAAAAACCTTAGGGATTGGTCGACCGACACCGAATTCTTTCGGTGTCTTCAAATTGGACCTAAAGAGACCTTAGGACACGCACCCTTGCACTCATATATGTTAGCCACATTGAATAGGGTGTTTGTGAATAAAAACAGGACCGAAATACACACTTTGTGTCGATCGACCGGCCCATGCAGTTCATTCTGCCCCGGTCGACTGAATCCAGTCTGGGTCAACAATTTGACCTCAGCCCAGTCGACCGAACCATTATAGTTCAAATACACCCAGTCGATCGAAACCTCCTGAGGTTAACATTTTGACCACCTGGTCGACCGAGTCCAAATTGCATTGCAACTGTCTGGTCGACCGAGGGTCCTCGGGAGAAATCCCAACTATCCAGTCGACCGAATCACCTAGTGTAAATCTTCCTGGTCGAATGAACCTCAGTAAAATGGAAAAATTGCCTCGAACATATACATCTGGTCAACCGAGTCCCCAGTTCAAAAATATCCCGATCGACTGAGCCATATGAACTTCGGTCGACCGAAAGTGTTCTGGTCGACCAGGTCTCTCGGGTTGCCCTGAATTTTTTTACCGTGGTTAGTTTTTTAAAATAGGGTTAAAATAATGAAAACATCATTAATCTTTTCTAATAATCCCAAACATGTCCCCAACAGTTATAATTCTTGGGGTGTCTATATATACCCCTTCATTTGGGAAAATGAGCAACAAGATTAAAAAAACAAAGTGAAAAATTTCTCTCAAGCCAAAAATCTTCCTACTACTCATACTCTCTCTAAAATCACTCAAACTTACCTTCTTCAGTTCTATATATCATTTGTAAGTGTATTGAGTGTTGATGTTAAAAGGTTTGCTCTCTTATTATTGTGTGATTGAATCAATTTTCATTGAGAGCTAAACCTAAGTGTTCTTAGGGGGCCTTTCTCATAAGCCTATCCTAAGAAGACTTTCCTAATTTTCTGATTATTGCATTTGTATTGCAATATCTTAGGAAGCTTGTATTTTTTTTGGCTTGCAAAAATATTTTCAAACTTATGCAAATATCTTGTGGGATCTAGATTGATATATTTGTGAAAAGATATTTGTGTTTGTGATATTAATCTTTGTGGAAATATTTATTCAAGTATACATCATTTGTTGAACACAAAGATTGCATAGCTTTTGCAAACTAAGCATATACACTATATTCGTGATTGAGACATCCTACTGATTGAACACGTTTGATTGAATATTAACAGATACACAGATTGTTGTTGACACTCTCACGTACTCATTACACTGATAGAAAATACTTTTGAGAGTAGAACTAATTGGACCACACTGAGCTTACATATTAAATCATCTGTGGTGTATGTGATTGAACGCATTTGGGTACATATCTATTTTACTTGAAAACACTTTTATCTGTACCACTTGATTGTAAATCTGAGTGATTCCAAGCATGGCCTGAGGGGGCTGTAATCCAGTCCGATAAGGATTAGTGTAAAGGTTGAGGTCAGCCCTGTGCTAATTGACCTGGTTTGTGTAGGTGCCGCTCCGCCCGTTTAAGTGAGCAAGTTATAGTGGTAATCCTTGTGCTTGTTAGCCAAGGTGGGGACGTAGGCAATTGGCCAAACCTTGTAACATTCTTGCATGTCACTCTTACTTTACTGCTTTCTAGTGCATGTGTGATTGATTAAATTGATTTATTTACTTTCTGGTATACATTTACATTGCTTGCACTAGATTGTCCATAGGGTTGTGAATATACTATTGTTAGGAGATTAACCTAAGGCTTAAAGTTTAAAATTACCAATTCACACCCCCCCTCTGGTAAAGCTAACAGCATGCAATTCTCAAATCTGCATCAGTCATGTAGATGACATTTAATCCAAACATACAATAACCTAGATAAACTACCTACATGCATTTCTCAAAGTCCACATCATCCATGCAAATGGCATTCAATATAAACATGTTGTCCAGTATAGCTAATATCAGTTTATGCCAAAAAAGAATATCCATCCATTAGATAATATAATTATTAAGCAAGTAATGTATAGTCGTGCATCTAGCAATGTATAATAAATATAAAGCAAGATAAATAAGATAGTATATATATGATTACATACCCACATTAAAATGTTTATCAGAAGAAAATAAGCACAAGCAAGCTACTCCCCCTCTAATGTGTAGCCTAGGCCTCTCCATCGTCGTATCCTCCATCAGATGATCCTGCCTCATTGTCGCTCATGTCCATGGGATGCCTCCCTGTCTGATTATCAATGTCATCTAGGTCATTGAAGCGGTCATTTATCATAGTGAAGTTTGCTTGCAATATTCTCTAGCTTAATGTAATTGTTCTGAATATCAATGAATCTATTCTCTTAAGAAATTGCAAGCTCCTTGACTTCTCTCTGCAAAGATGTGAGGTGAGCATTTGTGGATTCCATGCATTTTGCAGTGGATTCCCTGAACTCATTAAAAGATGTCGTAAGACTTTCAATGGCCGCCATAATCTCAGCATTGAACGGCTGTGCAGGCTACGGAGGCATTTCCTGTGGAGCACTAGGATGATCTCTCCTGTGAGCTGGGGCCTGTGCTAACCATTTGTTACCTACTAGCTCATACCTCATCTGTTTCACTGTGGTGGAGGAGAATATATCTGTGTTCTTCCATCTCACCATCAATGTATGCCCCTCTTTTGTGACTTCTAGCCTTACAAACACCCTATTCAATATGCCCCCGTATGGCATAATAATCATGTGCCCCGTAGTCTTCATGAACATCCATTTTATAATCAAGCTAGGCAAGTCTACCTTCTCCCCCATAATTAAGCACCACATGATGAAACAATCTAGATAGGAAACATAGACTCTAGACCCACTCTTAGGCAAAATGTTATAGAAAATTAGGTGATGAATAATTTTTTCCTCTAAGGTGGAGGAATTGTA
This sequence comes from Malania oleifera, assembly GCF_029873635.1. NCBI lineage: Eukaryota > Viridiplantae > Streptophyta > Magnoliopsida > Santalales > Ximeniaceae > Malania > Malania oleifera. The sequence continues at coordinate 71,267,339 of NC_080419.1, read as the reverse complement.
TACAGGGGTGTGATTCAGGTTTACCACCGTGTGTTCCATGACCCTATAAACAAAGGCTTCAATAGTGAAGCCCTGTTCATTTATCCAAGTAGTCCAAGTAGTCCCGAGGTCAGGACAGTCAAAATCTCCTCTCTAAATCTCAAACATCTCTACAAGGAGCTAGGCGTCAAACCTAAAAGGTTCCTCTAGGACCCTAGGATAATATCCTCGATCATCCTATCCTAGATTTGAATAAAATAATCTCACTAGGGTTGGGTACACTCCCTTAGGCTAAAAGGCTATAAACAGATACCATCCCTAGAACCTAAACATATCCAGTATATTTCTAAAAAACTGCTCCGTAAATGAAATGTCGAGAATCTTACCCAGAATTGGATCCTTAGATCTGAAGGTCGACTCATATTTCATCTTTTCGTTCTAAAAAATATACCATTTCCCTGAAAATTCTTTAATTACTTGAACTACTTTCCTCTTGTTGGCTATAGGCATGGTGATTTTAGGATTTGAATGTAGGATTTGGGTGAGTGGCCGAAATAGGGAGAATAGGCATTTAGCCCTCAAAAGGGGTGAAAAAATGAGGCTCTCAGGCATCAAAAACATTATATAGCCTGATGGTTTGGTCGACTAGGGCATGTCCTAGTTGACTGGGCATGCATTAATTCGGAGCATATTTGTTTCTATTTGGTCAACTGGGGAAAAGTTTGGTTGACTGGTGCTTCTCAAATGATTCAAATTCTTCTAGTCGGTCGATTGGGCATATAACCAGTTGACTGGGGCACAAAAAAAAACATACGGCTTATGGTCCAGTCAACTGACAAGAAACCGGATAGGCTATCTAAGGGCAAACAAAGAGTTCTGGTTGATTGGGACTGGTCTGGTCGACTGAGGCTATGAAATGACAATGCCCTAGGAGGGTCCAGTTGACTGGGCTTGCGAGTCCGGTCGACTGGGCTTCACAATTTTTGAAGTTTTAGCCTCTTTTTCACCTTTTTTGCATTTAACTCTTTAAGCCAATAGAATTATATTTTCAATTAGTAATATTTGGAATTTTATGCTTAAACTAAATTTGCCACATTTTTCAACTTATATCCCTTCAATAAAATAAGCTTTTGTCTTTGAAGCATGTGAAGGACACAATTAGGTTTTTAAACCTAAGATCTAAGGTGGGAACAATGGGACTCATTTAGGTACCCATTTTTCTCTGAGTCTGGGGGGGGGGGGTAGAACCCAACGTTTCTTTGGCTCTCCGCACCTATTTGGGTTTCACACCTTTTCTTTTGAATGGAAAATCGAATTTGATGTGCCCCTTCTTTTTACACAAAAAGCATGTGGTGTGAGTATAGGCACCGGAGGAGGTACTAGCATAGAATTTTAAGGCTTTAACAAAGTATCCCATGTATAGGCCATTTTTCTTTCTATTTTCTATTCCATTGTATCCTATACCCTCCTTGTCTAAGGTCATCTTCTGTGATCATATGAGCTTATGAAAGTTTTCATTGCCCCTAGTAAATATATAGATGATCTTAGCTTGGTCTTTAATTTTATTTTCTAGGCTTAGAATTTTTAAATCTTTTAAGCCTTTGCAAACTGTTTGTAATTTTATGAACTCTTTGGTCATCTTGTTTGCTTTACACTCAAGTTCATAAATATGAAGATCCTTTACATTATCACTAGAAATTTGGGATCTTAAAACTTTCAACTCTTTTTCCAACTTTTCATTCTTATTTTCTAATCTCATGATTTTCAAGTCTTTTTCCTTTTCAATAAGAATTTTTATTCTAATTCTTTCAGTGATGCCTCATTCTTGTTTTTCAAAGCAGTATAACGTTTATGCATTTTAATAAGAAACTTATGAGTCTTAATATATTCTTTATGCAATTCCTCAAAAGTTGGCATGCTTTCATCACAAGAACTATTATATGATTCATTACTAGAATAATCACAAGATTTAACACAAAAATCATTGCATGAATCATTTATATATGAAGTAGAAGGAGAGGGATGTACCTTTTCATTAGTTAGTGCTATAAACCACTGATTGTCTCCTTCTTGAACCATTGAGCTCAAGGCACCCAGAGTGATAGCCTTCTCTTTCTCGGTTCTCCATACCTCTTTTCAAGTTCATCCCAAATGTCCTTAGCATTCTAACAAGCTATGATTTCTTTAAAAACATCAGAATCTATAACACAATAGAACATATTCATAGCACTAGAATTAATTTGCAATAAATTGAAATCATGCTCATTCATTATATTTTCAAGTTTGAGAAACTCTACATTTTGAATAACTTTCATTGGGATATAGTTCCCCCAATCAATTACTCTCCAAGCCCTCCAATCAATAGTTTGAAAAAAAATAATCATTTTTTGTTTCCAAACATTATAATTTTACTACAAAACAATGGAGGTCTTGAGAAAGATTGACCCTCACTAAGCTGGGATACACCAATATGAGTCATTGTAATCTTTATGAAAAAATGGTTAAACTTATTGCAATCAGACTCTAATACCAATTGATAGGAATGGTGTCATCCCAAGAGGGGGGTGAATTGTAATTTTAAAACTTTTTCGAAATATTTAACCGATTCACTAAACAATATCCCAATTAAAACTAAATGCGTATGTAAAACAATCACAAGAATAATTAAACAAACACACACATGCGGAAATATAAATAGATAAGGGAAAAATAAAATGACACAAAGATTTTTAACGAGGTTCTGCAAATCCTGCCTACGTCCTCTCCTTGGGCAAACCCCCCAAGGATTCTACTATACCCCTCCTTTAATAGGGCGGAGCCACCCTCTACACCAGTCCTTCTAGCCAAACCAACCTCTCCAAGCAATACCCTACACTTGACACTCCTTTAATAAAGTAGAACACCCCCCCCCCTTCTCCAAGCGATACCCCACGCATGGCCCAGTTCTGTACCCGAGTCGTAAACCACTCCTTAGAGGGTAGAGTCCCCCTTTTCAAGTGATGTACCCTCACTTGGCCACGGTTCACAACCCAAACCGTGAAGATCTTGTTTTGAAAATATTTTTCGTATAAAGAAATACTCCTTTAAGAGTTGATGTGTACAATTTCAAAAACTATATGCACTCTCAAATGATTTTAAAAATGAAACTCAGTAGAGTTATGATTTTTCCTCTCCAAAATATTTTTTAAGTAAAAGTGAGAGTATGGAAAATGATTTCAAGATTGACCTTTGTGAAATCAAATATGAGAATATTTTCAAACAAGTATTTATGAAATGAATATATGCTCAAAGCTCTCTTGAATAACCTTAAAATATTTTCTCCCAAAAATATATTCAAAGGTAAGAATAGAAGAAACTAGGGTTTTCTCTAAACAATGTTTGACCTTTGAAATATGAAAGACAACAAGGCTTTCAAGCAACATAGATATAAGATTAAATATATGCTCGAGCCTTTTTGAATTACTCAAAAGATTTTCTCCAAAATAGTTTTCAAGAAGAAAGTAGGGGAAATAGAATTTGATCTTTGAAATGAGTATAAAATATAATAAAGACTCAAAGAATAATCAAAAAAGGTTTCAATATGTTTTTCTAACATTTGCAAAGTGATTGGGCCAAGTATTTATAGGAAAATTTGAAATATGGTCGTTGGGCATTAAAATGTTATTATATTTCAAATTTTTCTGACCGTTGGAAGCCCAAAACAGGCTGAATATGAGAGGCTCAGTCGACTGGCCCAAGGTCTGGTCGACCAATCAAAGGACGAAATCCTTTTTCGCGAGCTTCAATCTGATGGGCCTTATTATATCGTCTGCCAGATCATCCTTCGTATGAATGCCGGTCGACTGGACCCTTTATAATAAGCCCAAGTCTTCTATCTGGTCGATTGTGATGAACCATTCGGTCAACTGGCCCTTTATAAAAACACAATTTTGGCATTATACACTATCCGGTCAACTAGGTCTTAATAAAAAATGAGTTTTTGGCCTTGATTCGATTTCAAATTTATTTTAAACCTTTTGTGTAAGTTAAGCATTTTAATAAAAAGGGTTTTATGAATTTTTTGAGTTCCTAAGGTCAATCTAAAGTTAGTGTTGAGCTTCAATTTAAACCATATGGAATGCATGCACAATTGAAACCTAATTACTATTACAACTTAGAAAAGTAAAGTCTTCAATCTTCTGCTCTCTACAAATTCATGGAATATGCCAATTTGATGTGAGCTTTAAGTGCTTCTTGACTTCCATATTGCATCATCATTGTTGGCCTCACAACACCTAGAATCTTTTTTTTATGATAACAAAGTAAAGGAAATTAGCATATTTGGTTAAGTGATGATTCAGGACTCAAGTGTTCGAAAACAAGTGCTTGACAAAGTCTTTTAAAAGCTCGAACTTAATGCTACAAGATCTTATGAAGTTAAAGCCTATTGAAGCTTAAGGTCAAGTCAAACATGAAGGAAGTCAAAGCAAATATGTGAAGACACTGAGAGCAAAGCAAATACATGAAGACTTAATGCTTAGAAAGTTATAGTCTTTTAAGAAGTCTCACGCAAGTACTTCAAAAGATTTCAATATGGATGCATGGAACTCTTAGATTAATTACTTGGATCTAGATACCTTTTAAAATACTTGAAAAATATTTTTATAAGGTCAAAAGTTATTTCAAAAAGGTTAAAATTATTTTTGGAATGAAAGGCACCAAAGTAGGATTCTCCAAACTCCCTTCTTTTTCTTTTTTTTTTATATATGCATTGATGTGCAATTTCTCTATCAATTGCTTATTATCTTAAAAAATTTTCAACATGAAGTTGTAGGATTTTTCCTTAGCTTTCTTTTGATACCAAGATCTTCTTATTTGGAGTTTTATAGTGAAAGTTATACTAAAAATACTAAAGGGTGGTTGAAGTTGACAACAAGATAGGCGACTGACATTTTATGAGCTTTCAAGCAGACAGAACTCAGTCAGGGGACTGACCTCTTAGGATCAGGCATCTAACATTGTATTGTGTTTCAAAAATACGCTGATTTAAAAGATCAGGTGACTAACCCCAATACTTCAGCCGACTGGCCTTCAGGTTTTAAGTTTTAAAAACAACGTTGGAAACTTTCCAAATATGATTTCTTGGGCCCCAAAATTTGTGAAAACTTGGGAAACACTCCAAGCAACTTTGGCAACACGAAAAATTAGTTTTCAACTCCATAGTTACATGTTATTCACAAGAATTAAACAACAACTAGCAAGCACATACGAATTGAAAATTAAGAATACTATTGCTAAAACTCTCCTAAACCTATTGTTGTGCTATTGCTGACAAAGCCAAGGTTTTTCTGATTTATTTACATTGAGAATTTCAATTCTAAATCAGAAATCTAAAAACAATCATCTGGGCTTCATCTTTCTATATTGATTTTGATTGAAATATATTGTGATATTCAATTGTATTAATCTGCTCGTGTTGAGAGTGTTACTTGTACACAAATTGTTTCTTTTGTTTTTTGACGATTCAGGATTGTTGAATCATTCAACTAGCAAGAAGGGGTATTCTTGTTAGAGAGAGATTTGTTTTGATGGTTCAAAGGATTAAATCGTTGCCTAGAGGGAGGGGATTCTCGTTAGAGAAGTAAACTCCACCTTTGAGGGAGAGAGGTTGTAACTTTGACCTAATAAAGAAAATTGGAAAGCTCACAGCGATTGCTTAGGGCAAGGACATAGGCCTTGGGCTGAACCTTATAAAAATTCGGTTCTAAGCTTTTCTCCCTACTCTCTTTAAATTTTACACGGATATTAAATGTGTGTATGATCGTTATATCTTGCTACTCCTTTTGGGAGTGTAGGAATTCTGATTTTGAAGCATATTAAATTTAGCATACATTAGTTAATTGTTTGGTTTGATAAAATCATCAAAGTTTTTATTTTTGAATATCAAAACAGCTGCAAGGTTTCTAAAACTTAAAGTTTTTCAAAAATTAAATATCTGAAACTTATATTTCATTAATTGAAGTAAAGGAATAAATTCTAAGTTTTGAATTAAAAATTTGAGTTTTATTTATAAACCATTATAATCTGATTTTTGGAATTTTATCGGCTGAGTATTCACATCAAAGGTTTGAACTTGAAATTGAATATTGAATGTTGATTTGAATCAAGGAGTTGATTGGATTAAAATTTCTGAAGTGCTGAATATTAAAGCTGAGATTCATTATTCTATTAAAGGAAAGTTGTAAGCTTGATTTATTCAATGATTTGAAAATCACCTTGATATTATCTTTATTCATTGATTCTGATTTTGAATATTAAGAAAACCTAAGAATTTAACCAAGCTGGTCTTTAACATTAAAGATTGAACTTGGTATGATTGTTGATTAAAGTTCAAAGGATTGTTGATCATTATCTTTGTGTTTGTGTGATTGCTGAAAAAAAGATTTGTTGGGGTTAACACTTAACTAAAGGAACCTGTAAAACAAAGAGTTTGCAAAGAAATTTTTAAATCCCAATTCACCCCCATCTTGGGAGTACACCTTACTTCTTAATTGGTATCAGAGAGGGGTTGTAGTAAATCTTAAACTAGAAGCTACATAAAGATCCCTATGGCATACCTAGGTGTATCTACCTTTGCTGAAGGTCAATCCTCCTCTAGACCTCCTATCTTTTGTGGTGTAAATTACACTTTCTAAAAATAACGTATGAGAATATACTTACAAACCATGGATTGAAAAGCTTGGAAAGTAGTCACACATGGTGACCTCATCCCTACTAAAATCGTAGACAACAAAGATGTACCTAAGGAAGAAAAAGAGATGACCGATAATGACCTGAAGATGTTGCAAATAAACTCTGGTGCAATGAATGCACTATATTATGCTCTTAATATAAATGATATCAATAGGGGTATGGTCTGTAAATCAGCTAAAGAAATCTGGGATAAACTTGAAGTAACCTATGAAGGAACGGCTGATGTTAGAGATAGTAGAATCGACATGTTCACAAGCAAGTATGAGGTCTTTAGGATGAATCTGAATGAAACCATCACTAGTATGTACACTAGGTTCACCCATATAATAAACTCCTTCAATGCCTTAGGGAAAAACTACTCAACATATGCGATGATCCAGAAAATCCTTATAGGACTTCCACCGTTTTTGGAACCTAAGGCCACTGCAATAATTGAAAGAAGAAATTTGAAAAACACCTCCCTAGATGAATTAATAGGTTCTCTCCTCACATATGAGATGGAAATAAACGAAAGAAGTGAAAAATCTAAAACCAAGGAATCCATTGCATTTAAGGTCTCAAATGAAAGCTCCAGCGATGAAGATGAAGAGGTAATGGATGTAAATGATGTAGCCCTCATAACCAAGAGACTTGCAAAAATCCTTAGAAAGAAGAATAAATTCACTAGAAAATTTTGGGACTCAAAATCAAATGAAGGCTAAACCAATAAAAAGGAAACAAGGAATGCACCTCTTACATGCTATAATTGCAAGAAAGAAGGCCACATAAAACCAGATTGTCCACAGCTCAAGAAAGATTCTAAGAAGAAAAAGAAAAACGCAATGAAGGCCACTACATGGGATAATATAAATTCCAGTAACTCAGAATGTGAATCAAGTGACCAAGAGAGTGCAAATGGTTGTCTCAAGGCATGGGACAATGATGAAGTACAAAGCTCCTTATCCAAATCATTTAATGATTCATGTGATGATTCATCTGATGAATCCAATGATAAGAGTATGCCATCTTATGAAGAACTACAAAGTGAACTATTCAAGGATCATAAGATTCTAGTTAATGTGACTAAACGATACACCTCATTGAAAAATAAGAATGAAGCTGTAATGAAATAATTAGAATCTAAAAATCTTACTGAAAGAGAAAAGGATTTAAAAATCAAGAGATTGGAAAGCAAGAATGAAAAGGTGATGAAAGAATTGGAAGATCTAAGATCCCAATCTTCTATGGAACATGAGAAAGATCTATATATATCTGAACTAGAAAATAAAATCAACAAAATGTCTCAAGATCCAGTAATGCTGCAAGTAAAGGGTAAAAATATACAAGACTCAAAAATTTGTGATCTTAAGAGTAAAATTGAGGATCAGGCCAAAATCATCTACAATTTTACTAGAGGAAAAGAAAACCTTGATAAAATGATTGGAATACAAAGAATGTCTTTGGATAAAGAAGGAATAGGATTCAATGGAGTTGAGAACACAAGGAAAAAGAACCTCTACATGGGGTATTTTGTGTTGATCTAATCGGTCATATCCCGTTTTGATAATGACAAATACATTTCGTACTGATGTTTGTACTGAGGCTTGCATGCAGGTTTACTCTACACGTGTATTTGAACAGAATGCTATATCATAATGGCATATGGTGATCACATGAAAGATTGAAGAATATTGTGTTGTATTTGTAATTTTTTTATTATATTTTTCAATTTGGTTTGCAATTTAATTATGGACTGTACCATAATATTCTTCTTAAGTGCACAAAGCCCTAACATTATTCTCATATTATCAAGAAAATTTTAGTGCAAAGAAAATGACCTTAACTAAAAATCAGAAGGCTTTCGTGCAACTGAACCTGGTAGTTCAAACTGCCTCGGACGACCGAACCATGGACAAGTCAAAATATTGACCTAAGTTTGGAAAATCGAACCAAAAATGATCATAACTTCCATGGGCGACTGAATCTGTATTAGGTACTTTCCCAATAACTTGGCAGCTCGAACCTCATATTCAAAATAGCCTTGGGTGACCGAACTTCTGAGTTCGACATATCGAACTTCAGATCGGGTGACCAAAAAGCAATATTTTTTAGGAATTGCCTCATTCAGCAAACCGAAATAAAATTCAGGCGCCCAAACCATGAAATTACCTTTTCTTGTTGTGTCTGTTCAGTTGGCTGAACTTAAGCTCGAGCACCCGAAACTCTTGGGTTGTTTTTATTTTTACCTCGATAATTACGAGTTAAACTGGGTTAAAATATTAAACTCTTTTAAAATCTTTTTAATAATACCCATTGAGTCCCCAACGGTCATAATTTGGGTCAAGTCTATATATAGGCCTTCGTTTGCAAAAATTAAAAAAGAATAGCAAATAAGATTAGCCAAATATCCTCTCAAATCTCAAGTGCCCATTTTTCCTATATTAAGCCCATACACTCTTTGTTTTGTCATTCCCTTGAGAGATCAAGTTCCCAAGAGTGTTATTGAGTGATTCATTTTGCTAAAACTCTCCTTGTTGTGCTTTGATTATTATTTTCATTGAGAGTTATTTGATAGGGTCTTTCCCCCGATTTAAATAATAAATCTTTGAGTGGGAATACCCTTCTAGCTAGTGAGTCTTTGCATCTTGATTACAGGTTTCATCAAGCTTGTGCATTTTGATTTGCAAAAATATTTTTACACTAGCTTATACATTTTTAAATATCTCTTGAGCTATTATTCCTTAAGAAAATATTATTTGAGATATTTTGAATATTATTGTTAGAACACTTTGAAACTTGTGGTGATTGATTTACATTGATTGGTTGTTTCAAAGGTTACTTGGAAATACACTCTAGATCTTAACTATTGATTTGCATTAGATTAGGTGTTTAGCACAATATTAAGCACTGAGCATATTTACTATCATTCGTGCTTGCATTATTATCTGAACTGTATTGCAATACATATTCACTTGTTGAGAAGCATAATTCCGTGTACGCAAAAACTATATTTCATATTTGTTGTATTCCAGGTGTGGGCCTGAAGAGGGAGACTTGCCCTGTAGAATAGTCCTGGATTGGCTTAGACCTAGTTAGGAAAGTTAGGTACACCATCCTGGTAAGGTGTAGTGTAGAATTTTTGAGTCTATTCCCTATTTTGATGTTGACAAAGCATATGTATCTTACCTGTGCATTGAGCTTATGTATAGGGTTAATTCTTTGCACGCATAGATGGTAAAGATACAGTTGATGCCATAAGAAACTCAATGCTCACACCGTATGATGGCGTTTGGTGAAGCAAAAGGAATAAAGACCACTATTGTCAATTGTATTTACATTTAATTTTGTTGGTCTGTAATAATTTCAGTTCAAATGGGTCTGTAATAATCACCACATGTCATGCATATAGGTTTTATAAGCTCAACATGACCATAGACTGACCATAGGGTACCAAATGTCATTTGGGCATTCGGTCGACCGACGCTAGGTTTTTTAGGCTAAATTAAAATAGCCTTGGCCTTAGAAAAGACCTTAGGTCCCTACCTATATGGACTAATAAGTCCCCATAATATCTTGTCATTCAGGGATCAAATTGAAATGGATTGAACATAATAGGCATAAAATAAGAGAGGTCGAACGACAAAACCCCAGGAGTTCAAAACACCTTGGGTGCCCGAACCGTTGGGATGTCAATGGTTTGACCAAGCTTTGGGCAACTGAACTTAAAATGACCTTATCTTCCTCGGGTGACCGAACCCTTAGAAAGTGACTTTTCACCAACTCGGGCTACCAAACTTTTTAGTTCAAAACAGGCCTCGAGCGACCGAATCCCTTAGTTCGATTAACCGAACATATTTTCGGGCACCTGAACCGTGCACCAAAACTTTTTGACTTTGTTCAGCCAACCGAATTTGAACTTGAACACCTGAACCATTTAAAAGGCATTTTTGGGTTGAGTCTATTTGAACAATCGAACTGAGGTTTAGCCACCCAAATCTTCTCGGGTTACTTAATTATTTATCGAGGTTAAAAGGGTTAAACTGGGTTAAAAATTCTAATGTGTTTAAAAACTTTCCTAATAATACCTTACATATCCTAAACGGCCATAATTAGGCCTTTTTCCTATAAATATGGGTTCATTTGTGAGGATTAGTATCAGATTAGAAAAAATCATTAGCAAAAATCCTCTCTATTTTCAAAATCTTATTTTGCCCAAATACTCTCATTTCTTCATTCCCTTGATACATTTTAGTATTGTGAGAGCATATTAATTGTGCTTGTGATTGTTAAATATTACTAATACTCTCATTGTCTTGATTGTTTATTGATATTGATTTTGGGGGAGTTTAGTTAAGTTTATCCCACATATTTGAACATTATAAATCTTGTGTTGGGATAAACTAGCAAGCTTAAGCATCTTTGCATTGTCATTGCAAGATTCCTATAGCTTTGATTTTATGGTGCAAAATATTTTTCTACAAGCTATAATATTTTCAAACTACTCTTGTGTTTATTTCATTGAAGGAAAATATTTTAAGTTAGTTTGAATATTTGATTAGCATCTTTGAAACCCTGATTTGCTAATTAGATTTGATATAACTTGTTTCAAAGATATAGCTTGTTTAGAACACTCTTGAAAATTCTAGTGATCACATCTTGTTAAGTGTTGTTTGGACAAATATTCACATCACTGAGCTTACAATTCCTATACTGTTGATGTGTGGTTGATTGATTATCATTTGGTACATATCTGCTTTACAGAGAAGTATAATCATTGTACCGGTCATATTGTGAAAATACTATTATTTCTAGGTGTGGTCTAAGGGGGCGATAATCCAACCTATAAGGATTGTTAGGGCCTTCTCCACCCCACAAGGAGAATTTGTATTGGTTAAGGTCAGCCCCGCTAATTGACCTGGTGTATTAGGTGCTGCTCCACCTGTTTAAGTGAACCTTATAGTGGTAATCCTTGTGCTAGTGAGCCAAGGCGGGGACGTAGGCAGTATTGACCGAATCCCAATAACATATCTGGTGTCAGTTTATTTTTCGCAATTTACTTTCTACACCTATATGATTATGTTTATTATTTGAGTACTTGATTAGGTTTGCAATTACATAGAAAGACCCTAGGTTTGTGTACTACTGATTGCTGAATTAAGTTAAACTTGGGAAGAATTTTTTAAATGCCCAATTCACACCCCCCCCCCCTCTTAGGATTACACCGAAGCTAACATGTAGGTTGAGGTCAGCCTCGCTAATTGACTTGGTTGTAAACAGTTCCGCTTCACTCATTAAGTGAGCCGTAGTGGAATCCTTGTGCTGGTGAGGCAAGGTGGGGACGTAAGCAGTATTGGTCGAACCCCAATAACATATCTAGTGTCAGTTTATTTTCCGTACTTTATTTTCTGCACCTGTATGTTTATGATTATCAGTTAAATATCTGTTTAAGTTTGAAATTGCTTAGATTGTCCCTAGGTTGTGTAATACTGATTGTTGGATTAGATAAACCTAGGCATAAAATTTTAAATCTCCAATTCATCCCCCCTCTTGGGATTGCTCCAAAGCTAACAATTGGTATTAGAGCCTCATTACTTAGACTTAATAGTTAGTTAGTAAAAATATCATGATGGCTCGTGTTGGTGCATCCCCTTTATGTGAGGGAACGTTAGTCATGAACCCTTCAGTATTTAGGGGCTAAAATTTTGCTATATGGAAATTTAGAATGACCGTATTCGTTAAAGCTTTAAATTGGAGGTTCTCGGAGGTTATTGAACAAGGAGATAGTATTCTAGTAAAAATTGTTGATTGTGTTCATGTTCCTAAATCTAAATTTGAGCTGAATGACAATGATAGGAACTTAATGCAAATAAATTTTGATGCTTTGAACACCTTGCTGCATGCTTTAGATTCTAATGTTCATTGTGAGGTTATGGCATGTAACATTGCTAAGGAGATATGGGAGCAACTACACAGGAAATGGCGATCACTCCTTGTGATTCAAGCTCTACGGATCTTGAAGGAGGTAAACCGTGCTTCATAGCTCTAACCGACGATGAGGTAAACCTGTCGCCTCCTACACTATTAGATAATCTTAATAATGATTCATGTGATGATTTGACTGATGCATTTGATATTGAATCATGTGATAGTTCTGATAGTGAGAGCATGCCTACTTATGAAGAATTGCAAATTGAATATGTTAGAATTCATTAGTCACTTGTTAAATCTAATAAGAGACATACTGCTTTGAAGAACAAGTATGAGGCATGTGAGAAAGAATGTGAATCAAAAGTTCTTGTTGAAAGGGAGAAATATTTAACAATCAAACAGTTAGTAAACAAGAATGAAAAATTAGAAAAAGAGTTGAATGCAGTAAAATCTCAAACATTAATTGAAAATAATATAGATCTTCTCCTTGCAGAACTTGAATGAAAAGCAAACAATATGACTAAAGAGCTTATTAAATTACAAGATGTTTGCAAAGGTATTAAGAACTCAAAAATGCAAGATCTAGAAAAGAAAGTAGAAGACCAATTTAAGATCATCCATACGTTCACTAGAGGAAAAGACAACTTTAATAAGTTGTTGGGATCACAGAAGATGACCTTAGATAGGAAAGGTATAGGATACAATGGAGTTAGAAATAAAAAGAAGAAAAATATGTATATGGGGTACTTTGTGAGAAAGTCTGATAATTATGCTAGTACCTCCTCTAATCCTTATACCCATACCTACTGTGCATTGTGCAAAAAGAAGGGGCACACTAAGTTTGATTGTGCGTTCAAAAGGAAAGGGGTCAAAATAAAGCAAGTGTGGAGAATAAAAGAAAAATTTGAACCTAACTCTTCTTGACCCCAAGATACTCCAAGTACCAATAGGATAGAATAGGAAGACTTCATAAACCATAGGTCTTATATCCAAATCATTGGGAGTCGTACTATATGAGAAAAGGTCAAAAGAAAAATTGTTGACCAAGTTCGGTTTGCTGAACCCATTTCAACCTTGCCAATTCGGGTGATCGAACTTGATGTTTGACGAGCATGTTGACCTCACTCGGGCTACTAAACTTTTTAGTACAAAATTGTTTGGGCAACCGAACATGGTTTGGGTAATCGAACTTATTTTCGGGTGACCGAATCAAGTGGTTCATCTAGTCGAACTGTTGTGAAGAAATTTAGCTTAAGCTACCGAGTATTGGAAAACTGAAATGACATTTGAAATTCAGCCAACTGGACCTTTGTTCAGTCAGTTGAATAGACTCAGTGTCTGAGGTAATAGTTGTAGTTCAGGCAACTGAATCCCTGTTCAGACCCCCGAACCGCGCTCCTACGTGAACAGTCTCATTTTTATGCCATTCTTGAGAGCTCCTCCGGCTTTTCCTCTCTTCCAGCCACTCCATTTTCATTCCTAGCCTAGTGCCTTTTAGAAAAACTTCTTCCAATCATTTCTATGGAGCTGAGACGCGTTGAATCTGGCATTGTGCTTTAATGATGGTTCAGTTCACCAGAAAGGAGGATTAAGTATGAAAAAGTGTTCCGGCTCAAGGAGCCCATTCTTGGTAAGATTGTGGATGTTGAGTTTATCCAGACAAACTTTTATAATGTTTGGATATGTTCAGATACCAGGGATGGTGCAAATTTATCAGCTTCGAGCCTAGGGGGATCTACCCCATTCTAGTCCGGCTATTCTATGCCAACATCGACCATGACAACCAGGGATATTACTCCCAGGTGTTTGAAACAAACATCTGCTTTGATGATGCATATCTGGCTGAGACATTTGACATTCAGAGAGGAGACTTCATCTGTCCTGACTCCATATCGACCTAGATAAATACGTAGGACTTCATTGTGAGTACATTTGTAAACTTAGTCATGTATCATCCAATTGTTGATCTGAATCACACACCTAGTTATAGGTCATTGACTTTGGAGGCAAAGGTAGTACACCACTTGATATCGTATAACATATTGTCAAAGTTCGGGTCTAGGGACCATGTCTCGTGCCTAGACTGCTTTGTGATGTGGTGTCTTTTCACGAGGAAGAAGCTAGACCTGCCTCGATTGATCTTAGGTGGATGTTCGTGAAGACTGTAGGAAAGAGGATCATACTACCATACGGAGGCATCCTTTCTAGGATGTTCGTTAGAGAGAGAGACACCAGGACTCTATACGTAGTGATGAAGAATATCAAGCCCCCCGACACCTTCTCCTCCACTACATTAAAGCTGATGGGGTACAAGCTCGTAGGCTACATGTGGGTGCCTACTATTCCTGAGAGAGGTGTAGAGCCTCAGGAGGTTCCACAGGAGCAACCCCATATGCCATCAAATGCCGAGATCATGGCGACCATCACTGGTCTCACTGCATCTTTTGAGGAATTTAAGACCTTTTTTCAGAGTGAGATGAGGGAGTAGGCCTCCTCCTCCCAAGCTAGGCATGATGCTTTCTACTCTGAGTTTTCTGAGATCCAGACAGATGTTAAGGCAAACTTCCATATCCTCGGTGAGCATCTTAGAGAGATGAATGACGAGGATGATGGCAGAGAGCATATGGAGGTGAGCGGAGATGAGGGCGAGCACGTTGACGGGGAGACTTAAGGTGGGCCTCAGTGATTAGATGCTATTTTCATTTGATATATCTTATCCTTTACATACATACTTTTACATTTTGGGGTCTATAATAAGTTAAACAACTTTTTATTTTGTTTTTCAGCTATACACTCTCACCACACACATGTACAGATACATACAGATACTATATTGTGGTGATTGTCATTTTTCTTATACTTTATATATATATATATATATATATCTGATGGTTATTAGTTTGCATGCTTATATATTTATATGATTGCCTGATTGATGCCTCCTGCATGGTGGATGTAGTTAATGTGTATTGCCTGCTGGTAGATATATTAGGTTCTTGCATGCTCAAAACTATATGATATACTATTTGCTTGAGAACTTTTTGTGCAGGTTAATATGGGAAATGTCCTGTTTACAAACGGAATGCTGCCGGATTTTTGTTGACATTCTCCCAAAAATATACGAACATTTTCTAAAATGTTAATGGATGTGCATGTAAAATTTGCTTTTAGATTTCAAAATTCTTGCACTTAGCTCAATGTTATTTGAAATATCTGAAAAGTGTGCATATATTTAAATGGTTTATAATTGGAAGATATCTATGGAAAACTTATATTTTTAGACAAAATGCTGTAGAAATTTTTCTCAAAATCACTGCACACATCATATGTTTTTATAAAAACTGAATATTCTTGAACTTAGGTTGTGTCTCTAGAACATCATTCCTTGTGCATCATGATTATCTTGAATATGATTTTTTCTAGTTCACTTCACTCTTTTTGCTGAATTGAAATTCATTATCTTTTGGCAAATTGTATCCCCTATTCTAATAATTGGTATCAAATTCATAAAAGGGGGTTTCTTTTAAGAAAATCACATATTCTACCTGATTCTAAAAGTTAATCTTTTGTGATGCAGTATTTTTATAAGTTTTTAAAACTCTTGTGTATTTTATGTTTAAAGAGAATGCACAATCTAAGGGGGAACCACCTTACTTTGAAGTATACGGCTCTGAGAAAATCAAATGTATTCAGTGCTAAAACGTTATATCTTATGGGAATATATAAATTTCAACAATTGGTAACATCTAACAATTGGTAACGCTGTTTTTAACAATTGGTATCAATTGGCATTCTTAAGTCCTTGTGCTACATAAACATATTAGCTCTTTGACTTCATCAATACTAAACTGTTTGAGTTGTTGAAAAAAATTTGCTACATATTGTTGAACTCAAAACAGGTCACTTAGGTACAAATCTATTTTGGGAAATGCTCTATTTTCAAATGGCATGCTGTCAATTTTTTTTTTTTTTCAGAAATCTTCCCAACTTATCTTTTGTATCTAAATGATTATTGCCTTCATGATATATTCCTTAACCCTTTTTGCTGTTGCCAAAATGGGGAGAAGAGGCAAAATTGGGTACATTGATTAAATTAAGCTTTAACTTCTCTTTATGCATATAGTCAGCCGTTTTGATAATGAAAAATATATTTGGTACTGATGTTTGTACTGAGGCTTGCATGCAAGTTCACTCTACGCGTGTATTTAAACAGAATGATATATCATGATGGCATATGGTGATCGTATGAAAGATTGAAGAATATTGTGTTGTATTTGTAATTGTTTTATTATGTTCTTCTATCTGAGTTGAAATTTAATTATGGACTATACCATAATATGGTCTGTAATAATCTATATCATGCATGGTAGGATGATATGCTCAAATGACCTTAGATAGACCTTAAGTTCCTACACTTAAGTGCACAAAGCCCTAACATTGTTCTCATATTATCAGGAAAATTTTAGTGCAAAGAAAATGACCTTAGGTAAAAATCAGAAGGCTTTTGAGCAACCGAACCTAGCAGTTCAAACTGCCTTAGGCGACCAAACCATGGACAAGTCAAAATGTTGACCTGAGTTCGGCAAACCAAACCAAAAATGAACATGTCCTCCACGGGTGACCAAACCCGTGTTAGGTACTTTCCCAACAACTCGGCAACCCGAACCTCACGTTCAAAATAGCCTCGAACAACCGAACTTCTAAGTTCGGCATACCAAGCTTCAGATCGAGCAACCAAAATGCAGTCTTTTTGAGGAATCGCCTCATTTAGCAAATTGAAATAAAATTCAGGCACCTAAACCATGAAATTACCTTTTCTTGCTGTGTTTGTTCGGTCGACTAAACTTAAGCTTGGGCACCCAAACTCTCGGGTTGTTTTTATTTTTACCTCGGTAATTAGGGGTTAAATTGGGTTAAAATATTAAACTCTTTTAAAATCTTTTTAATAATACCCATTGAGTCCCCAACGGTCATAATTTGGGCCAAGTCTATATATAGGCCTTCATTTGCAAAAATTAAGAGAGATTAGCAAATAAGATTAGCCAAAAATCCTCTCAAATCTCAAGTGCCTATTTTTCCTATATTAAGCCCATACACTCTTTGTTTTGTCATTCCCTTGAGAGATCAAGTTCCTAAAAGTGTTATTGAGTGATTCATTTTGCTAAAACTCTCCTTGTTATGCTTTGATTATTATTTTCATTGAGAGTTATTTGCTAGGGTCTTTCCCCCGATTTAAATAATAAATCTTTGAGTGGGAATACCCTTCTAGCTAGTGAGTCTTTGCATGTTGATTGCAGGACTCATCAAGCTTGTACATTTTGATTTGCATAAATATTTTTACACAATCTTATACATTTTTAAATATCTCTTGAGCTATTATTCCTTGAGAAAATATTATTTGAGATATTTTGAATATTATTGTTAGAACACTTTGAAACTTGTGGTGATTGATTTACATTGATTGGTTGTTTCAAAGGTTACTTGGAAACACTCTAGATCTTAACTGTTGATTTGCATTAGATTGAGTGTTTAGCACAATATTAAGCACTGAGCATATTTACTATCATTCGTGCTTGCGTTATTATCTGAACTGTATTGTAGTACATATTTGCTTGTTGAGAAGCATATTTTCGTGTATGCAAAAACTGTATTTCATATCTGCTGTAGTCCAAGTGTGGGCTTGAAGAGGGAGACTAGCCCTATGGAGTAGTCCCGGATTGGCTTCAACCCAATTAGGAAAGTTAGATGCACCATCTTAGTAAGGTGTAGGCTGAGGTCAGCCCCGCTAATTAACCTAGTTGTAAATGGTGCTGCTCCACTTGTTAAGTGAGTCGTAGTGGAATTCTTATACTGGTGAGCCAAGGTGAGGATGTAGGCAGTATTGGTCGAACCCCTATAGCATATCTGGTGTCAGTTTATTTTCCACACTTTATTTTCTGCACCTGTACGTTTATGATTATCGGTTAAATATCTATTTAAGTTTGAAATTGCTTAGACTGCCCCTAGGTTGTATAATACTAATTGTTGGATCAGATAAACCTAGGCATAAAATTTTAAATCTCCAATTCACCCCCCCCCCTTGGGATTGCACCAAAGCTAACACTTTGCAAAAGCATCCAAAGACTATGCTAGCACCTCTACATATGCTTACACTCACACAACATGCTTCCTATATAAGAAGAAAGGGCATATAAAGTTTGAATGTCCATTAAAAAGAAAGGGTGTGAAAACTAAATAGGCTTGGAAAGTAAAAGAAACATCTCTTGTTAAACCATTAAGACCCAAGAAAGTATGGGTACCAAGATAAAAGTCTAGTTCACAAACTAAGGACTTCATAGATCCTAGGAATAGTCATTCCCTTTTTAGAAATTAAGAAAGCTAAATCTATACTAAAATAAAAAGGGATGCCTCCATAGCCTATAGGATTTAAGGTAGCCAATTCAAAAATAAGAAGAGATTTAGTGATGAATATAAGAGTGCTTTGATAGTAAATAATGCTTAAAAAATAAATACTAATAAATATGTCTACTATATTAGAGACCTCGAAGGTATAATGCATAAACTAAAAGTCTATATTGACTATGCATATCATGGTAAATAATTCATTATATAAACTAGAGCTAAAGGGATGAAATAGCATAACCTTAGTTGAAATTGTTAAAGAAAGGTTATAATCTCTTAAGGTTAAAAATTCTAAGAGTGCAACATATGTTGCTCTTTGCATAAACTTGAGATTTAGAAGAACTAATTAAAAAGAAACCTAGTTGATTGATTAGAACACTAAAAGAAGCTCCAAAGTGAAGAATCTGAAACTCACAGCATATGGCTGACAACATATGGCTGATTCAAGAAGAAAAGTTCAACTAAGAAGTCTTCTGAAATTATTATTAAAAGCCTTAACTCCATGACCATATCAGAAGCTGCTACTTAGAAAATCTAAAGAGCTCACAAATACCAAGAAGAAAATTCTCCTTGTTCAATATATGGAAAGCCACTTAATCAAGATTAATACAAGGATATTGAACGAGTTGAAATAGACAATCTTAAAGATGATTTTTTGAGCTTATTGATGACTATTATTTTGAAACAAATGAATACAAGAATGGAATTGTTGGCTATAATCAAGAAAGCTTGGATTGTACAAGGCGTAACTTAGAAAGTATTGAGATTTAGAAAGTCATATGAATTTTGGTATTCATATGCAAAGAATTATCTGAAATCAAAAGAAAGAAAATTTGAAGCAAATTGAGCTTATTGCATAAGAATTTTGAATAAAGAATAAGGATAAGTGTTTGAAGAAAGTAGGTAAGTCAAAAACGCTGATGTACAGTCGATTGAAGTTTTATCCTCAGTCAATTGATTCTTCTCTAACTTACTAATCTTTTCAGGATCAGGCTCATTAGTAAACAAGCCCCCAGAGGCACAGTCGACTGACTCATTACTGTTTGGGAAAATTTAAATGCACTAAAGGGGCCAGGCAACTGACCCCCTCGATCTTAGTCGACTAACTGACAACAGTTTATATACTAAACTGTGCACCTAATATTTTTTCCTCGCTTGATGTTTCTCATACTATTTTGGGATTCTTGATTATCATCTTTAGCATGATGAATAGTTATTTATCTGTATTATGCTAATTGTATATGATTATTGATGACCTTCTCCTTATGATTGATGTAATGTAAAAAGGGGAAGATATGTTGAGCAGAAACATAAGAACTGAGCATGAATATTTAAGTCATACCATCTAACATATGACTCTGAGCATGAATCTTCGAAATATGACTAGAGCATGCAAGCATGAGCATGAACATACAAATATGATGGAACTGCAGATGCATGAATATTTTCGTAAACCAAACATTAATCTGGGTTGTAATATTTGACTATGATATTTTGTGTTTTCTAAGTCGGTTATTTCTCTTGACCATCTTAGTTCACATGCTTATTTTGGATTATGTTATATATCTATTGCATGCTAAATAATGGATGACCATGTTTTGATTGAAATATATGCTGGCTTATGGATCTTGTTATTGTGATCTAAATGCGAAGTTTGTTTTTTGGTCCTTGGTACTTTTGCATTATATTTCTTTCGGTTTATTCTTTTGTTGATATAAAAAGGGGGAGAAATTTTAACAAATTTTAAAGTGAGCAAACTGAGCATGAGCATGGTATAGTAAATTTAAAAGCATGATTGATAATGATGATTGCTAATGATGACTTATAATGATGATAGTTTCACATGATATTTACACTCATACTATACATGGATACATAGTTTGTCTTTCAAGAATGAAATTATGCATTTATTGAATATTAAATACATTTCATTCAGGGGGAGTTAGACTTGTTAAGTAATGATATCATGATTACTAGAAATTATGGAAAATTATGAAATTCAATCTTTTGTATTTTCTCATGCTACTTTGAGACTTATTATCTATCCTTTTATGCATGATGAATGCAAAGTTTTGTTTTGTGTCTTCTCTGGGTCTATACTTTTGCTTATGGTTGCTCAGTGCCTTGGTATTTATATGTTTTTCTTGATATCTTCCTCTTTTTGATTGATGTCAAAAGGAGGAGACTTTTTGGGCAAAAATTGATCATGACACTGCATACCTATGCATGTATATTGGCTCAACTATGAAATGAAATATATGAGCTTGATATTGAAATTGATTGTGATATTGCAAATATTGTTAAGTTTATGCTTATTGTAAGGGGGAGCCTTATTAAGGTTTACTCATTTTTGCTCCTTATTTGTCATCATCAAAAAAGGGGATATTGTTGGCCTCACAAGGCTTAAATTCTTGTTTTGATGATAACAAAGCAAAGGAATTTAACATACTTGGTTAAGTGATGATTCAGGACTCAAGTGTTCAAGAACAAGTGCTTGACAAAGTCTTTTAAAATCTCGAACTTAATGCTACAAGATTTTATATAGCTAAAGACTATTGAAGCTTAAAGTCGAGTCAAACATGAAGGAAGTCAAAGCAAATACATGAATACACTGAGAGCAAAGCAAATACATAAAGACTTAGCACTTAAAAAGTTATTGTCTTTTAAGAAGTCTCATGTAAGTACTTCAAAGGATTTCAATATGGATGCATGAAGAAAAAGGTTAAAATTATTTTTGGAATGACTCCAAACTCCCTTCTTTTTTTCTATATTTGCATTTATGTGCTATTTTATCTATCAATGGCTTCCTATGTTCACAAATGTTCAATATGAAAGTTATAGGATTTTTTCTTAGCTTTCTTGTGATACCAAGATCGTCTTTTTTGGAGTTTTAAAGTGAAAGTTATACTCAAAATACTAAAGGGTGGTTGAAGCTGACAGCAGGATAGGTGACTAACATTTTTTGAGCTTTTTAAGAAAGCAGACAGAACTGAGTCAGGTGACTGACCTTTCAGGATTAGGCGACTAACCCTATACTATGTTTTAAAAATATGCTAAATTAAAAGATCAAGCGACTGACCCCGATAGTTCAGTCGACTGTCCTTCAGGGATTTTAAGTTTTAAAAACAACGTTGGAAACTTTCCAAATTTGATTTCTTAGGCCCCAAACTTCGTGAAAACTTGCGAAACACTCCAAGAAACTTGGGCAACCCAAAAAATTACTTTTTAACTCTATAAATAAATTTTATTCACATGAATTAAATAACAACAAGCAAGCACATACGAATTGAAAATTCAAAATACTATTTTTGAAACTCTGCTGAACCTATTGCTGTGCTATTTCCTACAAAGCCAAAGTTTTTTAGATCTATTTACATTGAGAATTTCAATTCTAAATCAAAAATCCGGTAACAATCATTTGAGCTTCATCTTTTTATATTGATTTTGATTGAAGTATATTGTGATATTCAATTGTACTAATCTGCTCTTGTTGAGTGTTACTTGTACACAAATTGTTTCTTTTGTTTTTCTATGGTTCAAGATTGTTGAATTGTTGGACTAGCAAAAAGGGGTATTCTTGTTAGAGTGAGATTTGTTTTGATGGTTTAGTGGATTGAATCATTGTCTAGCGGGAGGGGATTCTCGTTAGAGAGACAAACTCTACCTTTGATGGAGCTTTGGCCTAATAAAGAAAGTTGGAATCCTCACAGCGGTTGCTTGGGGCAAGGACGCAGGCCTTGGGCTGATGTAAAGACCTGAAAAATTAAAATGATTGAAATAATTAGAAAAAATAATAAATAAAATAATAAATGAGCAGATAAAAGGAATAGTATGAAAAAAAAATAATAAAATAAAATAAAATAAGATTAATTATTAATTAATTAATTAATTAAATGTTATTTAATTGAAGTAATAAACTAATTAAACATTATTTAATTGAATTAATTAAATTAAGTATATGATATTTATATGTTTATATATATATATATATATGTATGTAATAAGGTATAATAATATAATACTATAATATAATATATTTTATTATATTGAAATCTGGATGCTTAAAGAAGCATCTAGATTGATTTCTTAATCTCAAGCAGAGAAGACTCACGCCCCCCCCCCCCTTGGAATTCCTTCGCCCACCTCGCGGCCGCTCCGTCTCTATCTCTCTCTCTCTCTCAATTTATCGACGGGTTTGCGGTGGATTGAGAAACAGAAGGTGTCGTTGGATTCCTGATTCCGCTGCCGACATTTCTACTAGAGCAGATTTGTCGTGGGAACGGTTTAAGCACTACTCCTGGGGAAAGGTAATTTTTTCCTATTTTCCCAATTTCTTTTTAAATCTACCATTAAATTGACGATTGAGCACCACCACGTGGTCCTAGTCGCAATTGTCGTCATTTTGACATGGGTAAATTTTCAATTGGGGTTTTCTAGGCCCCACTCCAAAGTGAGAGTGGGATTTGAGAAATTTGGCAAATTGGTTATATTTGCGGGTATAACTATTTATTTGGAAATTATGACCCTAGAAAATATTTAAATAGTATTTTATTTAGGAATAATTTAATGGAACTAAGGTTTTTGAATCAGGGTCTGGGTGAACGCCGCGGGCATCTGTGTGGGAATCCTGTCGGTGTAGTTCGAGAATTCAGTTAAGGGGAAAAATATATATTAAATCAGCATTTTTATGAATTTAATGAAAAATAAATTGTGTTATATGTACGTGTATATATGGATATGCAGGTGATGGATGATTTATTATGGATTATAGTTAGAATTAGTAAACTCTTGTATTATGTTATATGGAGATTATGTTTATGTTTTTCGCTGCGTATATGTTGATTTATGGATTATGGATTATTAGGATTTTATTAGGTATAACGCAACGAACCCAGGTTTAAGGGTTCGGGTGTCACATTATGGTACCAGAGCAATAATTTTGGGATTTTGAGGATTTAGGGATGATTTATACCAAAGTATAGAAATGAGTTAGGATGAAAAATAGGAGATGGGTAGGTTAGGCGTTGAGAAATAGGTATGGTGTAAGGAAGTATAAGATTTTGTCTTATAACTTGGAGGCAGAAATCCCTTGGCAGAATTCTGTGATTTTCTGATTCAGTCGACGGTCTCAGAAAACCATAGCAAATCCATCGACGGTGATGTTTCTTAGTCGTGAGATTGGTTCTTATATGGAGAACTTGGATGTATATTGGATTTAAAGTATATAATTGTGTTGTTGGGATTATGGTGTGGGATATAGTAAATCGTAGAATTATGGAAATGAAAGATTAGGTAACGAATTTTGAGGACGAAATTTCTTAAGGAAGGGAGAATGTAAAGACCCGAAAAATTAAAATGATTGAAATAATTAGGAAAAATAATAAATAAAATAGTAAATGAACAGATAAAAGGAATTATATGAAAAAAAATAATAAAATAAAATAAAATTAGATTAATTATTAATTAATTAAATGTTATTTAATTGAATTAATAAATTAATTAAACATTATTTAATTGAATTAATTAAATTAAGTATATGATATTTATTTATTTATATATATATATATGTATGTAAGAATAAAGGAATTTATATATATATATATATGTTTATGTAATAAGGTATAATAATATAATATTATAATATAATATATTTTATTATATTGAAATATGGATGCTTAAAGAAGCATCCAGATTGATTTCTTAATCTCAAGCTGAGAAGACTCACGCACCCCCTGGAATTCCTTCACCCAGCTCATGGCCGCTCCGTCTTCGTCTCTCTCTCTCTCTTTCTCTCTCTCTCTCTCTCTCTCTCAATTTCTCGATAGATTTGTAGCGGATCGGGAAACGGAAGGTGTCGTTCGATTCCTAGTTTCGCTGCTGACATTTGTACTGGAGCAGATTTGTCATGAGAACGACTTAGACACTACTCTTGGGGAAAGGTAACTTTTCCCAATTTTTCCAATTTCTTTCTAAATCTGCCATTAAATCGACGATCGAGCACTACCACGTGGTCCTAGTCGCGATTGTTGTCATTTTGACGTGGGTAAATTTTCAATTGGGGTTTTCTAAGCCCCACTCCAAAGCGAGAGTGGGATTTGAAAAATTTGACAAATTGGTTATATTTGCGGGTATAACTATTTATTTAGAAATTATGGTCCTAGGAAATATTTAAATAGCATTTTATTTAGGAATAATTTAATAGAACTAGGGTTTTTGAATAAGGGTCTAGGTGAGCGCCGCGGGCATCTGTGAGGGATTCTTGTCTATGTAGTTCGAGAATTCAGGTAAGGGGAAAAATATATATTAAATCAGAATTTTTATGAATTTAATGAAAAATAAATTGTGTTATATGTACGTGTATATATGGAAATGCAGGTGATGAATGATTTATTATGGATTATAGTTAGAATTAGTAAACTCTGGTATTATGTTATATGGAGATTATGTTTATGTTTTCTGCTGCATATATGTTGATTTATGGATTATGGATTATCAGGATTTTATCAGGTATAATGCACTGGACCTGGGTTTAAGGGTTCGGGGCGTTATAGTTGAACCTTGTAAAAATACGGTTCTAAGCTCTTCTCCCAACTCTCTTTAAATTCTGTAAGGATATTAAATATGTGTATGATCGTTATATCTTGTTAAACTTTTTGGGAGTTCTGCAATTCCGATTCTGAAGCATATTAAATTTAGCATACATTAGTTAATTGTTTGGTTTGATAATATCATTAAAGTTCTTATTTTTGAATATCAAAACAGTTGTAAGGTTTCTTAAACTTAATTTTTTTCAAAAATAAAATATCTGAAACTTATATTTCATTAATTGAAGTAAAAGAATAAATTCTGAGTTTTGAATTGAAAATCTAAGTTTTATTTTAAACCATTCTAATATGATTTTTGGAATTTAATCAGCTAAGTATTCACATCAATGGTTTGAACTTGAAATTGAATATTGAATATTGATTTGAATCAAGGAGTTGATTGGATTAAAATTTCTGAAGTGCTGAATATTAAAGTTGAGATTTATTATTCTGCTGAAGGAAAGATGTAAGCTTGATTTATTCGATGATTTGAAAATCACCTTGATATTATCTTTATTCATTGATTCTAATTTTGAATATTAAGAAAACTTGAGAATTTAACCAAGCTGGTCTTTAACATAAAAGATTGAACTTGATATGATTATTAATTAAAGTTCAGAGGATTGTTGATCATTATCTTTGTATTTGTGTGACTACTAAAAAGAATATTTTCTAGGGTTAACACTTAATTAAAGGAACTTGTAAAACAAAGAGTTTGCAAACAAATTTTTAAATCCCAATTCACCCCCCCCCCCCTTTTGGGAGTACACCTTACTTCTCAATCATCTGTGCTTTTAGAAAGATAAACTTGTTCATACACGAAGCACATAAATAAGATGTCATGGTTTGTCATAATCAAAATATGAATCGACTCAAAAAGTCAACAAACTTCCTCTTTGAGATCCCCGTTTAGGAAGACATTCTTTACATCTAACTGTGAGAGGTTCCACTAGTTAATAGAAGTTAGTGCAATCAAAGTACGTACAGATGTCATCTTAGAAAATAGTGCAAATGTCTCCTCAAAATCAAAACCAACTTTTTTTAGTAAACCCTTTTGCAACCAAATGAACCTTATATCTTTCAATAGAACCATCAGATTTAGTTTTGATCTTTTAGACCCAGCAACATCCCGCTACCGTTTTACTAGGAGGAAGAGGTACTAACTCCAACGTGCTGGTCTTATACAAAGCAGCAAGTTCTTCATTCATAGCCTATTGGCAAAGAGGGTAGCTACCTCCTTATAGGAAGCATGCTCACAATGGGAATGAAGAGAAACTAAAAAAGTAGCAAAACTAGAAATATGACAAGAATTAGATGCAAGAAGATATGAATCAAGATGAGAAGGGGGCTTACGAAGTTGCATTGGATAACGAGAAGATGTAGGGTCCACATGATCGGAAGATGAAGAGGAGTCTACCAAGGAGGATGGGGGATTTGTATGTTTAGAAGAAAATGAAAAACAAGTAGAAGAAATGAGAGCAAATGGGGAAGACTATGATTCAATATCACAAGTAAATGGATTAATATTTACAAGGTTAGACTCATTTTATATGCTAGGACTTGTTGGAATAGAGAAGAAATTAATGTGTTCAATAAAGGTGACGTGACGAAAAAACATAAAGGTTTTGTGTTTCCAGATCATAACAATGATATCCTTTTTTTCCATCACCATAACCGAGAAACACACACATAGAGGATCATGTAGACAACTTAGAATGCTCAGTATGAAGACAAAGGACAAAGCATATGCAACCAAGTAATCTCAAATGAAAGTACTCTGGAGCTTTTCTGTACAATTTCTCATAAGGAGAGACTCTCAAATTAAGAGCAGTAGCAATTTTGTGGTGTATCCAGAATCACATAATTGACTAATAGAAACCAAATTCAATGAAAGTTGAGGATGAAGGGGCCTTTTGTGGAATAGCCCTAAGATCTGGCTGTAGTGCATACGGATAACAAAAAAAAAACACGATCTTGCATACCCAAGTTAAACAAAAATTCGATCTTTCAAACCCGGATCACAATAAAAATTTGATCTTGCAAATCTTAGTTACGTGATTAGGATCATACTTGTGAGATCTCTCTAGTTTGATCTCGAATCTATAAGCATGAAGAAGAATTCCCGAATCTGCAAGCACAAAGAGGAATTCCTGGATCTACAAGATCGAAAAACAACTCTTGATGATGACCAAGGATCTTCTACTGTATTCCTCGAACACGCCTTGCATCTCAGAGAGTGGGCTCATCAGCGGCGTCTAGGGTTTGCTTCTCACGAAGACGTCTGACTTTGTGTGTGCGTTTTCATCTAATCCTCACTGCTGAATGGAGCACGTGTGTATAGGCTACAGTAGGGACCTCTAGGAAAATATGACTAGGGCTTCCAACATAATTAAGATTTCATAATCCAACCCAAATTAATCCTTAATTATGTTAATTACAATTCATACCACTAAAGAATTATAATTGCACTCCCTGTTATATTCGAAATTAAATTTTGAGCTCCTATTATTAAATGCTTATTTATCTCCCCACATAAAGATTATAGATACCCGTCAATTAAATTAATTATTGACAATTTAATTAATTGACATATTAATTCCCTAAGACCTTTCACTTAACTTATTTGATGTGTCAGATTCAAAATCCACTTGCAGGGTTTGACATAACCAAAACTTATAAGCTTTCTCAAGGGGGTATCATCAATCCCAATACCGGAACGTGGATTCCATCAATAATTAATGTTCACCATACACATAATGTCATTACCCAACTCACCTAGTTTATTGACCCATAAAAAATCTTACTCTTCTATGAATCAAAGTAATAAACACTACATGCACGTGTCCAATAATCATATCAGGATTAAGAGCATAAGCACTCATAATAATCATGAGGTATTAGTTTTTTTATATAATCAATATAAAAACAATTACCTCAAGATGGTCCTATTCAATACACACAAAGTGTATTAGCACAAGGAGTTGAAACTCTACTATTCCCTATAGTCAAGACATACCTACTAAAACCTTGTGCTACAGTCCTATCAATGGTGTGTCCAAATCCATTTAAGACTATGAACAATAAACTTATATTCTATAAGAATTGATGATCTAATCTTCTGTGTGCAAACCATACTCTACACACTAGATTGCCTACTATA
The DNA here is from genome assembly GCF_029873635.1 of Malania oleifera. Lineage (NCBI taxonomy): Eukaryota > Viridiplantae > Streptophyta > Magnoliopsida > Santalales > Ximeniaceae > Malania > Malania oleifera. The sequence continues at coordinate 71,238,575 of NC_080419.1, read as the reverse complement.
TAGAATAAAAGACACACATGCATAATCATTAAATAGATTATGTCAGGCAAACATTGCTCACAAAGATTCTCATTAAAATGGAATAACTGAAATTATTAATAAACAATAAAACTAATTACATAAAGCATGTCTTTCATTATAAATCTCTAACAATCTCCCACTTATACTCAAAGTTATGTTGCCATACATCTCACTCTCATTTCCTCTACATTACTATCAAAAGTACTAGCTAGTAAGCTCTTTGTAAACGGGTCTGCCAAGTTGCTTGCCGATGCAATCTTGGTCACCATCACATTACCTCTTTGCACAATATCTCATATCAGGTGATACTTATGCTCGATGTGTTTTTCCCTCTTGTGGGTCCTGGGTTCCTTTGAGTTAGCAACCGCCCTGCTATTATCACAATAAAGTGTAATAGGCGATTGTACCGAAGGCACCACTCCTAGATCCAATAGAAAGTTCCTAAGCCAAACGGCCTCCCTAGTTGCCTCAAAGGCTACCACATATTCGGCCTCCATAGTGGAAATTAGCAACACATGATTTCTTGATACTCCTCCAACTAATGGCTCCACCTCCTAGGGTAAACACATTTCCTGAGGTTGATTTTTTAGAATCCTTATATAGCTGAAAATCTGAGTCTGTGTACCCAATGAGTACTAGACTATTTGCCTGATAAATCAACATATAATCCCTAGTCCTTTTCAAATACTTGATTATATGTTTTACTATAGTCCAATGTTCCCGCCCTAGGTTAGACTGAGATCTGCTGACCATACCTACAACAAAACAAATGTCAGGTATAGTGCAAAGTATAACATACATGAGGTTTCCTACTACTGATGCATAAGGAACTGCCTTCATGTTCTTTACCTCAATTAGTGTTTTAGGACACTGATCCTTGGATAGAGTGATTCCATGTCTGAAAGGGAGCAACCCTTTCTTGGAATCTTGCATGCTAAAACGGGAAAAAATCATATTTATATAAGTAGCTTGTGATAAGCCGACCATCCTTTGCTTGCGATCTCACAAAATCTTGATCCCAAGGAAGTGATTGGCTTCTCCTAAGTCCTTCATGTCGAATTGTCTGGATAACCATACCTTAACTGAAGATAATACCCCCACATCATTTTTGATGAGTAAGATATCATCAACATATATCACCAAGAATACCACCACGTTTCTATCATACTTTTTGTATACACATGACTCATCAGGGCATTGATCAAAACCATAAGATTTAATGACTTAATCAAAATGGATGTTCCAAGACCTAGACGTCTGCTTAAGTCCATAAATGGACTTCTTAAACTTGCACAACATGTGATGTTGGACTACTGTTGTAAAACCATCTAGTTGCACCATATAGATGCACTCATCAAGACTTCCACTAAGGAAAGCTATCTTGACATCCATTTGCCAAATTTCATAATCGAAATGAACTGCAATGGATAAGAGAATCCGGATAGACTTTAGCATGGC